>NC_080064.1:33466911-33770189 GCF_949987535.1 Balaenoptera acutorostrata | reverse complement strand
AGATAAGGGATTGCATTTTTTTTTTAATTTTTATATTCTCAAATGGTCACAGTAGATGTTTAATGTTACCCCTTATCTAGTGTCAGCACAAGTTGAACCAAACTTCAGGACATAATGGCCATGTTAGGTAAAGGGATTTTCTAGTAAATCTTTTTTTTTTTTTTTTGTACTGAGGGGTAAGGTGGTAATTCAAAAGATTTAGAAAGTGCTTTTACAATTATCTTTTATGACAGTACCCAAGTTGTGATAAACCAAGTATTTTCCCAGTAAAAGTTTGCATCAGATAGGAGGATGCCTCTTCTTTCTCCATGATAATTTTTCTTCATTCAAATCAGTAAGGGACTTCCCTGGCAGTCCAGAGGCTGGGACTCCATGCTTCCACTGCAGGGGCCATGGGTTCAGTCCCTGGTCGGGGAACTAAGATCCTGCATGCCATGTAGCGCAGCCAAAAAATAAAATTAAATTAAATTAAACTAAGTTTTTTAAAAATCAGTAAGAATCATATAGTATCTGCTCTGTAGAAACATGGAAGCCTGCCTTAGAGCTGAATTTACTCATGTACACGTGGTCAATATTCATAGTATACTGTAGAGCCAGAATTACTTGGAACTTTCCATGGAAAAGAATGTAGGTCACACCTACTGTATAGCACAGGGAACTGTACTCAGTATTCTTTAATAACCTAAATGGGGAAAGAATCTGAAAAAGAATGGATATGTGTCTATGTATGGCTGAATTGCTTTGCTGTACACCTGAAACTAACACAGCATTGTAAATCAACTATACTCCAATGTAAAATTAAAAAAATTTTAAAGATTGGATTTAAATCATAACCTCAATTCTAAATTTTCTACAAAGAAAAGGAATATAGGTCACAAAAATATATAACCTTTTTTGTATCTGCTACTTAGTACTATGTTAAACTAATTACTTTTTATAATGTTTTTTAGAAGGATGTTTAATGAGCACCATCTTAATAAGAAAGGAAGTTAGGGACTTCTCTGGCGGTCCAGTGGTTAAGAATCCGCCTTCCAATGCAGAGGATGCGGGTTCGATCCCTGGTCAGGGAACTAATATCCCACGTGCTGAGGGGCAACTAAGTCCACACGCTGCAACTACAGAGCCCACGCGCTCTGGAGCCCGCGCAGCACAGCCAGGGAGAAGCCCACGCGCTGCAGCGAAGAGCCCGCGCACTGCAAGGAGAGATCCAGCGTACGGCAACTAAGACCAAACACAGACAAAAATAAATAAATAAATATTTTTGAAAAAAAGAGAAAGGAAACCCATACACGGTCTCAAATATAGCAGACACTTTGAAACATTATCTTAGTAAATCTCACAAACCCACTGTGGGGTTTATAGTATTTACCTTTGTTTTACATATGAAGAGACTGAGGCTCAGGAAGTTTCCCAGGAGGAATAAGAACTAAAATTTGTTGAGTCCCTAGGTCATATCAGGCGCAGTGCTTATCACATCCATATCCTCAAACTTTATCTCAGTTAAACCTCACAATAACTCATAGCTCAGAGAGGCTGAGTGATTTGCAAGGATTTGAACATAATGATTTCTGAGTTCAAAATCCTTTTCTTTCTATTACACCACACTTCACTTCTCTATGCCTCAAAGGAGGTTTAGAGATAAACAGTAGGTAAATAAGTCTGAGATAATTGTGAATAAGATTGAGTGAGTTAATGAATGTTAAGGTACTTTGAGAATTGCAAAGTGTGAGCCTCAGGTGAAGGGTTTCCGTCAGTGATTTTGGAAAAGCATAGTGAAATCTACCAGAAACTCCAGGGTGCTTTACCCCAGCAACTGGGGATTTGGATGAGTTTGCAATGTGTGTTGGGAGTAGAATGAGAAAGATCAAGTGTGGGAAATAGATCCTTTAGAGCACCAATAACTAGTTACTGTACATCTGGACAAGAAAAGTCAGTTTTCTAGGCTAGTCACTGCCAGCTGTTCAGTCATAGAAAATGAAATACAATAGTTCTCACAGGAGAAGTCATTCATAATTGAGTGGAACCACCTGTATATATAGTTGTTCAATCAACTGTGCCAGTTGAGGTATTCCTAGGAAATTTAACCTTCATGGAAATAAAAGGGATTGGAAAAGTCATCTAAGGGCACTGGTAGGACCCCTCCCCTGCACCCCCTCCCCAAGGATAGTTAGAGTACCTGCAAGTTTCTCTGTCCTTTCTTCCTGCTGCTGGTATAGCGACTGGGTAGTCTGGCTCTCTGCTTTATGCGGGCCTGGAAGCCTGTTTGGATGGGGGCTTGTGGTGCCTGTCTGGTCACTTGTGCTTTTTAGTGACAATGTATCACCACACCTTTTTTTTTTCTTTTTTCTCATATTTGTTTATGTGTGTTTTTGTTTTCAAAATTATGTTAACATATCTCAAATAAAATAACATTCTCATCTTGACTAACTTGGCGGAAGCTAATCCCCAACCCCGTCAAAACAAATAAAAACTGTTAATTTTATTTTCCACATTAACATTGAGGATTAATTGGATTTTTTTTTAATCTTTCCCAGTAATATCTGTTGGCCTACACCTGGCTTTCAGTGAAATCTATGATTCTAAAAATTGAGAATTTCAAAAATACTTACTGAGTTTCTAATGTGTGTTGGCCAGTATGCTAGGTACAGCAGGGAGTATAATTTTATTAGAGGAGATGAGATATAGATAAACAAAATATAAAGTAGAAACAGTTGCTCATTTGACTTTCTTCTACATCCTGCTTATTTATTAGAACCATAGAATTCTCATAAAACTTTCAAAATGGAAGGACCTTTTTAGAGATCTGCTAGCTGTGTGACTTTGAACAAGTTATTTAACCTCTCTTAGCCTTACTTTCTTCATCTGTACATTGGAGGCAATAATAGTTCCTACACACATGGTTGTTGTAAGGAGTTGAATGAGTTTGTATATTAGAACAACAGCTAGCACATACTAAGCTCTCAAGAAATGTGCGTCATTTTATAGTCTAAAGCTGTTATTTTATAAATAAAGACATTGAGACCCAGGAAGAGTAAGTCACTTCATCAAGTTTTATTTGGGTTAGCTATCAGATATGTTGTTTGTATGATGATAAGTAAAGTGAATTTTTCATTGGTAGTATTTAAAAGTCTTAAGTTTTTGTGTATTATAAAAACAGGTGATTATAAAATTGTTGTCAAAAATAGAATGAAATATTTAAGAGTTACCCAGAAGTAAAGTTCAAAATAATACCATACAACTTGAATAGGTGAAAAAGAGGGAAGACTGGGGAAGGCTTCTTGGGATTTGTGTCATTTGCTGAAGGATGCCTAGAATTGTTAGCCTACTAGAGATGCAGCAGAGAAGGGCATTCCAAGTGGACTAACGTGTACAAGGCACAAGCTAAGAAAAAAAAAAAAGATTCTGAGAATTGAAACACAGGGCGTATGGTGGAGAACTAAAATCAGATGACGTAAGTTAATAAGCAGGGCCTGTTCAGAGGGACTTTACCCAGAAAGTTAGAAGAGACCATTGAAGGGTTTTAACCAAAGGAGTGACCTGATCGTGTTTGTGTTTTAGACAGATCTTTATGACCTGTTAGATAAGGGATAGAGATAATGATGGGTGGGGGTAAATTAGGGGCAAGGAGACCAGTTAGTTGGCCATTTCAGTGATCAAGGCAAGAGATGATGAGGATCTGACTTAAGGTAGTGGCAGGTGGGGCTGGAGTGAAAGAAATGAATTTGAGACATTCAGAGGACAATTCTCTGGGAAAAGGCATTTTCTTTTTTGAGCTGCAGTCCTTTATGCTTTTAGTGTTAGAGAATCTTAGAACTGCAAGCAGACTAAAATGCTGGGGAGATGCTAAGGAAACCATGGATTTGATGTCAAACTAGAATAAACTAAATGGAATAAATGCAGAGTTGGAGATAGACTGTATTATCAGCAGAATATGCCATATCTAAGCATAGGCAGGTATAAAAACCAGGAAATGAAATCTGAAATCAGTCAACAAAGTTGCAAATCAAGAAGACCAGTTGTCCAGATGAATTTGTGATGAAAGGTACAGTTTCTCCCAACCTTAACGGCACAGTACCCTGAGCCAGACTCTGACAGGCTAACTTGATTTCTAGATCAAGCACCTTTTATTTCAAGGACTGAAATAACTACTGCACATCCATTATTTTAATTAATATATACTTACCTTTTGTATACTTAGACATATTGCACGTTACCAATTTTGGAGCAGAATTGAAGGTTCTCAGAGTGATTAAAAACTAGCAAGTGAAGAAATAGGCATTTCTTTTTTTTTAAATGTTACTCAAATTTTTCTTTAATAAAGAAAAATCAAAGAAATTATTTAACAAATATGATCAAATGACAAAGATGATTTGTTTAGGAATCCTAAGGGTAACAGAGATGTATGTTAAGAGAGTACCACCATAAAATATATATATATATTCTATGACTAGAAAATGTTTCAAGAGAAAAATATTAATTCTAATTCAGTAAGAAAAGTTTCATATTTCTTTTATCACAGAGACTGTAAACTAGGTTAAAAGGCTAGAAATTGCTACTCATGTGTGGAACCCCTATCGCAGCTGGCTGGTCCCAGATACTGCCCACATTACTGCCTGTGAAATGGAAAGCATCAGAGTAGTTTCATACTAATTATTAGCATGAGAGGGATGAGCAAAATGTGGGGAAGGGGAGGCAGGACACTGACCTGTCCACACTCTTTAGCGACTCAAGTGGGCTCACTTTGGTCTTAGGATAGGATTCCCATTGGCTGTATCTTCTACTAGAACAGTGATTCAGGGTCCACAACAAACAGGATCAGAAACATCTTTCTCCCTTAGATACCCCTTGGCACTTTCCTCTTTCCCTTTCTCTTTCTAACCCTCCCCAATCTATTCTGCACTTCTGCCTCCCACAGAGCAGCAGAAAGGGGAAAAGGCTCTAATGTTTGTTGGTCACTATGTGGCCAGCGCCATAGTGGTCCCACCATATTGTTATTTCGTATAATCTTGACAGTAACACATTAGGTAAGTACTATCATCTGTTTTACAAATGAAGAAACTACACTGCAAAGAAATGAAGTAACTTCCTCAGACTCACACATCATGTTCAAATGTCCATGGTTCCAGCTCTAGCTTAGCCATTAACTTCCTGAAAGATCATAAGCAAGTATTTTTCCCCTATAATCTTTAGTTTCTCCATCTATCCAAAAAAGGAGATTAAACCAGATGATATGTAAGCTCCCTTCCAGCTCTTAATATATTAAGATTCTGTTTGGGTCAAATTATCCAGTTAGTTACTGGAAAAGGCATAAGAGGTTAGTGTCTATTTGTTCATAAAATTGCTATTGTTACTGGACCTAGTCAGTTAATCTGAATTTCCCACCTTCCTCGTTTCCTTTGCCATTGTTAGCAATTTGTATATTTTATTCTGATTTTCATTCTTTACAAATAATTCTTTGAAATACAGTTTAATTACACTATATGTTAAATTTTATATTGTTTTACACTTAACATTATATCATCTGCCCTGTTCCACAGTCTTTATGGCCATCATTTTTTTTTTTTTATGGCCATCATTTTTAGTGATTACATAATTTGGTTGAATGGATACACAGTTGTTTGCCTAATTATTCCCTTAGTTTGATAGTCCAAAATTCTCTTACAATAATGCTATGATAAACATATTTAAGCATTTTTCAGTTCTGAGGAACATATCCTTAAGATGGGTTCCCAGAAATACAAGTCAAAGAAATTGAATACTTCTAAGGATCTTGGCTGCACAGAGCCAGATCTGCTCATTTTTAAAATATACATTTGTGTGTTCAACCAAGAACCTTCTGCTTAAAACCAACCAGAAAACAGCATCAGAATGACTTTTTTTTTCTTCCAGCATGTATTTGGATAGGAAACCCAGAGCCAAGGAGCTAAGAGATCATCATTTTTTTTTTTTTTTTTTTTTTATTTTTGGCTGTGTTGGGTCTTCGGTTCGTGCGAGGGCTTTCTCCAGTTGCGGCAAGCGGGGGCCACTCTTCATTGCGGTGCGGGGACCGCTCTTCATCGCGGTGCGCGGGCCTTTCACTATCGCGGCCCCTCCCGTTGCGGGGCACAGGCTCCAGACGCGCAAGCTCAGTAGCTGTGGCTCACGGGCCTAGCTGCTCCGTGGCATGTGGGATCTTCCCAGACCAGGGCTCGAACCCGTGTCCCCTGCATTAGCAGGCAGATTCTCAACCACTGCGCCACCAGGGAAGCCCGAGATCATCATTTTTATATACCAATTACAGTGTTCCTACAGTAGAAGTTGTTGCAAACCAGAAAAAAGTAGGTAAAATATTTTGCCAACTTTCTACCATTCCACATGTGTGCTGTCTTTTGGAAATAGGCTTTACTCAGAGTTGACTACGGGACTTGAAGTATTCCCTGGGGAAGGGAGTGCACATAGTACGTCCAAGGCCTGTGCCAGAAACTTTGGGGACTATGTGGAATGTAGATTAGCCTGTTCTTGGAGTTTTTAACCCTGCTAGGGAATTTAGACATGAACCACTGAAAAAGCAATCTAAGCAAACCAAAATCCTAGAATCAAATGCCAGATTATGGGTTACATTCATTCACTCAAGATTTATTGAGCACCTACCATGTATAAAGGAAAATTCTAGGAGGTGGAGATAACAGCATTGCCGTTAGGAATTTATATGCTAGTTGGGAGAGACAGAAAATAAGTAAGCAGTGATAATTTCTCTGTGGAAAAAGAGGGAAATGGAAAGTGCCAGGGGTTGGGGTGTGGGAGGCAGGGGGTAAGTGGAGGTATTATTTTATACAGAGTGATCAGGAAAAGTGCCGCTGAAAGGTACCATGGTACCATATGGATATCTGGGAAAAAGAAGTTCTTTCCTGGCAAAGGGAGATGCAAGTTTAAGTGCACAAAACCAATAGAGTGTTTAGTGCAGCAGTTCTCCAACTGTGATCCTTGGATCACATCCCCAAGACACTTTCACAGGATCTGAGGTCAAACTATTTTCATAGTAATACTGATTCTATTTGTCTTTTTCCCTGGGTTTTTGTTTACATTGATGGTATAAAAGCAATGGTGTGTAAAACTGCTGGTACAACTTGGTACAAATCAAAGCAATGACACTAAACTGTAGTAACAGTAATATCTTTCACTGGCATACATTGCAGGGGGAAAAAAGAAGCCAGGTTCACTTAAGTTGTCCTTGATAAAGCAGCAAAATTTCTTTATATCATATTCCCACCTTTGAGGAGACTCAAAGGTGGGAATTTGATCAGTTTTATCAAGTTTGATTCATTGTGTCAAATTTCAATCTTTTTAATATTCTATGTGAGGAAATGAGAAGTATGGATAAAACAGTTCTGCTGCATACTGAAGTGCTGTGGTTGCCTTGAGAAAAAGCACTTGTATAATTGACCTGTCAGCCACTTTTTAATTGAACACCATTTTCACTTGAAAGAATGACTAACAGACAAACTGGTTATTCAGATTTGGTATTTGGCAGACATTTTCTCAAAAATTAATTAAGTGAGCCTGTCACTTCAAGGACAACTACTAATAGCATTTGCAGACAATGCTAAAATTCAAATGAAAATTAGAATTTTTGAAAACTTATGTCTGCCACCATGATCTCAACAGCTTGCTAGCACTTATACAGACTCTTCTGATGGGATTGTGATGATAGCAACTATTGTGAATTTTTGATATTGCATACTAAAATGTATCAACATTGCAAAATCTGCATAACTCAGTGAAACAATATTTTCCAAATGACCAACGCGTGATGTTACAAAATCATGTGTGGATAAAAGATCCATTCAAAGCGTGAGATTGACCAATGGATTTTAACATTAACAGAATATGAAAAGTTCATTGTATGGCTTCAGATTCTATGTTTTAACTAATATTTAGGAAACTGGTTGAGTTTTAGTACAGTATTAGAGGGGGATATCCACAATTACCTGATAATTTTATTTGAATACTCCTCCCTTTTCTAACTACATATCTCCATTAATCCGGATTTTCGTTGTATACTTAATATATTTCAACCAAAATGATATATAGTGGTGATCAAATGCAGAAGCAGAGAATCCAACTGTCTTCTATTAGGTCAGATATTAAAGAGTTTTCCAAAAATATAAAACAATACCATTCTTCTCACTGAATTTTTTTCCTTTGGAAAATACAGTGATTTTCATAAATGTATGTTGTATTAACATGTTTTTGTTCATTTAAAATTAAAATTTCTTTAATTTGTCAGTAATTTCTAATAGGATAAATAGTGATAGATACAACATACATAAACAAAAACTCTTTGCGACCCTCAATAAATTTTAAGAGTGTAAAGTAGTCCTAACACCGAAAAGTTTGAGAATCACTAGCTTAGTATACACAGCAAGAAGGATAGTATTATTAAAATAATCAAGGGAGAGTGGTAGGAAATTAGGTCAGAGGAATAATGAGGAATCAGATCTTATACGGTTCAGTAGGTCTGCATAAGGACTTAACTCTGAGTAAGATGGGAAGCTGTTGGAGGCTTTGAGCACAGGAATGATATCTGAGGCATGTTTTAAAAGGCTCACTCTGGTAGCTATGTTGAAATTAGACTAGAGGAGCGGGGACAGCCATTTAGGAGGCTATTGCAATAACCCAAGTTAAAGATGATGGTGACTTAGATAAGGAAGTAGGAGAGGGAATGGTGAGAAATGGTCTGATTCTGGATGTATTTTGAAGTTACAGGTGATGGGATTTACTGCTGATAGGACATGGAATATTAGAAAAAGATAGGAGTCAAGGATGACTCCAAGGTTTTTAGCCTGAGTCATTTGATAGGATGGAATGAGGTAGAAA
The DNA here is from genome assembly GCF_949987535.1 of Balaenoptera acutorostrata. Classification (NCBI taxonomy): domain Eukaryota; kingdom Metazoa; phylum Chordata; class Mammalia; order Artiodactyla; family Balaenopteridae; genus Balaenoptera; species Balaenoptera acutorostrata. The sequence goes on along the minus strand of NC_080064.1, from coordinate 33,761,333 downwards.
AGACTTAGAGAAACAAGTTTGAAGGCAAGAGGTGGGAGAATCAGGAGTTTGGTTGTAGACATACTATGCTTGGAATGCCTAATAGATTTTCAAGTCAGAAATGTTATTAAAATAAGAGTCTGGAAATTTCTAAACTAGTGGTATAAATGTGGAAGTTAATTATAGATAGAATTTAAAGCCACAAGGCTAGAGGAGGTCATATGAGGTTGTGTTTTGTTTTGTTTTGTATTTTTAATGGGGTTGTGTTCTGAGTGTGGTCCCCAGACCAGCAGCATTGGCATCACCTGGGGCCTTGTTAGAACAGCAAATTCCCAACCTGCTGAATCAGAAACTCAGAGGCTGGGACCCAGCAATCTGTGTTTTAACAAGCCCTGCAGGTAATTCTGATGCAGACGAAAGTTTAAGAACCACTGATTTAAGGAGTATGAGTATGGATAGAGAAGAAACTCTCCAACAACTGTCCTGGAACATTCCCAACATTTACAGGTTGGTGAAATAGTTTGAATCTCCCTTTTTCTATAGTAAGAACCTTGGCTCCACCAACATCAGTCCTATACTGCTCATAAAACAGTTTCAGAATTGCTACACACATACCACTGTGAAGAAAAAAAAAACCTACTAAGAAGAGCTCAAGATTTGTTGGCATTTTCCTCCCTAGTCAAATACCTTTTTCTTTTTTCCCTCAGTGTGATTATGTTTTTTATTTAAAATACAGTTGGGTTGATTTATTCTGTTTACATTCAGTTTTAGGTTTAGTTTTTTCCCCATCTTTGTTAATTTACTTTTATTCTTTGAAATATACAAAATTAACTTGCTTTCAAGAGTCAAAACTATACAAAAAGGCTTACTGAGAGCATCGTCCTCCCTTCCCTCTCCTTCCACCCTGTTCCTTCCACCACCACTACCCTTTGTAAGTACTTAATCACTTTCATTGTTTTCTGGTTTATCCCTCCAGTGTTTCATAAAGTAAGCAGATACAAGTGTGTTTTCCTACCTTTCTTTCCTTACACGAAAGGTAGCACACTTTATTCTCTTTTGCACTTTGCTTGCTTTTTTTTTTTTTAATTTTTATTTATTTATGTATTTATTTATGGCTATGTTGGGTCCTCGTTTCTGTGCGAGGGCTTTCTCTAGTTGCAGCAAGTGGGGGCCGCTCTTCATCGCGGTGCGCGGGCCTCTCATTATCGCGGCCTCTCTTGTTGCGGAGCACAGGCTCCAGACGCGCAGGCTCAGCAATTGTGGCTCACGGGCCCAGTTGCTCCGCAGCATGTGGGATCTTCCCAGACCAGGGCTCGAACCCGTGTCCCCTGCATTGGCAGGCAGACTCTCAACCACTGCGCCACCAGGGAAGCCCCTGCTTGCTTTTTTAACTTAACAATACATGCTGGGGCTCACTCCATTGTGAGTACATGGAGCTCGCCTTTTTTCTAAGCTGTAGAATTCTCTATTGTGTATATCCACCATAGTTTACTCAGCCAGTCTCCTTTGTTTGGGCATCAGATAGTTTCCAGTATTTCATCATTACAAATAATGCTGCAATTAATAAACTGTACACATGTATTTTCGTATTTTGGAGGCATGTCTTCAAAGTAAATTTACAAAGAAGTGGTCTTATTAGGTCCAAGGGTAGAGAAAAATATAGTTTTGTTAGGTATTGCCAAACTCCCCTCCATAGAAATGATACCCTTTTTTATTCCCATCAGCAAAGTAGGAGTGCCTGTTTTCCTGTGGCCTCCACAACAGAGTGTATTATCAAGCTTTAGACTTTTTTTTTTTTGCCAATCTGATGGCTGAGAAATGGTTTCTCAGTACAGTTTTAATTTGTGTTTCTCTTTATGAGTGAAGTTTAACATGTTTTCACATGCATAAGGACCATTTTATCTTTTTTTGGGAATCATGTGTTCATTTCTTTTGCTCATTTACCTGTAGGATTTTTGGTCTTTTTTCCCCTTAATTTGAAAAGTCCTTTGTATATTAAGTATATTGACTCTTTTATTGTGATACATATTATAAATAATTTCTCCCAATTTGTACTTTGCTTATGTTTTTTTGATATGCACAAGTTTTATTTTACAGTTAAATTTTTCAACCTTTTATTATAAGAATTCATGCATATTTTCCTTTAGTACTTGTATAGTTTCAGTTTTTATAGTTAGATCTCTGATGCTGTTGGACTTTATTCTTGTGTGTGGCATAAGAAATAGATCTAATTTTATCATTTTCCAAATGGCCATTCATTGTTCCACCATCACTTATTAAAATGTCCATCTTTGCCCAAGTAATTTGAGATATACCACCTTTGTCGTATACTGTGTTTATGTGTATAGTTGGGCCTGTGTGTCTATTTATGCACCAGTTCCACAGTTTTAAATTATAGAAGCTTTGTATTTTTTTTAATATCCGCTAGGGCTAGTCTCTTCTCATAGTTCTTCATTTTCATTGTTTCTTAGCTATTCTCATGTTTTTTTCATATGAACTTTAATATCAACTTGTCTTGCTCCAGAAAAAAAAAAGCCTTCTTGGTATTTTTACTGAGATTGCATTAACTTTGTAAATTAATTTACAAGAACTAACAACTTGATGCTGAGACATACAAGAACAAGGATGTCTTTTTATTTGTTCAAGTCTACTTTTGTGTCTTTCAGGAGTGTTTTCTAATTTTCTTATAAAGATTTTGCGTATTTCTTGTTAACTTTATTCCTAAGTATTTCGTTTTTCTTGATTCTATTGTAAACAGCATTTTCCTTTCCGTAACATCTTCTAACTGGTTATTAGTTGTGTATATGAAGACTGCTGAGTTTTGCATGTTAACTATACATTCGGTTATCTTGCTGAATTCTTCTACTGTTTGATCTAGCTTTATCACTGATTCTCTAGAGAAGTACTGTACAATAGAAATTTAATTTGAGCCACTTATGTAGTTTAAAATTTTCTGATAGTCACATTTAAAAAGTAAAAAGAAACATAAAATTAATTTTAATAATATATTTTATTTTTCCATAATATCTAAAACATGATCATTTTAATGTAATTGATGTAATATGTTACTAGTGAAATATTTTACATTTTTTTACTCAGTCTTCAAAATCCAGTGTATATTTTACACTTACAGCACATCTCAATTTGAACTAGTCACATTCCAAGCTCTCAATAGCTGCATATACCTAGTGCTTACTATATTAGATGGTATATGTGTAGAGTTTTCCAGGTATCCTAGCATGTCGTCTGCAGATATACAGGGTTTTACTTCTTCTTTTCCAGTTTCTTAGTCTCCTAATTGTTTTATCTAAGTACATTGGCTAATACTTCCAGTACAGTGTTAATTATTAGTGAAGATAGTAGACATCCTTGCCTTATTCCTTACCTTGGTGGGAATGCCTCTTGTCTTTCTCCATTAAGATGTTGGCTTTACAAGCAACCCAATCCAAAAATGGGCAGAAGACCTAAATAGACATTTCTCCAAAGAAGATATACAGATTGCCAACAAACACATGATAGAATGCTCAACATCATTAATCATTAGAGAAATGCAAATCAAAACTACAATGAGATATCATCTCACACTGGTCAGAATGGCCATCATCAAAAAATCTAGAAACAATAAATGCTGGCGAGGGTGTGGAGAAAAGGGAACACTCTTGCACTGTTGGTGGGAATGTAAATTGGTACAGCCACTATGGAGAACAGTATGGAGGTCCCTTAAAAAACTAGAAATAGAACTACCATACGACCCAGCAATCCCACTACTGGGCATATACCCTGAGAAAACCATAATTCAAAAAGAGTCATGTACCAAAATGTTCATTGCAGCTCTATTTACAATAGCCAGGACATGGAAGCAACCTAAGTGTCCATCATCGGATGAATGGATAAAGAAGATGTGGCACATATATACAATGGAATATTACTCAGCCATAAAAAGAAATGAAATGGAGGTATTTGTAGTGAGGTGGATGGAGTTAGAGTCTGTCATACAGAGTGAAGTAAGTCAGAAAGAGAAAAACAAATACAGTATGCTAACACATATATATGGAATCTAAGGGAAAATAAAGGTCATGAAGAACCTAGTGGCAAGACAGGAATAAAGACACAGACCTACTAGAGAATGGACTTGAGGATATGGGGAGGGGGAAGGGCAAGCTGTGACAAAGTGAGAGAGTGGCATGCACACTACCAAATGTAAAATAGATAGCTAGTGGGAAGCAGCCGCATAGCACAGGGAGATTAGCTCAGTGCTTTGTGATCATCTAGAGAGGTGGGATAGGGAGGGTGGGAGGGAGGGAGATGCAAGAGGGAAGACATATGGGAACATATGTATATATATAACTGATTCACTTTGTTATAAAGCAGAAAATAACACACCATTGTAAAGCAATTATACTCTAATAAAGATGTTTAAAAAAAAAAGACAACCTGTGGAATAGAAAATATTTGCAAATAAAAAAAAAAGATGTTAGCTTTAGGATTTAGGTATATGTATTTTATCTTGTTAAGGAAGTAACCAGCTATTCTTAATTTTCTTGAGTGTTAAATTTTGTCAAAAGCTTTTTCAATATTTATGGGGATAGTCATCATATGATTTTTCTCCTAAGACCTGTTACCAATATAACTAATCACTATGGAGGGGGTACAGAAATATTTATAGCTTAGTATGACAGGTTTATTATGGTTATATAGAATAGTATCCTTATTATTCTGAAGAGATACATGTTGAAGGAATGGCAGACCATAAAAATGGAGCACAGAGAAATTTGCCAAAATGATATAACAGTTTAGTTTCAGAAACAGAATTATGTTTGCTATATCCTGGGCCACTGTTCTTTTTACTGTACCACAGTTCATTGGGATGTGAATGTTAGGGGTTTATTTTATTATTTCCTTCCCTGATTTCTTCTCATCTTTTGGTTTGGGATCTTCCAGAAGACTGGCTTTACATATAATTTTTCCTAAGACCCCAAGTCTCTTTGTCTTTTCCTCAAATATACTTGGCTGTATTTAATTTGTTGTTGGTTATTTAGTGCCAAAGAGAGCTGTCATATGTTTCCATGGAAACAGCTATAAGCTTTCATTCCTTATGTCTTATTCCTCAGGAAAGTATTTGTGATTAGCTTCCCTGTTTCCAGACCACCTTTGGGCTGACTTCACACATTGACTTCACACATTTTAACACACACACCTTCTCTTCTTCCTTCCCACCACCACCAATTTGATATGTTTTCATGAACTACTAATACGTGTTTGGCAGAACTTTGGTGCTGAGATACATGCCGTCTAACCTTGGGCATAGGGTCCCTTTGGGATATCAACATAGACAAAAGAGTGGTATAGCTGAAAGCAAAATACAAGCCAAGATCAGATCCTAGGAACCCTAGGCTGCTCACCAAAGCCAAGTGTTGGAGAGTAGATCACAGAGCAAGCCAAGTACAGGAATCAGGCATCAGCAAAGCCTAGAACCCAAAGTCAGTTAGAAATGAGAACCACCAAGGGCTAATGACAAATTGCAAAGAACATATAAAACATATGGAGGAAGTCCAGATGATGTTTCCCAGACATTGCTCTACTAGTATGGGTCCAGTGGACCTGCTATTGCAGGTTTGAAATGGATATGGTACTCCTAGCACTAAAAAAGTATGCTCTGGTTAAATTATATAGCTAGTTGGAAAGACAAGACTTAAGAGTAGTGAAAGTAATTAGAGAATGAACAGCTTCCCCTCCTAGTCCCCCAAGATGTGAAGTTATGTTAATGTAGTATACAGCCAAAATACTAATAGATTCATGAGGCCATCCTGCAAATTAAACTTGGAATAGCTAAGAGTTTAAAAAGAAACAGGCAGAACTGAGAGGTCAAACAATAAGCAGTAGAGTAGATGTAGACCCAGTATACTGATGGAAAGAGTGTGTTTGTCTGAGTGAGAATGCTCCTGCATGAGTGGGGAAAGAGTACTGGACAAGGGATCAAGAGACCTGAATTCTTTATCTACCTCTGCTGTCACTTTTCTTCTAGAGGAAATGCTTGCAATTTTTTAAAAAAAAACTTCATTTCATCAAAAGTCCAAGACCTCAAGAGAAATTTAATGAGAATATGTGTATGTTTGTCTAATTGCTCTGAGGGTTAAGAGAACTGAAGGAAATAAACACTGGTTGTGGAGCTCATATGTCTTGGGCACTTTACTATAACTTCTCATATAATTTTCAGACAACACTGTGAATGAGATTACCTCCATTTTCCAGAGGAGACAGTAGGCTCAGAAATGTTAAATGATTTATACAAAATCATACCACTTGCAGACGGCAGACTGAAGATGGAAAACAGGTTGTTCTGATTCCAAAGCCCACGAACTTTTCAATAAGTCTGACTTTTGAATCATGCCAGTCTTTTACTAGATTCTATCCATCAATTTATTGTTTGCCAATATTTTTGCACCATAAAAGAGAACTGCTAACATATAAAAGAACAGGCTGAGTAGGAGAATAATTATGGTAGTTACCATTTGCTGAGCATCTACTATGTGATAGGCACTGTGCAAGATAGTTTACATTATTCTGCTTCTTACAGTGTTGGGGTAAATATTATTAATCCCAATTTTTTTTTAAACGCCCAGAGAGTTTGTGACTTTCCCAGTGTCATGCAACTAGTATCTGGTAGAGCTGAGATTTAAATCCAAGTCTTTATGACTCCAAAGCACAAGCATTAGCCATCGACCCAGGTTAAATTGGAATGATTAACTGTGAAGAAGGCTCTAAAGAAATATCAGGTGCACACCCACATCCATGTTCCAAACAGGTCTTTGGATTTGAATGGATTGCACTTAAGGGGCCAACAGAACACATTCAAAGGGAAGGGTCCAGTATCGCCATTGATTGCCCAGAGGCAGGTTTTGGAGAACAGCATAGAGAGGCTATGGCACAGTTCATGGTGCCGGCCTTGTTATTGTAATAGATAAAAAGTCCCTGCTCCTATCAAGGGCCAGCCCCTCCACTTGTTCTCTTGATTTCATCCTCTCTTGCCTCTCTTTCATCTGTCTCACTAGTTTCCTCCTCAAACCTCTCCTTTCTGAAACATCCTCATCAGCATACAAACATGTTCTATCTCCAGTCTTTTAAAATTCTGCCTTGACTTTGTGTCTCCCTTCCAGCTAATGCCCCATGTCTCTGGAATTTCACAGTGTATTAATTTCCTGTTGTTGCTGTAGCAAGTGACAACAAACCTAGTGGCTTAAAACAACACAGACTTATTAGTTCTGTAGGTCAGAAGTCTGAGTGAGATCATTCGTTTCTCTGCTCTAGTTTTACAGGGACAAAATCAAGGTGTTAGACAGCCTGAGCTTTTATCTGGAGGCTCTGAGGAAGAATCACTTTCAGGCTCACTCAGGTTGGTGGAGGATTCAATTCCATGCCATTGTAGGCTTGGGTCTCCATTTTCTTGCTGGCTGTTGGCCGGGGGATACTCAACTTCTAGAGTCTGCTCACATTCCCTGGCTTGTGGCCTCTTTCATCTGCAAAGTCATTAAGAGTAGGTTGAGTCCTTCTCACACTTTGAATCTCTCTGTCTCCCGCTTCTGCTTCTCTCAGGCTTCCAGCTAGAGAAGGTTCTCAGTTTGTAAAGATTCATATGATTAGATTGAACCCACTTGAATAATCTGTGATAATCTCCCTATTTTAAGAGTTTAACCTTAATTACATCTGCAAAATCCCTTTTGCCATGTAAGTAACATATTTACAGGCTCCAGAGATTAGTGTGTGGACATCTTTGGAGGGCCATTCCACACAGTAAAACTTAAAAAAAAAACAAAACCTGGCCTGTAGTCACTATTTCTATTTCCATCTTCCATTCACTCCTCAGTGCTCTCCAATTGCTCTTCAGGCCCCACTGTTCCAGAGAAACTGCCCTTATGAAGAACACGGCGACCTCCATGTTGACAAAGCCTGCTCTGCCCTCATTTTGCCCAGTCTCTCTGTAACTTCCAGCACAGTTGATCAGTCTCGCCTTCTTGAAACACTGCCTTCTCTTGGTTTCTGGGATGTTACACTCTGTATATTTTCAACTCCTGTCTCACTAAGTATGCCTTCTCAGTCTCCTTTGGCTTGGGTTCCCCCACTTTTGAGCCCCTGGTTGTTGGAGTGTTCCAGGGCTCAGTCCTAGACCCTCTCCTACACTCTTCTATATGCTCTGTCTCCTCCCAAATGATTTCAGTCAGTCCCATGTCTTTATATACTGTCTATATGCTAATTACTACCAAAATTATATCTCTACCCTTGACCTTTCTATCGAACTCTAGACTCATTTATTTGGCTACCTACTTATCTCCAGATATCTAAAAGTCATTTAGCACATAATATGGCCAAAGCAGATTCTTGATTCCCAACCTACCTCCTCCCAAACCTCCTATTCCTCTAGTCTTCCCCATCTTGGTAAATGATCAGAAACCTAAAATTCATCCTGAATTGCTCTTTCCCTTCCCTCTCCCATCTAGTTTAGTGGTGCTGTCAGCTCTGCTTACAAAATGTATCTTGTATTTATTCACCTCTTTGTACCCTCATGGCTATCACGTTAATCTCCGACACCATCATCTCTTGCATGGACTTCTACAGTCAGCATCCTAACTGATGTCTCTGCTTCCCTTCTTGCCTTCCTATAGTCCATTCTCCACAGAGCGTCCAGGGTGATCTTTTTCAAAAGTAAATTAGATCATGTTCTTTCCGTGATTCAGAAGGCCCTACATGATCTGACCCCACCTATTTTTATGACTTCATCTTATGCCATTATTTCCTCTATTCACCCTGCTTCAGTCTCTCTGGTCTCTTTGTTTCTTAAACAAGTCAATTTCATTATTTTCTTGGGACCTTTACACCTGCTGTCTCCTCTGCCTGGAGCACTCTGCCCTAGATCCTCACATGCCCAATGCCTTCTTGTCATGCCAGTCAGTTCAAATGTCACCTCTCAAAGAGCCTTTGTTGACCATCCCTCAGTCACTCTCAATCACACTGCTGTTTTACTTTCTTCATAGCGCTTATCATTAATTGAAATTACCTTTTTATTTATTTATATTCCTGGATTATACTGTAGAGCCTACCACATAATATATTCTCAATTTAGAATGTTTGTTGGAGGAATGAATGAACAAGCGAGTGAATGAATGGATCTTGAGTTAGTAAGAGGGAACCTTAATGTGATGAAAAGAGCAAGGACTTTAGAGTTAGACATTCTGGATTTAAGTTTCAGACCTGCCTCATTACTTATGTGACCTTGGCCAAATTACTCAAGTTTAAGTTGCCTCATCAGTTAAGTGAAAATAACATATGCTTCATAGGAAAGACTTCAAAGCTCATTGTTTTTACTGCCAGTATATACTACTATTTATGCACCCTAGTAAATTTTATTAACGATAATTATTGTCCATACTGCCATTGCAGATAGTATGGCACCACTTTCATAGTAGGTGCTCAATAAATGTTGGAGTAATTTTGCTTAAAGGAACTATCATCAGGGGACACCCATTTGTAAACTACTTCCTTTCTCCATTCTTGGTCTTAACAGTTTCTGTCTGCCTTTTAGTGACATTATTGATCATTATAATGTCCAAGGAAATAAGATCAGATATACACATATGCTCATGTATCAGAAGAAGTTTATCAAGGAGGGGAGATCAGTTATACACATCTTTATGTGCTACTACCCTAACTTAGATGAGCTTCTGCCTTTAGAGTGAACCTCATCATTACCTTTTCCACATGTAGAGTCGTGGTACCTACCATTTGTCTGTTGGCAGATTCTTTATGTATTAGAGCTGGAAAGTTCCTTAAATGTCACATGGACTCTTCTCAAGCTGGCTCCAGCATCTGTTTCACTTCTATGGACTTAAGGCACACGGAAGTACGCACAAGTCCTCATATAACCATGCTTTTTTAGTTCCATGCCTTTCTACATACTGTCTCCTCTGTCTGAAGTACCCTACTCACCCTCCACCCTTGCCCTTTCCTAATGCAAGAACCATTCATTCTTCAAAGATTAGTTAAGGGAGTTCGCTGGTGGCCTAGTGTTAGGATTCCAGGCTTTCACTGCCATGGCCCAGGTTCAGTCACTGGTCAGGGAACTGAGACCTTACAAGCCCCATGGCGCAGCCAAAAAAAAAAATAAGTTAAAATGTCACTTAATTTGAAATCATGCCTGACAAGCCTCTCTTGCCTGTCTCCTTTGCTCCCTGTCCTTCCCTGGCAGTTAGCCACTCCCTCCTTCAGGTTCTTATAACCCTATGTGTGTATACATTTTGAATCTTTTCTGGAATTTTTTATTTTGACATGATTTCAGCTTTACAGAAAAATTGCAACAGTGGTGCAAAGAATTGCCATATACCCTTCACCAAGATTCTCCAATTATTAACATTTTATCACATTTGCATTATTAGTCTCTCTCAATACATAATACATATTTCTTCTGAACCATTTGGCAATGACTTGCATATATAATGTCCCTTTACTATTGAAGACTTTAGTGTATGTTTTCTGAAAACAAGGGCATACTTTTCTCTAGACATAGTGCTAGTGTTAAAATCAGAAAATTAATATTGATATAGTATTAAGAGCTAATCTACAGACCTTCTAGTTATTAAAACCAGAAAATTAATGTCAGTACAGTACCAGTAGCTAATCAATAAGCCTTATTCATATTTTGCCAATTGTCCCAATAATGTCCTTTCAGGAAAAGAAAATTCTGGATCATGAGTTGTATTTGTCATGTCTCTTTAGTCTCCATTCACCTGGAACTGTTTTCTGTCATTCTTCCTTGTCTTTCATGACCTTAATATTTCTCTATAAATATTTGTCCAGTTATTCTATAGACTGGTTCTCAATTTGGGTTTGTCTGATGTTACCTCATGATTAGATTCAGGTTATACATTTTTGACAGGAAGGCTCTACAAGTGATAGTCTTCTGAAAGCATTGTATTTGGAGATACATATCATTGGTCCTAACTGCGGATAGTAACTTTGATTACTTGGTTCACGTAGTATCTACCAAGTTTCTTCACTTCATTCCTTTGTAATTAGTTAATAGTCTTGTAGGTAAATACTCTGAGACTATAAATACCCTGTTTCTCCTCAAACTTTCTCCTAATAGTTTTAGCATCCATTGATGAGTGTTGCTTGAATCAGTTATTGCCCAAATGGCTATTTTATAATTCCCTCATTTCTTCTACATTTGTTAGTTTGGATTCTACTGTAAGCAAGAGTTTTTCCTTCTCTACTTTTTTAATTTATTCATTTAGTTACATCATTATGGACTCTTGATTCTTATTTTATTCAGTAACAATTTCTTATTGTCATTATTTGTTTTGATGCTCAAATTGCCCCAGATGTAGCCAGTGGAAGCCCCTTGAAGTTGTCTCATGTGTCCTTTTGACATGGCCCCATCATTGTTTTCTGACCAGTGTGTTCCAGGTTCATCTTCCCTATCCCAGTCCATACCCAATGAATTGTGATTAATTGTATAAAGATCTACTCCTAACCATCTCAAGATTGTGCTCCTCCAGGACAAGAATCATGTTGGGTTTTTTCACCTTAGATAATTGGCAAGCCTTGACACTTAGCATTTTCTAAATTTTCAATGAAAAATTTAGCTGAAATTTACTGATGTGGTCAAATTAATTAATATAATTTGAATTGCCACTTCCTGGGCTCCGGAAGGAAGAGAGATTGCTTCCTTCCTCCTCTGCTACATGAGAGAATGTGTGCAGAGAAGACCCCTAAGACTAGAATCATGCCTGGCTCTGCCACTCTTAACTTCTCTGAGGCTTGCTTTCCTTACTTGTCAAAGGAGAGGATAATGTCAGCCTTCACAAGATTTTGAAAGCCACATGAAATTACAAGTGTACAAGAATTTTGTCTTAGTATTGTTGATTAAGAGAGTAATTCCGTCAACCTTAGTAGCATCAAAATGTGTTGGAGAATATTCCCATCTCTCACCTTTCTCTGAAGTAGGACAGACATTAAATTATTTAATTATTTGCATGTGGAAAAATAAGAAAAGATTGTGTTTAAATGACAAACTCAATGTCACACCGTAAGGGACAGAACTAGAATTAGATCCCTGGTCCCCTGACATCAACTCAATTTTTTTCCAACTAGGATAATTAAGTTAGAATGTGGCAGGACAGGGCTTCCTGATAGGGAAAACTTCAAAATCCTGGAATCCCTCAGGATAGCTTAAGAAATCCATTATTAAGAAGCTTTTAAATTAGTATGAAGCTTAATCTCGCTGGTGGCTACTCATACGTGAACAGCATGCCCTGATTTTTCAGAACTGTTAAATATAATTGGTTCGTTTCTTCTGTCTGTATCTTTCAGGCCAGAGAGAGCAACCCCTTTGCCAGTTGGCGTCATGGACTTTTATTTCTAGCCTTAAGGGAAAAAAGAAGAAAAACTCTTTTCTGACACTTAGAAAGCCAATTAAAGCCCTGTTCAGTTCTTCTCTTACATCTGTTGACTTTCTTATTCTACAAACATGTTCTGGATACCAACTAAGAACTCAGCATCTTACCATGTGACAGTAGGAATTCCAAAGTAAATCACTTTCCTCACTGCTCAGCTCAGATTCCATGTTTGTTACTGGAGATATATGGGTCAGTCTTGGGGTTTGCAGTAATCAGTTTAAACATTGGGCATGTTCAGTTACTCAGTCTTAAGTGTGGAATAGGTAGAGTTGGATTGGAGTTTTTTCTAGGCAAATGTGTTGGAAAAAGAAGGGCAAGGAAGTGATTATAATTATAGATCAGTGGTTCTCAAACCTTTTGGTATCAGGAAACCTTTATATCCTTAACCCAAAAGAGCTTTCATTTTGTGGGTTATCAATATCACTATATTATAAGTTAAAACTTAGAACTTTTTAAGACATAAGAATATACAGGCACGCATTCCATTAGCTGTCAGAGTGATGATATCACACTTGTAGCATCTGGAAAACTCTACTGTGAGAGAATGAGAATGAAAAATGCAAGTAATGTTTTAGCATCATGAAAATAATTTTCATCTCATAGACCTTCAAAAGGATTTCAAGAACCCCCAGAGATTCCCAGACTGTACTTGGAAAACTACTAACCATATAACATTTTATTGATAAAAATGTGTCATATATGTGTCAATTACATTGGTTGGTTAATTTGTTATTTGGTTATCTATGTTAATTAGTTATTTATGTTATTAGTTGGTTAATTGTGTTATCAAATATTTTCTATCCTTCTTGATTTTTTTTTCACATTCTTGACTTATCAATTACTGAGAGAAATGTGTTAAAATATCCACCTCATAATTATGGATTTTTCTGTTTCTGCTTTTAGTTATTTAAACTTTTGCTTTTATATTTTGTGTTATTAGGTACATATAAATTTGTTATTATAGCTTCCTTTTGAATTGACTATTTTTTGCTATAATTATCATTTATTTATAAGTAATTTTAATTCGTTTCATTTCCACTTTAACTGGAGTTTTTTTTAATTGAAATATAGTTGATGTATAATATTATGTTAATTTCAGGTGAACTACATGGTGATTTAACATTTGCATACATTAGGAAACTATCACCATGATAAGTCTAGCCACCATCTTTCCTCATACAAAGTTATTACAGCATTATTGACCATATTTCTTATGCGTGTGTGACATCCCTGTGGCTTATTTTATAACTGAAGTTTTGTGCCTCTTAAGCCCCTTCACCTGTTTTGCCACACCCTCCGCTGCCCTCCCATCTCTCAGTCACTAGTTTGCTCTCTGCATCTATGAGTCTGTTTTTGTTTTCTTTTGTTTGTTTTGTTTAGAGTCCACATATAAGTGAGATCATACAGTATTTGTCTTTCTCTGTCTGATTTATTTCGCTTAGCATAATACCTTCTAGATTGATCTATGTTGTCACAAATGGCAAGACTTCATTTTTTTTTTAATGCTATTCTTGTCTGCTTACATTCTTTTTTTTTTATTCATTTAATTTTTTTTTTTTTTTGGCTGTGCTGGGTCTTCGGTTCGTGCGAGGGCTTTCTCTAGTTGCGGCAAGTGGGGGCCACTCTTCATCGCGGTGCGGGGACTGCTCTTCATTGCGGTGCGCGGGCCTTTCACTATCGCGGCCCCTCCCGTTGCGGGGCACAGGCTCCAGACGCGCAGGCTCAGCAGCTGTGGCTCACGGGCCCAGCTGCTCCGTGGCATGTGGGATCTTCCCAGACCAGGGCTCGAACCCGTGTCTCCTGCATTAGCAGGCAGATTCTCAACCACTGCGCCACCAGGGAAGCCCCACATTCTTTTTTTATGTATGTATGTATGTATGTATGTATGGCTGTGTTGGGTCTTCGTTTCTGTGCGAGGGCTTTCTCCAGCTGTAGCAAGCGGGGGCCACTCCTCATCGCGGTGCGGGGGCCACTCTTCACCGCGGTGCGCGGGCCTCCCACCACCGCAGCCTCCCGTTGCCGAGCACAGGCTCCAGACGCGCAGGCTCAGCAACTGTGGCTCACGGGCCGAGTCGCTCCGCGGCATGCGGGATCCTCCCAGACCAGGGCCCGAACCTGCGTCCCCTGCACTGGCAGGCAGACTCCCAACCACTGCACCACCAGGGAAGCCCTTCATTTTTTTTTTTATGGCTGAGTAAATATTCCATTGCATGTATATACCACATTTTCTTTAGCCATTCATCTGTCAGTGGACACTTAGGTTGCTTCCATAGCTTGTCTACTGTAAACAATAATACAGTGAACATTGGTGTGCATATGCCTTTAGAATTAGTGTGTTTGTTTTCTTTGGGTAAATACCCAGAAGTGAAATTACTGGATCATATGGCAGTTCTATTTTTAATTTTTTGAAGAACCTCCATGCTGTTTTCCATAGTGGCTGCACCAATTTACATTCCCACCAACAGTGAATGAGGGTTCTCTTTTCTCCACATCCTTGCCAACACCTGTTATTTGTTCTCTTATGGGTAATAGCCATTCTGACAAATGTGGGTGGTATCTCATTGTGGTTTTGATTTGCATTGCCCTGATGATTAGTGATGTTGAGCATCTTGTCATGTGATATTTCTTTGGAAAAATATCTATTCAGGTCCTCTGCCCATTTGTTAATTGGGTTGTTTTTTTGATGTTGAGTTGTATGAGTTATTTGTATATTTTGGATGTTAACCCCTTATTGGATATATCATTTGCAAGTATCTTCTCCCATTCAGTAGACTGCCTTTTTGTTTTGGTGATATGAATTGACTGTTTTCTCTTGAGGAAGTGTCCCTTTTAGTCTAGTCATACTTCTTGTATTAGGACTGTCTTGTCTGATATTAATATAGCCACTTGCACTTTCTTTGGTTAATGTTCACAGGGTGTATATTTTTCCATCTGTTTGTTTTTTACCTTCCTGTGTCGTCATATTTTACATTTTCTTATTTCAATGCCATCTTATAAACAGATATAATCAGGTTCGGGGGGGGGGCTTTGGTTTTGTATGTTAAGTTTTTCTTATTGTTTTATTCAAACCACTTGTATTTAACGTAATTATTTATTTGGGTTTAAGTCTACCATTTTGCATTTTGCTTTTTGTTTTCTCTTTGCCTAAGTTCTTCCTCATTTCTTTGTTCCTCCTGTCTTGCCTTCTTTTGGATTAATCGAGTGTGTTTTATTATTCCATTCCTCTCTCCTTAGCTTTTACTGATACATTCTTGTTATAATTTTTTAACTAGTTAGAATTATACATCCTGAACTTATTAAAGTTTATCTTAAATAAGCACTCTAGCCACTCCCC
The DNA here is from genome assembly GCF_949987535.1 of Balaenoptera acutorostrata. Classification (NCBI taxonomy): domain Eukaryota; kingdom Metazoa; phylum Chordata; class Mammalia; order Artiodactyla; family Balaenopteridae; genus Balaenoptera; species Balaenoptera acutorostrata. Next base: position 33,745,571 of record NC_080064.1, on the reverse strand, counting down.
AAATAATGCAAAGTTCTTAGCAAATTTTGGCTCCATTTACCCTCCCACTTCCATCCTTTGTGCTGTTGCTTTCATATAATTTACTAATACAGTTGACCTTTGAATGATGCACAGATTAGGGGCACCACCCCCTTGTACAGTCAAATCTGTGTGTAACTTCACAGTCAGCCCTCCTTATCCGTGGTTCCACATCCATGGATTTAACCAACTGTGGATTATGCAGTACTGTAGTACATGTTTATTGAAAAAAATCCGCATACAAGTGGATACACACACGTTCAAACCCATGTTTTTCAAGGGTCAACTATACATATATTATAAACCCTACAAGCCATTTTTAAAATTCTTTTTCTAAATTGTCAATATTCTCTTGTATCTGTCCACATACTTACCCTTTCTTATGTTCTTCCTTCCTTCCTGCAGTTGTATTTTTTCCATCTGGGATTACTTTCCTTCATCCTGAAGAACTTCATTTTTATTTCCTGTAGTTTAGGTCTGTTAGTGACAAATTCTCTCAGGTTTGATTTTTCTGAAACAGTTATTTCACCTTCATTTTTTTAAAAAATTTTAATTGAATGAAAGATTCTTTAAATTCTGTAGTGCTTTACAATTTTCAAAAGTTTCACACAGATGATTTTTTATAATTGCATGGTAACCCTGTTTCTTCCCCCTACCCCTATATTGCCCCTCCCCTCCCTTACTGGTAATCACTAGTTTTTTCTCTATATCTGTGAGTCTGCTTCTTTTTTTTGTATTATTCACTAGATTGTTGTATTTTTTAGATTCCACATATAAGTGATATCATACAGTATTTGTCTTTCTTTGTCTGACTTATTTCACTTAGCATAATGCTCTTCATGTCTATCCATGTTGCTGCAAATGGCAAAAATTTCACTTTTTTATGGCTGAGTAGTATTCTGTTCTATATATATATATATTTATGTATATATATATATATACATATATATATATACACACATATATATATATGTGTGTGTATGTATATATATATATATATATATATATATATATATATATATACCACATCTTCTTTGTCTATTCATCTGTTGATAGGCACTTAGATTGTTTCCATACTATTTCACCTTCTTTTTTGAAGGATATTTTCACTGAGCATAGAACTCTAGGTTGGCAATTTATATATTTTAGCCCTTGAAAACTATCATTTAAAACTATCGCTTCTTACTTTCATAGTTTCTATTAAAAAGTCAATTGCTTCTGTAAGAGTAATCCTTTTCTCTCTAACTGCTTTTAAAAATTTATCTTTGTCTTTCATTTCACTTGTATTTTATGTATTTTATTTTCAGCTGTTTAACAGTGATGTGTTTTGGTATATTTGGGGGGTATTTTTTGTTTTTTATTTTTTGTATTTTTGCTGCTTGTGGATTGCTGAGCTCTTTTATCATTAGTCTTCAAATATTGCTTTTACCTCATTCTCTCTGTCTTCTCTCACTGGGATTATAGTTACTCATATTTTGGATCTACTGACTGTGTCCACATGTCTCTAATGCTCTAACCTGTTTTTTCTGTATTTTTGCTTCATTTTGCATGTTTTCTATTGATTTTTCTTCAAATTCAGTAATTCTTCTGCTGGGTCTTGTCTGCCCTTAAATCTATCCAATGAGTTCTTAATTTTTAATATTGTATCTTTTATTCTAGTGTGCCCATTTAATTTTTTATATAGGTTCCAGTTTTCTGTGAGTATTACTTATCTTTTCTTACATTTTGTTCATCTTTTTCTCTACTTTTTAAAACCATATTAATTATGGTTATCTTAAAGTCTGTTTCATTATCTGGATCATACATGAGTCTTCTATTGTCTGTATTTTTCTTGATTACCAGTCACATTGTTCTGCCTCTTTTTATATCATGTGTACATACATACACACACGCACGTGCACGCACACACACTGGATATTTTATATAAAAGAACTGTTGAGACTCCAGCTGATATTTTCCATCAGAAAGAATTCTTCCTTTCCTCTTTCCTTTAGGCTAATAGGATAAGGGCCTGATCCCCTCAGTCTAATCATGGATTGAGCTAGGTCAGATCTGAATTGTACCTATGGTTCATATCCCTGTTCCTTGCACCTGGGCCCTCTTGGGCTCTCGACTGAGAACCTAATGGGTCTCCATCGTCATAGTCCTGAAAAACTGCAAGAGATTGTCCTACCCTTGAGAGGTTTGGGGCTTGGTTCTTTGACCTTTCAGTCCTTACAATTTCAAAATAATGGCATTTATCTTGAAGAGGAGATCAGCTGTGCTAGAGGTAGACCTCCTCCTTCCAGTGGAACCTTGTCTCCTGAAATCACAAGATTATAGCAGTTTTCACTCTGCCTTTTAGAAGCTCTCAGCCTAGCTTTGCAGCTCCAATGTGTAGGCTCAGACCTCAGCAAATGTCCCTTGGGAAAAACTGGCCACACAGATGGAACTCCTCAAGTTCCAATCTGTCACAGAGCCTCTCTGATTTTTCTTTCCTCCAGTGGAGCTTCTCTGCACAGGCCAAGCCTGACTGTCAATTCATGCCCAGATTTGGCAGATGTCCTCAGGAAAGAAAACAGTGTCAGCTACTTCAGGAACCCTCTCCACCCAGGTCTGGAATTCCAGTTCATCTCATCCTCATGATTTTTACAACAATGCAATGTCTTTTAAAAATAATTTATCTGACTTTTTCTAGTTGTTGCATCAGCAATGTTACACTGTCAGGATCTATTACATCCTACCTGGAAGCACAAGAAATACCATCTTCTACCTACCCACTGTAATTAGTTTATTAACTTGTCTCCCTAGTTCTACTCTTGTCCCCTCCCAGAACAGGCAGAGTGTTCCTTTTAAGTACACCCAGTCACACCCTGCTCAAAACCCTCCAGTGGCTTCCCTTTAGACTTAAAATAAGTTTGGATTCATTTTCATGGTCTACAAAATCCCACACAATCTTATTGCTACTCCCTTTCTAACCTTATCTCCCACCACTCTCCCCTTTGCTCACTCAATTCCAGCTATACTGACCTCCTTTCCATTTCTCAAACATATTAACATGTTTCCATCTCAGAATTTTTGCACTTGTTATATACCCTCTACTTGGATCTTCCTCAGATCTTCATAGGGCTTTGCCTTTATTTCATTTGGGAGCTCTGTACAAATGTCACCTCCTCAAAGAGGACTTTCCTCACCCCTCTGTCTCCTTACCTTGCTTTAGTTTTAATCATAGCACTTACCTAACGTTATACTGTATACTTATTTGCCTATTTTCTGTCTCCCCCAACTAGGAGGTAAGCTCCATGAGAGTGGAAACTATGTCTGTTATGTTCACTGTTCTACCCCAGTGCTTAGATTAGTGCATAACCTGTAGTAAGTGCTTAATAACTTTGTGGAATGAATTAGATACCCCTTACCATGAAAAATTCTCAATTAAGGAGAATGATTGGAGTAAAACTGAAAGTACTCTAACATAGGTGTCTACAGAATGTTTTTTTTTGGTTTTTTTTTAAATTTATTTATTTATTTATTTATGGCTGTGTTGGGTCTTCGTTTCTGTGCGAGGGCTTTCTCTAGTTGTGGCAAGTGGGGGCCACTCTTCATCGCGGTGCGCGGGCCTCTCACTATCGCAGGCTCTCCTGTTGCGGAGCACAGGCTGCAGACACGCAGGCTCAGTAATTGTGGCTCACGGGCCCAGCCGCTCCGCGGCCTGTGGGATCTTCCCAGACCAGGGCTCGAACCTGTGTCCCCTGCATTGGCAGGCAGATTCTCAACCACTGCGCCTCCAGGGAAGCCCTACAGAATGTTTTGGAGTAAGTGGAGTACTGATGGAGTTGGGACATAGTCAGACAAGGCCTCAGTAAGGAAGTGGCCCTGGAGCTGTGTGTTGAAAACTGAGTACTGATGTACGTCGGACCAGGAAGAATAGAGAACTCAACATATATGAACGAATTGGTGTTCAGAAAACAGAGGAGCTAGAACATGGGAGTGGGTGATAGGAAATGACATCAGACATAACTGGAGAGCAAGGCAGAGGCAGAGTCACAAAAGTCTTTGGATATCAGAATAAAGAATTTGGACTTTACCTTAAAGGTAATATGGAGCAAAGATTTTTAAGGTAAGGAAATATGCTATCAGATGTATATATTTCCATGTGTTTCACTACTCCTCACTGCAATAATCACACTAAAACTTTAAGTAGATTGATATAGAAAATCCCTGATTTGGTTGTCAGGGCCCAGTTTCAAAACATAAGTCCTTATCCCAACTCACTGTGTAACGTAGGGAAGGCATCATTTCCTCTTCTGAGCCTCAGATCTTCATTCTTAGCAGGAAAAGATTGTAGGTAAGATCCATTCCATCTCTGAGCCTGTGTTTATATGCTTTAACTAGATTCCTTGGGGAGAACAGTTTGATTTTTTCTGCATCTGCCAGAAATAATTAAAACTTCCAATTCTGGCCGATCAAAATTCAATTCTCCTCTGAGATTTTCTAACATTTAGGTCAGATGCCAAGAAACTAGCTTCCTGGGATAAAACTATCCAAGCAGAAGTAGCAAGCCTTTTTTTCCCTCTGGCTGGGATGGGAATGCAAGTGGGAAGAGGGGGTGTTAGAATGAGTCTTTTTCTTGCAGTTGTGATTCCAAAGAATCCCTATCCTGCATCCGAGGCGAACACTGAGAAGCCCAGCATCCACAGCAACACCAAAACTGCCTTGGATCATCAACCAGGGCAGAGGGGGCGTAAACCAGGAAAGAAGCGGGGCCGGACACCCAAGCCCCTAATACCCCATCCCATCTCTACCCCATCCAAGTCAGCTGAACCTTTGAAATTCCCAAAGAAGAGGGGTCCCAAACCTGGCAGTAAGGTAGGTAAAAATGTGGGTTTGCCAGCAAGGGATAAATGGTTATAAAGGGGTAACTCATCCATATCCATACATCTTAGAAAGGGATGTGTCTGGCCCTATTCTCCACCTTGTATATGCTTTTAAGAAGAATCTCCTATATTGTCATCCCTACTTTAGCTACTTACCTGGGAGTTGGTAATGTTAGAGATAAGATAGTATGGATAAGAAACAAATTTTTACTTTGAAAGTTACATTCATGGGAATTCTGGTCTAGTATCTTCCATAGATGGAAGGCCCTGCTCCTAATTGTTTGTAACCTACCCAGAGTGGATGCCCAGGTATGTGAACAGAAAGAGAAAACTGACTCTGTAAATGTATTTAGTTTTCTGTCCCTGTACCTTCTTTAAAAAAAAAAAAAAAAAAGAAGAAGAAGAAGAAAGAAAGAAAATTATTGAATATTTACTAAGTATCAGGCTCTGTACCTGGCACCACTACATATCACATGATCTTCACAAAACCCTTGGAGATGAGTAGTGTTAATGTTATTAAATAGTCAAGTAAATTGAGACTTAAAGATGTGAAATGACTTCCCTGTGGTCACATAGCTAATAAATAGCAAAGGCTACAGAGATGGGTCTCCAGATCTTCTAGTTCTAAGGTCACTGCTGCCCTACCACATATTCACTCTCTCACATTTCCTGAGGGAGGTTAACACTTACCTCTGGTGTAGGAAAAGACTGCTGGGTCGAGCTTCACTGAGCACTGTTACTGAAAGTATCACCTTTTTAGTCATGACCAGTTCTCCATACGTATCTTTCCTAGGGAAACCACTGATATGAAACTTACTCAGCTGCTTCTCTAGGGCTTCCTTTGGCATCACCTTCTTTCTCCACTCACTTCTTAACTATCAGGGAATTTCTCTGCAACTCCCTCCCAAACTAGACTACCTGAGTTCCAGTGTAGAAATGATATCCAGTTCTCCCTAGGCTTTCCATTCCAATTTCATAAGTTCCTCCCTAGGTTTGGTTGGTTGGTTGGGTTTGTTTTGTTTATTAGCTCCAGCTGACCTCAGTCCTTCTAGAATATAAGCTCTTCAAGGTCAGGAATCTAGTCTTTTTTTCTCTTTTTCTTCTGCAATGCCCTATATCTCAATCTCTTGGGAAATGTTCAGTATATGCAAGATGGATGGATGTATGCATGCATGGATGGATGCATGGATGGATTTTAGTGATGATGTTCCAACTGAGATTATCTCTTATTTATTGGTATTGAATTCTTGATGTCACATCCTAATCCTTCTTATGTAACACATAATGCTCCTGATCTATTACCACTAACCCCAAACCCAGGGGTTCATTTTTGTCTCCATTGCGGTCTTCTCATTCTCATGTTGTGGAGGAGATGCTGAAGGCTCTAAAGATTCCAAGGCCAGGGAAGTCATGCTTTTGACGATGTGAAGGCACCTTGACAGATTAAAAACAGAGAAAACTTGTCTCTGAGGTTCCAAAGACAGAACCAGAACCAATGAGCAGAAACTTAAGCAGACAGGCTTTGTCTCAACATAAAAGGAACAGTTAAATCTATTTCAAAATGCAAGTAGTAATCTCCCATCACTAGAGATATTTCATCAGGTACCAGATGACTATTGGGAGGGATGTTTTCAAGGAGTGGAAAGTAGAAGTGTTAGATGGATAGTTGGATTAAGTAACCTTTAAGATCCTTCAAAACCTAAGAACTATGATTCTCTGATTGCCTCAGCTCTGCTTTCTCAGGAAGTTCTAAACATAGTAGCCAAAGTCCTCTTTCTTTCCAGTCCTCTTGATAGCAGTAATTCTCATCTAATACTGTACTTTATGGCATGGCATTTGACTCCCTACTTCCCTTTCCTGTCCTTTTGCCTATTCCTGTAAGTGTATATGCCTTCACTTAACCCATGATATAACCCTCATGTTCATTTTTGAAGCAAAGTGGTCTTGTGACAAGAGCATAGGCTTTGAAGCCAGACAAGCTTAGATTTATATCTCATCTCCAATTGTTACCACCTGTGTGACTTTGGGAAAGCTTTGAGTAAGGCTATGAGCCCCAGTCTTCTCACCAATAAAATGGAGTTGCGTTAATATATGAATAGATATAATACATGTAAATGCACCTATCTCAAATAGTAATAAAGCTTTACATCTTTCTGCTTTTTTTCTACAATATTTGGGAACCTAACTCACCAGGTTTGTTTCTTCAGGGACCCCATGAAGTCCTACCACCAACTCAATGAAGTTGAACTGGTATTTCCTTTCTTCCCTGACTCATTGCTTATTTGGATTTTTACTTGTGGCAATATCAAAAAATGAGAGGAAACATCCATATCCTGTGTGTGCTTTGAATGTTCTGTAAGAGTTTGCATGACTGCTTTCACAAGCAGAGCCATCCTAGAAGTCAGTCAGGTTTATACAGCTCCCAGAGTGGACCCTACATGTGACATTTAGTAAGAAGGGATTTCTGGATCTCAGAAATGGTTATGTTTTCCTTGCACTCAGAAAGGCTTTTAAAAAACTGCTTCTTGAAAAAAGGCTTCTGAGATCTCTGTCCCCCAGAGACTGCCTGGACCAGCATAGAGGAGATACTAGATTCTTCTCAAATCATTTTTATTACTTCCCCCATTATTGGTATTCTATATGCTTCATTGAAAGACATTTATTGACACTTATCATATGCCAAGTACCATGTAGGAATGGTAAACAGAATCAGACCCTCAAGGAGCACCAGGCTAATAGGGGACATCAGTATGTAAATATATACTGACAATACACTGTGATAAATGCAACAATACAAAGTACAGAAATAGCACAAAAGAGACAGTAAAGCTTATCCAGAAAAGCTTCCTGGATAAACAGATATTTATAAGGTTAAAAAAAAAAAAAAAAGAAAGAAAGGGTATTCCAGGCAAAAGGGATGGTTTATTACTGTATAGGCAGGGACCAGGTAAAACTGCAGGTTTTGAGAGAACTACTATAGTTAGAGATTACTGGAGTATAAGGTTTAAGATAAGAAATGACAGGTAATAAGCTGAAGAGGTAGGCAGGGAAAAGTAGTTTGTGGAGTTAGGGGAAGGGACGTTTCCATTTTTCAACACAGTAAAACAAACTAATGTCAAAGTAGACTTAAGCCACAGCATTTTTTTTCCTTTTTTGCTTTTTTCTGTCTAACTAATAAAGAACCTGGACTTCAGATGATAATATTGAATACAGTAGAAAAGATAGTGAATTAAGCTGTGGCTATACAGAAGCCCAGAATCTTATACATATTTATTAAACATCTACTGTATTTGCAGCTTTGGGCAAGATGCTGTGTGGAAAAAATATATATCATATGATATCACTTATAGGTGGAATCTGAAAGTGTTACAAATGAACTTATTTGTAACACTTTTAGGAAACAGACACACAGACATAGAAAACAAACTATGGTTACCAAAAGGGGAAGTGCAGGGAGAGGTATATTAGGAGCTTGAGATTACCAGATACACACTACTATATATAAGTTAGGTAAACAGCAAGGTCCTACTGTATAGCACAGGGAACTATATTCAATATCTTGTAATAACCTGTAATGGAAAAGAAACTGAAAAAGAATACATATATGTAAATATATAACTGAATCACTTTGCTGAACACCAGAAACTAACACAACATTGTAAATCAACTATATATCAACTGTAAAAAAATCAACTATATATCAGCTATATATCAACTGTAAAACAGTCCCATCCACAAATGTATTTCAGTTTCATGGGTGAATTAAGTACTAAGAATAGAGGAATGAGAAGACAAGTTACCTATCATGGGTAGAAACTTTTCCCCATCCATTTTGACAGAGGAAACCTCGGACTTTGCTGAACCCACCACCCACCTCACCAACAACCAGCACCCCTGAACCGGATACCAGCACTGTACCCCAAGATGCTGCCACCATCCCCAGCTCAGCCATGCAGGCCCCCACAGGTAAGAACAGATCACAGTATTAGCTGCAACAAGCCCCAGGCCCCAGTGTCTATACTTTCTCTTTTACTGCACCAATAATTAGCCCCCTATCCATTTATAAATCTAAATAGAATCTTAAAAAAAATTTTTTTTAACTTTGACATTTGAAATAACTTCAGAGAAACCTCCATTCTGTCAAAACAATCAAAGAAACTTGGGTAGATGTTCTGTGAACTCAGTGTTGGGGATCTGGGGCATGGGGGTGGGGTGGACATGGGGCCAGCACCAGGAGCTCCCTGGCCCAGTTTGTAATTATACCCATCCTTTCCAGTTTGGGGTGCTCCCTCTTTAGTGATCCCTTCCAGAACCCTTCCAGCACTATAATAATTCTGCCACCACTCATATATGTATGACACTGCTCTGTTTTTCTTTAACGTCATTGATGGTGGCAAATCTTGGTGCTGTGAAAGTATTTCAGTGCATGTTTGATTCAAAGCAAAATCTGGTGACTAAAGTGGGTGCGTAACCACCTGGGTTGTGCGTATCTGTTCCCATTTCATAAACTATATATGGAGGAAACTCTGAAAGAGCTACCCCTTTAGAATAGATAAACATAGATATACAGCCTCCCTGTGGGGTAACTAAAAAGAACAATACTCATTTTTTATGTGTAAATTAAGATACATGTGTGAAACCTTACTTTTGTTACTCCGCAGATACTCCATCTTCTTAGGGAAGTCTAAGCAATTGGAATGATCCCCATGGAAGTTAGGGTAGTCGTTTTCTTAGGAGTTGAATTTGTCTCCACCCAAATCCTAGAATGTTAGCACTTGAAGGGAAGGCCAGCCATAGTTTCCTCCCCAAATAACCTTTGGAAAACAACAGAGCCTGCAGGTGGTGTTTATGTCCAGCTCTAGTCAGGGTACTATCATGTGATTTCTCCAAATGTATCTTATGCATCTAGCCCCAGTTAGTTACTGGGTTTGCTTAGTCCAAAAGTGTCATTAGATCAGTGAACAAAGCTTAGGAGCTTTGCCCCTAAGCTCCGTGGATGAGGAAGTAAAGATAGATGAACACCTTGGTGAAGATACTGATTACATTTTCCAGCCTCATGACATGCCCCCTAGATGCCTGTGTACCTTCTTGGTTTACTCCATATCATTCTAAATATCACTTAGGCGCCTGGATGCCTTTTCAACAAAACCTAGAAGATTCATAGCAGTGGGAGCTTCATGACTGTGCCTCACTATTCGGTTTAAATGATGTAGACCATCTCTTCTGGCAGTCACGAAGCTGGCAGTCCCTCCCTTGGTCTGAATCTCATAGCCTAGGAAAAGTGACAACTTGACTTTGTATCCCTGTTTCCTGTTCTTGGCCAGGCTATCACAGTCTTGACTGATCACTGTTTCACCATCCCAACTGGACCTTTGCTCTTTCTGTGTGACCTTAATGTCACTTCCTTTTCTGAGCCTCAGTTTCCACACCTATACGATGATACGATTAGTCCAAGTTACCTTTATAGACCCTTCAAATGTTAACAATAAAAGCTAGGGACTTCCCTGGTGACGCAGTGGTTAAGAATCTGCCTGCCAAGGCAGGAGACATGGGTTTGAGCCCTGGTCCGGGAAGATCCCACATGCCGGGGAGCAACTAATCCCGTGCGCCACAACTACTGAGCCTGCGCTGTAGAGCTCATGAGCCACAACTACTGAGCCTGCGCGCCTAGAGCCCATGCTCCGCAACAAGAAAAGCCACTGCAATGAGAAGCCCATGCACTGCAATGAAGAGTAGCCCCCGCTCGCCGCAACTAGAGAAGGCCCACGTGCAGCCACAAAGACCCAATGCAGCCAAAAATTAATTAATTAATTAATTTTTTTTAAAGCTATCATAGATTGAAAGCTGTGTGCTACACTATATCCTTTATTACCAACCTTTCGGGTTTTTTTTAACTGCACAACACTTTTTAAGAGTTATTTTGATCAGAGTTATATACATGCTAATAGTTTAAAGGAACAATAGGCCTACAAGAATTATTACAAAAACAAGACGAACAGTCCCCTCTATGCCCCTGTCATTTACTTCTCACCAAAGGCAATCACTTTTAATTTAGCTGATTCTTTTATTTATCTCCATATATGTAAGTGGAATGTTTATATTGCTTTTTTTTTTTTTTTTTAGCTTGAGGCATTTTCAACTGACAACACACTCTACCTCTTCCTTTTCTTTTTTTTTGGCAACCCAGGATTTAACTCTTCATCTCCTTGCCCGTTACCCACCCACACATACTTCCCTATCTTAATACTATGATATTATAATTTTGATTAGATTGAAATTCATTAATTTGTATTGTAACTTGTTATAGGCTATTCTCAACTGAACCATAGAGTACTATGATTACTTTTCCTTTATTGTACAAAATTTTGTTTTAGAGTAAATCTTGATTTCTTTGTTATGTGTTTATTTTGCTATATACTTATTAACTCAACCTTAAAACTCTCTTACTGCCATATACATCTTTCTTTATGTTCAAGCACGTTTTATATTCTATCCATTTCAAACTCTAAAAGAAATCTCTCCTGGAGCCTTCTGAGTTCCTTGACAACCTCTTCACCTCTCTTATGTGTTATCCCCAGTTTGCTCCTTCCCACATCTTTATTTTCCCATGTAATCTTTCTTAAATTTATATCTTTAGTTTTGTGTGAAACCTGTTTATTCCCTTTGAAGCTTCTCTTCATCCCCATTATTCTGAAATTTCACCTAGGATGTATTTTTACCTACCATGTGGACACATAGTGTGCCTATTCCATTATTTGATTTCTTGAAACTTTCTTAAATTCATCAGTGATTTTCTCCCACTTTTTCTCTATTCAGTCTTCCTGGCATACATGTTATTCAGATGTTGAACCTCCTGAAGTCGTCCTCTATATTCTTGACCCTCTTTATTCTTATTCCTATTCTCTTTGTCTTTTTGCTCAACTTTCTTCACGCTTTCCTCAACTCTGTCCTCTAAACTTTGTATTGAGTTTCTTGTTCCTGGCATTTTGCTTGTAAAAGTATCATTATTTATTACTCTAGTGGCATTTTCCAAAGGGTATTTGGTAGAAAACCAGTCCTGCAAAATGCTCTGCATAAAGGGATTTTACATACATTTAGGAATTTGGTCACATACATTTAGGAAAGGCTTACACTCTGCTTACCCACTCTTGGATGTTTGCATCTGCTATGAAGAACTCTTTTTTGTTTTCTGAACTTTTTACTAGACTGGTTTTTTTTAAGTACAGGAGGTACAGAGCTTTCCCGTATACCCCCTGCTCCCACACATGCACAGCCTTCTCCATTACCAACATCCCCCCACCCCGAGCGGTATGTTTGTTTCAATTGATGAACCTGCACTGACACATCATTATCACCCAAGGTCCGTAGTTTACCTTAGAGTTCTCTCTTGGTGGTGTACTTTTTATGGATTTTGACAAATATATAATGACATGTATCCACCATTATAGGATCCTACAAAATAGTTTAACTGCCCTAAAAATCCTTTGTGCTCTGCCTATTCATTCTTTCCTCCCTACTAATCTCTGGCAACCACTGACCTTTTTACTGTCTTTATAATTTTGCCTTTTCCAGAATGTCATAAAGTTGAAATCATTCAGTATGTAGTCTTTTCAGATTGGCCTTTTCACTTAGTAATATACATTTAAATTTCCTCTGTGCCTTTTCATGGCTTGATAGTTCTTTTTTGTTTGTTTGTTTGGTTTTTTTTAGTGCTGAATAACAACATACCATTGTCTGGCTATACCAATAGTTTATTTATCCGTTCACCTACTGAAGGACATCTTGGTTGTTTCCAAGTTTTGGCAACTATGAATTAAGCTGCTATAAACATTCCTGTGCAGGTTTTAGCGTGGACATAAGTTTTCACTTCCTTTGGGTAAATACCAAGGAATGCGATTTCTGGATCACATAGTAAGAGTATATTTGGTTATGTAAGAAATTGTCAAACTGTCTTCAAAGTGGCTGTATCATTTTGCATTCCAACCAGCAGTGAATGAGCGTTCATTTGTTGCTCCACATTCTCGCCAGCATTTGCATCTGGCATCAGTGTTCTGGATTTGGGCCATTCTAATAGGTATATAGTAATATTTCATTGTTGTTTTAATTTGCATATCTCTAATGACATGTAGAGTAGAGCATCTTTTCGTATACTTGTTTTCCAATTGTGTATCTTCTTTGGTGAGGTGTCTATTAACAACTTTGGCACATATTTTAATCAGGTTGTTTGTTTTCTTATTGCTGAGTTTTTAAGAGTTCTTTGTGTATTTAGATAACAGTCCTTTATATCAGATCTGTCTTTTGCAAATAATTTCTCCCAATCTGTAGCTTGTCTTTTCACTCTCTTGACATTGTCTTTCACAGAGCAGAAGGTTTTAATTTTAATGAGTCCAGCCTATCAATTATTTCTTTCATGGATCCTGCCTTTGGTGTTATATCTGAAGTCATTGGCATACTCAAGGTCATCTTGGTTTTCTCCTATATTACCTTCTAGGAGTTTTATAGTTTTGAATTTTACATTTAGGTCTGTGATCTATTTTGAGTTAATTTTTGTGAGGGGTGTAAAGTCTATGTGTAGGTTCCTTTTTTTGCATGTGGCTATCCAGTTGTTTCAGTACCATTTGTTGAAAAGACTGTCTTTGCTCCATTGTATTGCCTTTGCTCCTTTGTCAAAGATCAGTTGACTGTATTTGTGTGGGACTATTTCTGGGCTCTCTATTCTGTTCCATTGATTTGTCTATTCTTTTACCAATACCGTACTGTCTTGAAGTTGGATAGTGTCAGTCCTCCAACTTTGTTCTTTCCCTTCAGTATTGTGTTGGCTCTTCAGGGTTTTTCCCTCTCCATATAAACATTAGAATCAGTTTGTTGATAGCCACAAAATAACTTGCTGGGATTTTGATTGGGATTGCCTTGAGTCTATAGATCAAGTTGGGAAGAATGGACATCTTGACAGTATTTTCTTATCCATGAACATGGGGATATCTCTCCATTTATTTAGTTCTTTCTTGATTTCGTTTATCAGAGTTTTGTAGTTTTCTTCATATAAATCTTGTATGTATTTTGTTAGATTTATACCGAAGTATTTTATTTTTGAAGGTGCTAAGGTAAATGGTATTGTTTTTAATTTCAAATTCCACCTATTCATTGCTGTTATATATGAAAGTGATTGACTTTTGTGTATTAACCTTATACTCTGCAGTCTTGCTGTAACTGCTTATTAGTTCCAGGAATTTTTTTTGTCAATGCTTTTGCATTCTCTACATAGACAGTCATGTCTTCTACAGAGAAAGGGAGTTTTATTTCTTCCTTCCCAAACTGTACACCTTTCATTTCCTTTTCTTGTCTTATTACATTAGTTAGGACTTCTAGTACAATGTGGAAAACTCGTGGTAAGAGAGAACATCCTTACCTTGTTCCTGATCTTAGTGGCAAAGCTTCTAGTTTCTCACCATTAAGTATGATGTTAGCTGTAGGGTTTTTGTTGATGTTATTTATGAAGTTGAGGAAGTTTCCCTCTCTTCCTAGTTTGCTGAGAGTTTCCATCATTAATGGGTCTTGGATTCTGTCAAATGTTTTTTCTGCATCTATTGATAACATGTGATATTTCTTCTTTAGTTTGTTGATGTGATGGATTACATTGATTTTCAAATGTTGAATCAGTTTTACATACCTGGGATAAACCTCATTTGGTTGTAGTGTATAATTCTTTTTATATATTGTTGAATTCAATTTGCTCGTATTTTGGTAAGGATTTTTGCGTGTATGTTCATGAGAGATATTGGTCTGTAATTTTCTTTTCTCATGAAGTCATTGTCTGGTTTTGGTATTAGGGTAATGCTGGCCTCATACAATGAGTTAAGAAGTATTTTCTCTGCTTCTGTTTTCTGAAAGAGATTATAGAGAATTGGTAAAATGCATTTTTAAATGTTTGGTGGAATTCTAGTGAATCCGTCTGAGCCAGATGCTTTCTATTTTGGAAGGTGATTAATTACTGATTCAGTTTCTTTAATAAATATAGGTCTATTCAGATTGTCTTTTTTTGTGTGTGTGAGGTTTGGTAGATTGTGTCTTTCACCGCATTGGTCCATTTCATCTAGATTATCAAATTTGTCAGCATAGAATTATTCATAGTATTCCTTATATTACCCTTTTAATGACCATGGATCTGTAGTGATCCATCTCTTTCATGTCTGATATTAGTAATTTGTGTCATCTCTCTTTTTTCTTATTAGCATGTCTAAAGGCTTATCAATTTTTTTGATCTTTTTAAGGAAGCAGCTTTTGGTTTTATTGATTTTTCTCTGTTGACTTCCTGTTTTCAATTTCATTGATTTGTGCTCTAATTTTTATTATTTCTTTTCTTATGCTTACTTTGGATTTAATTTGCTCTTCTTTTTCTGATTTCCTGAAGTGGAAGCTTAGATTATTGGCTTTGGATCTTTCTTCTTTTATAGCGTATGCATTCAATGGTATAAATTTCCCTCTATTCACTGCTTTGGCTGTATCCCACAAATTTTGATACGTTATAGTTTCATTTTCATTTAGTTCAAAATATTTTTAAATTTCTCTTGAGATTTCTTCTTTGACCCATGTGTTATTTATTTAGAAATGTGTTGTTTAAGCTCCAGGTATTTAGGGATTTTTCACTTATCTTTCTGTTACTGATTTCTGGTTTTATTCCATTGTGGTCTAAGAACAGACATATTATATGATTTCTGCTCTTTTAAATTTGTTAAGGTGTGTTTTATGGCCCAGAATGTGGTCTGTCTTGGTGTATGTTCCATGTGAGCTTGAGAAGAATGTGTGTTCTGCTGTTGTTGGGTGAAGTAGCCTCTAATATCAATTATATCCAGTTTATTGATGGTGCTGTTGAGTTCAACAGTGTCCTTACTGCCTGCTGAATCTGTCCAGTTCTGATAGGGGGATGTCAAAGTGTCCAACTGTAATAGTGGATTCACCTATTTCTCCTTGCAGTTCTATCAATTTTTGCCTCCTGTATTTTTATACTCTGTTGTTAGGTGCATACACAGTAAGGACTGACATGTCTTCTTAGATATTTGACCTTTATATCATGTAATGCCCCTCTTTATCTGTGATAACTTTCCTTGCTCTGAAATCTGCTCTGTCTGAAATTAATACAGCTACTCCCACTTTCCTTTGATTAGTGTTAGCATGGCATATCTTTCTCCATCCCTTTACTTTTAATCTATATGTGTCTTTATATTTAAAGTGGTTTCTTATAAACAACATAGAGTTGGGTCTTGTTTTTTGATCCAGTTTGAGAATCTCTTTTAACTGGTTTATTTAGACCATTGACATCTAAAATGATTATTGATATAGTTGGATAAGTATCTACCATAATTGTTACAGTTTTTTATATTTTTGCCTTTGTAATTTGTTCCTATTTTTGTCTTCCACTCTTTTTCTGCCTTTCGTGGTTTTAACTGAGAATTTTATATGATTCCACTTTTTCTCCTTTCTTAGCATATCAGTTATATTTCTTTTTTTACTGTTTTAAATGATTACCCTTGAGTTTGCAAATAACATTATAACTAATCCAAGTCTGTTTTCAAATAACACTATACCACTTCACAGATATAATAAGAATCCTAATTCCTCCTTCCCATCCTTTGTATGATTACTGTCATTCATTTCACTTAGACATAAGTATGTATAAACATGTACATATATATATACATAAGCATACACAAATACATCATTGCTATTTTTATTTTGAACAAACTGTTATCTGTTAGATCAGTTAAGAATGAGGGGAATTCCCTGGCGGTCCAGTGGTTAAGACTTCACCTTCCAATGCAGAGGGTGTGGGTTCAATCACTGGTTGGGGAGCTAAGATCCCACATGCCTTGTGGCCAAAAAACCAAAACATAAAACAGAAGCAATATTGTAACAAATTCAATAAAAACTTAAAAAATGGTCCACGTCAAAAAAAAAATCTTTAAAAAAAAAAAAGAATGTGAAAAATAAGTTCTTATTCTGCCTTCACCTATTCCGTCTCTGATGCTCTTTCCTTTGTGTAGAGCCAAGTTTCTGACCTATGTTATTTTCCTTCTCTCTAAGGAATTCCTTTAACATTTCTTGCAGGGCAGATCTACAGGCAACAAACTCCATCAGTTTTTCTTTGTCTGAGAAAGTTTTTTGTTTATAAATTTATTTATTTATTTATTTTTGGCTGTGTTGGGTCTTCGTTGCTGCACACGGGCTTTCTCTAGTTGCGGTGAGCAGGGGCTACTCTTCGTTGCGTTGCGAGGGCTTCTCATTGCGGTGGCTTCTCTTGTTGCAGAGCATGGGCTCTAGGCACGCAGGCTTCAGTAGTTGTGCACGCGGGCTCAGTAGTTGTGGCTCGTGGGCTCTAGAGAGCAGCCTCAAGTAGTTGTGGCGCACGGGCTTAGTTGCTCTGTGGCATGTGGGATCATCCCGGACCAGGGCTCGAACCCATGTCCCCTGCATCAGCAGGCGGATTCTTTCTTTTTTTTTTTTTTTTTTTTTTTTTTTATTTATTTTTGGCTGTGTTGGGTCTTCATTTCTGTGTGCGGGCTTTCTCTAGTTGCGGCGAGTGGGGGCCACTCTTCATCGCGGTGCGCGGGCCTCTCACTGTCGCGGCCTCTCTTGTTGTGGAGCACAGGCTCCAGACACGCAGGCTCAGTAGTTGTGGCTCACGGGCTTTGTTGCTCCGCGGCATGTGGGATCTTCCCAGACCAGGGCTCGAACCCGTGTCCCCTGCATTGGCAGGCAGACTCTCAACCACTGCGCCACCAGGGAAGCCCCGGCAGGTGGATTCTTAACCACTGCACCACCAGGGAAGTCCCTGAGAAAGTTTTTGTTTCTCCTTCACTTTAATTTTTCAAGGGACAGAATTCTAAGTGAGTGGGTGTTTTCTCTCAATGCTTTAAATATTCCACTCCCTTCTCTTCTTGCTCACATGGTTTCTAAGGATGTAATTTTTTATTGTTGCTCCTCTATAGGTAAGACGGTTTTTTCCTCTGAAATCTTTCAAGACTTTTCATCTTTGATTTTCTGCATTTTTTAGTGTAATATGCCTAGATGTAGTTTTTTTGTGTCATTTATCCTGTTTGGTGTTCTCTGACCTTCCTAGATCTGTGCTTTGGTGTCTGACATTAATTTGGGGAAATTATCTGTCATTATTGCTTTAAATATTTCTTCTATTCCTTTCTTTCTTCTCCTTCTGGTATTCCCGTTATGTGTATGTTACTCCTTTTGTAGTTGTCCCACAGTTCTTGGAAACCCAGTCTATGGAGGTAGAGGCTTTTTTTTTTTCAGTCTTCTTTTTTCTTTGCTTTTCAGTTTTGGAAGTTTCTATTGAGATGTCCTCAAGTTCAGTGATTCTTCCCTTGGCTGTGTCCAGTCTACTAATTAGCCCATCAAAGGCATTCTTCATTTCTGTTACAGTGTTTTTGATCTCTAGCATTGATTTTTTATTTTCTTAGAATTTCCATCTTTCTGCATACATTGTCCATCTGTTTTGCATGCTGTCTGCTTTATCTATTAGAACACTTAGCATATTAATCATAGTTGTTTTAAATTTTTAATCTAATAATTCCAACATCCCTGCCATGCCTGAGTCTAGTTCTGATGCTTGCTCTGTCTCTTCAAACTTCATTTTTTTGCCTTTTAGTTTACCTTATAAATAGGTCTTTAGTAATATAATGGTAAGGTATGAGGGGAGGATAAGTATTCTATAGTCCTATGATTAGGTCTCAGTCTTTCGGTGAGACTGTGCTCTTGTACTGTGAACTTTACCAGTGCTTCTTAGTCCCCCTCATGCCCCTTAAATGGGGCAGGATGGCTGGAGGGGGCTGCAGTTGGTTATTTCCCTTCCCCCAGGTAGGTTAAGCTCTGATCAAATCCCAGCGGATTAAGTTCTGGTAAAATAATTTCTCCTGAGGGTAGGCCTTGTTAAGAAGGACAGAATGCTCTGGCATGTTTTTAAATGGCTCCTTTTCCCCCCTCCCCCTGCTGGAAGCATGAGGGGATTTTTCTCCGATATTCACTGTGAGAACCTGGTCGAGCTTCTGGAGGTAAAACTCACAAAAGTGTGGGACCACCCCCACCCCATGAGTGGATCCCCCCTGAAGTTTTTAACTCTTAAACTTGTTCACACTGAGCTTCCAGTAGGAATTCTATAGTTTAGATTTTCCTACCTCTGTACTAGTTCCTGTGGCGGCTTCTTTTTAGTAAATTGTGAGTCTCTGTATTCACCGGTCTGTCTCTTGGTGGGGAGCAGCAGTTTGCCCTGTGACCTCAGTTCTCTGATGGATCTAAAAAGGATAGTTGATTTTTCAGGTTGTTCAGCTTTATACTTGTTGTCAGGATGAAGTGGCTACTTCCAAGTTCCTTCCACGCTGGACCCTTCTCTGAATCTTTTTTTCAGCCTCTAATTCTGATACCATGGATGCAGTAGAAAACCAAAACATGACAATATACAAAAATATCTTTATGACCTTAAGATTGGGAAGGATTTTTAAAATAAGATAATAAGCATAAATTAGAAAAAGTATATAACCTTTATATTCCTGGAAAAGGTAATATCAGTATATTCAGCTGCACTATAATTGCAGCAGAGGCAGCTCATCTCTCTTCCACATCGCATCAGTTGAGGTGGTTCAGCTGGGGCTGTTGGATCCACTTCCAAGATGATCCATTCATGCGGCTAACAAAATTGGTGCTGGCCGTTGATTCTTCTCTGCACGGATATCTCCAAAAGGTATCCTGGGCTTCCTCATCCCAGGGTGACTTGATTCCAAGAGCAAGTGTCTCAAGAAACAGGAAGTGGAGGCTACCATTTTCTTAAGGCTTGAGCCCCCAAATCAACAGAGCATCATTCCCATCATATTCTATTGATCAAGTGGTCACAGAGCCCAGATTCAAGAGAAGGGGAGTAGACCCCACATCCTGCTGGGAGGAGGGTCAAAGAATTATGGACCATATTTTAAAACCACCTCAGTCCACTTTCTGGACATAAGTTATTTACATTTTTCCCACTTGGAAAATTTATTCTTCCCCTTGCAAGATTCCCCATTAAAGGTCTCATCCCTTTACAACATTGGGCTCCAGATCTGGCATCTCATCATCTAAGTCAGATCCAGGTGCAAATGAGACCTCTCAGGTGCAGTTTCTCAGATATAGCTCCTTGAGTGTAGTTCTTCTCAGACCGAAGACCTGTGACCTAAAGAAACATGTTGTCTACTCCCCACATATCCAGCATACGGTGATGGGGTAGGCATAGGATAACTTATAGATACATTCGTTCAAAGGGGAAAAAACCTGGAGGCACATAGCAGTCACTGGTTTATAGAAATTCTGAAATCCAGCTGGGCATATGTTGCCAATTCCTTAATTAGATCCAATACTACTCTCTGGGAGTTGTTTCCATGGCTCTTTGGTTTTGTCCTCTGAATCATCCTTCCTTTTCCATAGGAAACCTGAGATTGCCTTCTCAGTCTTCCTCCTGATTGTAAAAGGTTGGGGGTCCAAAGAATTCTTTTCATTTTGTACCATCTCTGTCCCTTTTAGTCTGAGCTAGCAATGCTTCTGCCAGAATGATTCTCTTAGGAACTTGAGAATAGAAGCCTAAAAGGTCTTAAGAAGGCTGTCATTGAGGGGGCTTAAAGGAAAGTGAGGAAAATCTTATTGGAAGATGGCGGACAGGAGACACCTGCTAGGTAGTGATGGAAAGTCTGATAACACTGCCACCTGCAGTAATGTGGAACTAGGAAATGTACCTGATGAACTCAGTGAAATATAAGGAGATTTCCAGACAAAGTAATGAAGTGCCACCTGGCTTCTCACTGCCTATGATAAAAATGTAAGATGAGAGAGATGAGCTTAAAAAAAAAAACATAACAAATAAAAAAGTCCAGGACTCACAGTCTGGAAATGCTTCTCATTTCCAGTCTCTCCAGAAGGCAAATAGTTCTAAATTAAGAAAGGGTCAAATCCAGAATGGGACAATAAAAATCTTTCGTTAAGATGTCAGAATGATTTAAGACTATGCTTCATAGCCTCTTTCAGACCAAAAGGCCCTCTAAAAATCGTAAGGGCAAGTCTCACAGATACTCTTCCATAAACAATAAGATTTTTACGAATCTTAAGGGCATTGTCTCACAGCAGCTATACAGGAAGCCCAAAGTAGAGAAGGTCTTATCTTCAAGAGATTTGTGATTGTGGCTTTTAGCTAATGAAGTAAATTTCAGTAGTATTCATAGAAAACCCCCCAAGTTTCATTCTGGTGGAAGCATTGCCACCTCAGACTAATAGCACCAGAGACAGTGCATAATAGACTAGTACAGAATCCTTTAGACCCCAACCTTTTACAGGCTTCTATTCAAGGCCCTTTCAGCTTCACTCACATTCTTTCTGTGGCCTTTTATGCTTCTTTCTGCTTCCCAGTCCCAAAGCTAATGTCATGTGTGTTGGACTTTTGTTACTGTAGCACCCTATTTCTGATACCACATTCTGTTCCAGTAATCTTTTGCTACATAACAAACCACTACAAAACTTCATGGCTTAAAACAACAATGTGGGCAGTGCTGGGTGGCAACAGCTGGTCTCTCTTCCCTGCAGTGTCAGCTGTGGTGGCTTGACCAGGACTGGAGGATCCGCTTCCACCACAGGGCTGACAGGTTGGCTCTGGCTGTTGGTTTCTCTCCATATGGACCTCGCCACAGTGTGGCTTTGCCTCCTCACACATGCCAGTTGGGTTCCAAGAGTGAACGTCCCAAGAAAGAAGAAGTGGAAACTGCCAGTTTCTTAAGCCCTGGGTCCAGAAACTGGCACAGTGTCATTTCCACCATAGTTTATTGGTTAAGTATCACAGAGATCAGTGGAAGGAATGCCAAAGAATCTAGGAACCACAGTCCTTGGAAGGTTTTATCCTTTGGCTTTTGTATTTCACCCTTTAATCCATATAGAATTTTTTTTAAAATCATCACTGAACTGGTTATATTTTTTCCTTTTTATGTGCTTTAATTAAGTAAAATTTACATACAGTGAAATGTACACACCTTAATATACAATTTGATGAGTTTTAATTAACGTAAGCAGCCATGTAGCCGCAGCCCCAGTCAGGATAAGAGTCATTTCTACCACCCTGGAGTTACCTCCTGCCTCCTCACAGTCCGTCTTCACTCTCACCTTTATTCTGATTTCTGTCACCATAGGTTAGATTTTCCTGTTCCTGAAGTTAATGTATAAATGGAATCAGATTGTGTGTACTATTTTGTATTTGGTTTCTTTCACTCAAAATAATGTTTTGAGAAGCATTCTGTCAATAGTTCATTCTTTTTTACTGCCAGGTGGTATTCCAGTAAATAAATATACCACACAGTTTGTATATCTGTTCTCTTGTTGATGGACATATGGGTTGGTTCTAGTTTGGGGCTATTATGACTAACCTGCTATGAACATTTTAATAAGTGTCTTTTCACAGACATAATGTTTTCACTTATTTTCATTACTCTTTCTCTTTGAGTTCCTCATTTTTATTTGTTTTGTTTTCAATGAAAGAGTCATATTATGACATGGAAATTCTAACCATTTCTTAACAGACTTCAGCCAATTCTTCTTTTATTAAGTCTACCTCCACACCGACCTGCAGGGGCCCCTGCCAGTTCTTGAGCCTTTTGTGAATTATAAGATGGAGCAGCTTGGCTCTCATCATTCCCCACTCTTGGTTAAGGATTCAGCGTTCTTGGGTCTGCTGAGTCAATTACTACTTTGTCACTCTGCTTTCCAGCTTCCGGAATTTTAAGTTGTCTCCTTTCTTGTTATCTGGCTCATTTTAGTGCGTTTTAAGGGAAAAAAGAGTTAAGTCTATATTTCAGTGCATCTTGTTTACCCTTTTCTTTTTTTTCCTTTCTTTTTCAGCCGTCACCTTCCACATCCTGCCTCTCTCTTTTTGTTTTCTTCTCTCCATCTTGCTTCCCCTTAGATTTAGAATGACGACGGTGGAAGAATCCTCAGACAGCATCTGGCTCAGCCCCTCCATTTTGTGGGTGGCAAACCTGAGGCCCAAAGAGGACAGTAGTCCATCCACAGCCCACACAGCTACTGCTCTTATCTTTTTGCCTTTAATAGCGAAAGAGACTTTTTGCCCTCCTGCCCTTCAGTTAGTGAGCCAGGACAGTGTGAAGAAGCAGAGTACCCCCTACTCAAGTGGAAGCCTAGAAGTCAGGTCAGCAGAAGGAATGCCGTAGCTGGCCAGGCAGCTGTGGGTCCTCTCTGGAGACCAAGAAGCAAGTCTGGGTAGGACTGCCTCTTTCTTCCGTGCTCGCCCTGCCTCTGCCCTAGCACAGTGCCAGGTGGGAGGTTGCAATTAGGAGAGTGCCCAGCTGTCTTGACAGGAGAAACTACTGAAACAGAGAAATACATAGGTGGGACCCTCAGGTCCTTTGCATGTTTTTCTTTATTCCAGTTTTCTTCTATTTTCGCTACTTTCTTTGAGCCTTTCTTCTATTTTCACTACGTTCTTTGAGTGTTGATGTAGAAGATAACAAAGGGACTCTAAGGCCCAGAACGGAAGGCAAGGCAAGTGACTGGTGGTTTGACCACTCTTAAGTCCAAAGCCAAACACACACAAGCACTAACATTGCCAGAGCCCCCAGCTCCGTACACAGAGCATGTAAGAGATACCAAGAATATGTAAGGCAACCAAGGACCGAAAATGAAAGTACATACATCTGGAAAATTGCTTAGATCTTCTTTTCAGTGTACAGAAGACAAAGTGCAAGTTCTGTGCCTTGGCTGGTCTGGGCTGTTCTCCCAGCAGGCTGCGTTCCCAGAGCTTTGGTCATGCAGTTTGGGCTGGCAGCAGCTGGGTACAGCCACCCTCTACCCCCTCCCACGGTGTTTCACAGCTTAGCAGCTGGGAATCCTGTAGAGACCAGAGCCAGGGTATGAAAGACGAAGAGAGCACTGTTGCCTGACTTCTCTACCCTGGATACTCTATAAGCTGCTTTGATTCTTTGTCTCCTGCAGTTTGTATTTACTTGAACAAGAATGGCAGCACAGGCCCGCACTTAGATAAGAAGAAGGTCCAGCAGCTCCCTGACCATTTTGGGCCAGCCCAAGCCTCCGTGGTGTTGCAGCAGGCTGTGCAGGCTTGCATCGACTGTGCTTATCACCAGAAAACCGTCTTCGGCTTCCTCAAACAGGGTCACGGTGGTGCAGTTATCTCAGGTAAGCGCCCCTGGGCTGGTGTGGCTCCTAGTCAGAGGGGCGGGCCTTTTCAAGTGACTAATTTCTAGCAAGGCATCCTGGTTTCTACTTCACACCTGTAGGCTCTGGAGAAATATGAAAGTATTCCATTTCTCAGAGAGTCATCATTTTCAACTCCCAGAGCCCCTCCAGGTCTTCTGCATATCGCTGCCAAGTAGAATACCCACGCAGACTCTGTCTCCCTGCCTAGCCTCTCCCATACAGAAAATATATGGCTGTGTTGCTTTAAAGATGATCACAAGAAAAAATCCAGAGGAGGCTGTATTGTGGAAACAGTAGAGTTTCTCCAGACTGCCATAGCCTCCTAGCTGGCTTCAGGGAACCACAGAACTCTTCTCTCATTCTTTTGACTCCTTAGCTTCCCAGTCCTAAGCCAGCCCTGATACAGGGGAATTGAATCTCAGGGCAGAGTGGGAAGAATCATCTCTCTCTTTCCCGTTATGAGAGTTTGAGTCAGTTGCACAGTGTATGGTTTTTTGGTTTGTTTGTTTTCACTGAGAATAGTCACTTTTTCTGCTGTGCCCTGCTCTGTTTCAGTTTTCCTAAGTCCAAAACCCCATTCTTTACCCACCAAACCTGTGAAGACTTGACCTAGAGCCTTTCAATCTTTTTTTTTTTTAATAAATGTATTTTATTTATTTATTTATTTTTGGCTGCGTTGGGTCTTCATTGCTGCATGTGGGCTTTCTCTAGTTGTGGCAAGCGGGGGCTACTCTTCACTGCGGTGCACGGGCTTCTCACTGCGGTGGCTTCTCTTGTTGCGGAGCACGGGCTCTAGGCGTGTGGGCTTCAGTAGTTGTGGGTCTCAGGCTCTAGAGCACAGGCTCAGTAGTTGTGGCGCATGGGCTTAGTTGCTCCGTGGCATGTGGGATCTTCCCAGACCAGGCCTCGAACCCGTGTCCCCTACATTGGCAGGCGGATTCTTAACCACTGCGCCACCAGGGAAGCCCCAGCCTTTCAGTCTTAATTGTATACTACTCCATAATCTCCTGCCCCTGCCCTCTAACTAGTTGCATTATCCAGCCTCAGGAAACCCAGCTGACATGGAAGACCCCATAAATATACTTTTTAGCAAACATTCATTGAGTCCTTACTCTGTGTTAGAGGTTATTGCCAGACACTGGCCAGGGGAAGGGAAGAAAAGAAGAGGACATGCTCAGGCTCTGCCCTGATGGAAAAGAAAGACTAGCTCACAGCTAACTGTGGGAGGTGTTATAATATGTGAGAAATGCATGCAGGGTGGTGTGGGAGCCCGGACGAGGGAGTAATTGGCTGCATGGAGGATGGGGGCAGGCAGGGAAGGAATTGCTATAAAAGGCTGAAAACTGCATGGGAAATCAAGCCTCCCTTTCCTTCTGAGGCTGAGGCCTCTGCCTGGCCTCTCCTTTGCTTCTGTGCAGCAGTCTACAGGCACCTGGCTTTCTTTACGACTTTTCTTTAGCAGCTCTCACCCACCTTCTCTAGGGTTCTTCCTCTGCCCCAAAACTGGTTCCTGAGAATGACCTATCTCCCCATTTCCTTCCTGCCCTCAGAGACAGATGTAGAGGCCTTTTGCTTGTTAAGGATTATACAGATACATTTTGAATAGAAATAGGTGGGGAGTTTAAAAAAAAAAAACAGGCATGGAATAGTTCCAAACGTTGCCGAAATTCTAGTTGCCCTTATCCAGATCAGATTGTACGCCTCAGCCGTTGCTGGCAATAGCTGTATTCTCCTCTTCTGCCCAGCTTCTCTGTTCTTGGGCAGTTCTTATGGAAATGGAACCCCAAATGAACAGATTTCCTGGAGGAGGCCCAGCCAACTGATGGAGCAGATAGAATTATGTTCACAGTTGTTTCACAGGCTAAGTAAAATCATTCCAGAGCCCCAGGTGCAACAGACCTGCCCTGGCCACTCCCATCATCGCAAGCCCTGGAGTTGGAGGCAAAAATCAAACCCTCAAGGGAGGGAGGGGAGGGGAAGGGAAGGAGGGAGGAAACCTGGGCACCGATTGCCTCTGTGTAACCAGGGAAGCCTGAGGCAAGCAGTGGGCTGGACTCCTCCTGCCCTGCCTGCGCTGCTGAGCTGAGGAGCTGACGTGCTCAGCCCTGTTTGCTTAACTCCACAGCCGTGTTTGACCGCGAGCAGCACACCCTCAACCTCCCAGCAGTCAACAGCATCACCTACGTCCTCCGCTTCCTGGAGAAACTCTGCCACAACCTTCGCAGTGACAATCTGTTTGGCAACCAGCCCTTTACACAGACTCACTTGTCACTCACCACCACAGAGTACAGCCACAGCCACGACAGGTACCTACCAGGTAGGAGCTGGGACGGGGTCTGGGCTAAGAAAGGGGGGCAGGGTAGTAGCGGTAGCAGCAGCAGCGAGGGCCCAGGGCCAGGCGCTCAGATCTGCTAGCCTGGCACCTACTACCCCAAGATCTGGTTTTCTGTCCCTTAACTTTGCCGTGTCTGGCACTTTTTGGTCTCCTCTCATCTTTACTGTCTCTTCAGGATTTTGTCTCCTATCTTTAGGATTAACCCTCTTTCCTCTGGATTTTTATCCCTAAAAAAATGGTGGTTCATGATTCTCCTGAATCTGTAAGTGGAGCCACCGTGAAGTCACAAGACATCTCCCCGTGTGAATCTGGCAGCAAAGGCCTAACATAGAACTCCCTTGCCAGCGGGAAGGTTTAGTCTCAGGCTACAGATTGAGAAATTTGCTCCCGGGTGATTGGCCATCCACTCTTTCCTTTGGCACGTGGCCATAACTCCTCCAGCACCGCCAGTCTAGCAAGTCAATTCAAGTTCCTGCTGTTTCTAACTAGGCTGGAAAATAACTTTCTTAGTTAACATACCAGACCCACAACGGGAAAGCGGATGCCACGTGGCCGGATCAGTGACTAAGCACTTCTGAGAGGTTTGAGTGAATGGAACTCAGCATCTCTAATCTGGAGCACAGGACACAGAACAACAGGGAGGGAAGGGAAGCTTGGCCTTAAACGTAGCGAGGTAGGTCATTATGGCGAGAGGGAGGAAAGGCTCTTTAAAAGAGTCCTGTGGACCTTGTCCTGGACAGAGGAATAGAGAGGCAGTGCTGTCAGCGCTGGGGCTGTGCTGCCTGGTGATGGGGGAGCGTAACTCTAAAAGGTGGTCCCTTCTGACCTGCACGAGTCTTGTTCCCACACTGTCTTCCCTGTTGTCTTTTCATCATTGTCAGAATCACTCCTGATCAAAGTGCCACTTGTGAAAGAATGTGCTGGGGAAGTGACTGCTCACCCAGCACCCCCCATCCATCGCCTCTGTCTGTACTGCTGCACCCAAAGGAGAATTGCTTATATGACTTGCAGGCAGGGCAAAAAGCTGCCTGAATTTCAGATGCTCCTTCTGGGGGCCCCACCATCTGGTCCTTGCAGACATATCTGTGACCCTCTCACTGACCCTTTTCTTCAGAGGGAACTTCTCATCTGACCTACTCTAGATTGCTTTCTTTCAGCGTCACACTCTCTGAGAACAGAAAAGGGCATTCTTACTTGTAGTTAGGCTATTGCCCTGGGAGTCTGGGCTGGGCACGGTGGAGTTGGTGCACACAAAGGCAGGTTGTTAGATATCCCCTGCTGCTGGCATTCAGGAACTCTGAGCTGCACTTCAATAATTAAAATTAGCCCTACCTGAGATTCTGGAAGAATAGATACACGAGAGAGGGTAGCATGTCCATGAGTGTAGCTGCTAGTCTAAAGAGAGATTTCTCAAAGAAATAGGAACTCAGAATTCTTTTTTTTTTTTTTAAGCATTTCTTTTTCTTTTTTTTTTTTTAAAGTAATTTATTTATTTATTTTATTTTTGGCTGCGTTGGGTCTTTGTTGCTGCGCACGGGCTTTCTCTAGTTGTGGTAAGCGGGGGCTACTCTTCGTTGCGGTGCGCGGGCTTCTCATTGCAGTGGCTTCTCTTGTTGCAGAGCACAGGCTCTAGGCGCACGGGCTTCAGTAGCTGTGGCACGCGGGCTCAGTAGTTGGGTTTTGCAGGCTGTACAGCGCAGGCTCAGTAGTTGTGGCGCACGGGCTTAGTTGCTCCACGGCATGTGGGATCTTCCCGGACCAGGGCTCGAACCTGTGTCCCCTGAGTTGACAGGCAGATTCTTAACCACTGCGCCACCAGGGAAGCCCCAGAATTCTTAAATGCAATAACACCGCTAACAACCAAGAGAAACGCACTGGTAGCAGCATGCAGAGGCTGGTAGGGGTATACATCATGGGCCTGCAGTCATGATGATAGTTTGGGGTTGGGGGCGCGTGACCTTTCCTGGGAATTCTGTTCCAGTTTGCATCTCTCTGATTCAACTACCAGATAAGAGGAAGCAGGCTTTAGCCACTCTTCCTTCTTGCCTCACCAACTAAGAAGAGACAAAGACCAGGGTTATCACCTTCCACATTGGCTGCCCCCCTTACCTTCCCTCTTTTTCAGACAGATTCAGCCAACTCTGTGCTCTCCTATGCTCTCTAACCTCTGTTTCTCATAGTGGGCGCTCAGCAACTTGGATGCTCTCACCCTAGTTTCTGTTTGCTTCCCTGAAATGTTTTAACTCTGCCCAGACAAACTAGACCTTTGCCTAGATTTCTAACTCTTCTGTGCTCCCTCGCTTATCTTTTCTGCCTGCCTACCTACCTCCCTCCCTGCCTTACTGACCCTTTGCGCCACCTCTGATCATTTTTCATTTCCTACAGTTTTCTGATTAGTTACTCAGACCTCTGCCAAAGAGCTTGATGTGCATAAGGGCTTTCTTTTGCTTTGCCCTTTGGATCTGGTGTTTATTACTCCCACCCTTCTGCCTGGCTACACGCTTCTACTAGTTCCACATCTGAAGATACCACCTCTCTTATCCAGGAGCTTACCAGCCCCCTCTTCCTTCCCTACAGCCCTGTCTCCACGCTACCCTACCCATTTCTGAGTAGGGTAACTGACTACACATTTCCAGTATAGCAAATAGTCACCAAGTGTACATCCCATTAGGCTTCCTTACCTAAGTTGAGACTTAGTTTTTTCCTCCAGTGTTTTATTTTGAAAAACCTCAAACTTATAGAAAAGTTGTGCAGTAGTACAGTGAGCAGCCTTGTACTCTTCGCCTGGATTTGCCACTTAGCTTTTTGCAGTATTTACCTTATCTGTTTCTCTAAGTATATATACATGTATGCGTTTCTGTATATTTTTTGTTTATTTACTGAACCATTTGAGAGTTAAGTGCAGATGAGAGACTTGATCGTTAAACACGTTTGTATGTATCTCCTAAGAACAAGGAACACAATACTATTATCATTCTCGAGAAGTGTAACATTAATAAAATCTACTAGCTGATATATATAGTCCATATTCAGATTTCCCCAGTTGTCCCAGTAATGTCCTTTGTAGCTTTTTTTTTTTTCCTAATCCAAGATCCAGTGAAGGGTGATCCACTGCATATAGTTATCCTGTCTCTTTTGTTTTCTTTTATCTAGAGCAGTTTTCCAGCCTTTTTTATCTACCTTCCATGATATGACATTGGCATTTTGAAGAATTCAGGCCAGTTGTTTTGGTTCAGATCATCAAACATTTATCAAATACTTACTCTGTGCTAGATCCTATACTGGACTCTGGGGAGACAGAGAGAAAACTGACTCAATCCCTGCTCTAAAAGAGTTCCCAGCTGAGAGAGGAGATACAGGTAAACATGTATGTGGTAAGAGCATGAAACCAAAGGTACTCTGGCCCAGCCAGGAGTGATGAGCAAGGAGTAAGGTGAAAGAAGAGGTCAGGGAAGGATCCCTCAGGGAGGCAATGGCAGCTCAGAGTCCCTTCTTAAGAACTACACACGTGGCTGGATCAAGTACGAGGCCTATAAAGATTAAGTGAGAAGGAGCTCTTTCTGGTCCTCTAAAAACTAATGGTATTAAACAGGAGATTGTATTAACTTAGCTGATCCCAGTGACTGTTAATGTTAGCTGTAGTTGAAATCCACCTAGCAGTCACCTCTGGGCCTGCTGGTTCCTCTCTGCTGAAGGAAGTAGTTCATTTGTCCCATGACAGTGAGTTCCTCATGCCTGTCTTTCCAGTTCCATCCAGGTCTTCTAAGCAGGTTATAAAGTGGTTCTCCTGACAAAACCCCAAAATTCACAGAATAAAAGCCAGATAAGAACTCATAATTTCTTAGGATGCCCCTTCATTCCCACACAAGGTTTCTTCATAGAACTGTCAGAGTTTTAAGAAGACTCAAATGTTTATAATTAATTGAAACTGTAGTGATTCCATTATTCGGTCAGACAGTCAGTCAACCCAGTATTTATTGACAGCTCTGATTTAGGTATAGAGGGTTCTATTGTAAACTAGGAGTCAAGGTCGTTACACCCACGGAGTTTACAGCCTGGTAAAGAATATGAACAAATAAGCAAACAAATTAATTCATGGTGATGAGCGCTTTACTGGAACAAGTTCAGAGTTCAAGAGTTCAAACCCGGTGTGTCAGGGAAGACCTTCCAGAAGAAATGATATATACACTTGGACCTGAAGGAGTAGGATAATGAGGTAAAGATGCCACAGACCCAAAGAGATGGAAGAGGGGAATGATGAAGAATATTCTTGTTGACTAAGCGTGTGAGACTGTGAGGGGCAAGAGGAAACCTGACTTGTTTCAGAAATATAGGGTAGAAAAGAAGAATGTGAGCAATGAGGCTGGAGTGGTAGCAAAGGCCCAGGCAGAAAAGGTCTAATTGACCAGGTTACAGACTTTATATCATTGAGCAGTGAGGACCCATTGAAGTATTTAAAGCCATGACTGTGTTATGGAAATAACATAATCAGATTTGTGTTTTCAAAAGCTCACTCAGGGTACTTACTGTGTGGGAGAATAGTTGGAGTAGAGCAAGAGGTAGGCCGGGAAACCAGTTGGAGGTTTTTGAATTCTGCAAGGCCTCCTAAATTTGGGGATTGTCCTTTCCTTTGATATCCAAATCAAAATAAAATTAAATGACCCCCCCCCGCCCATCCCACATAATGCAGGATGAGGTTACATTTTCCTCGTAGTAGTGCATACTTCTAGCTCAGAATTCCTGCTTCTGAGTTGGTTCTTAATCCCTTTTTCCCCTGTCAGTTCCTGTAATTGATGGTCTCTCCTGCAGTGCTTTGCCCCAACAGTTTGATCCATCTCCTCATCCTTCATTTCCCTAAGGAAAAACCAACACAAGTCTGTTAAGTGTACTAGACTTGTACTGAAGTTGTGGGTAGAAAGAAGGATACTTACCACAAAGAAAAGGAAGCAATTTAACATTTTTGTTTTAGTGTTTATCAGATGTTATAGCAAATATCTTACTGGCCTCTTTCACCTTAGGCCTCCGCCTATTGCCATTTTCTGCGACCCATTCTAGATTTGGAGGAATTCCCTTTGCCCTCTGATTTCTCTGTTCCCTCCATCCCATACCTCCTCCCTTCCAAGCTATCAGCAGACAACTCCAAATTAATTTACGGTGCAAAATAATTTTGTTTGCTTTTGTCTCAGCTTTCTCCTTCTACACAATGCCCAGACCTTGCCTTTCATACCAAAAGAACCATTAGTGTAATTATCTAAAAGAAAGTACCAGCTAGCCCAGATCTATACTTTCAGCAACTCAAAGAACAAAGGGAAAAGCTGTGGGTGGAGAGATTTGTTCCATCTGTTCTATGTTCCCTTTTTCCTTTTCTCTGCCTTCCTGTGGATTAATCCAGTTTTTTAATGATTCTGTTCTATTTCTTTTGTTGGCTTGTCAGCTATAACTCTTTGTTTTGTTATTTTAGTGGCTGCTTTAGTTTGTATTATACATTTGTTGTAACATATCACCATCTACTTTAAAGTAATAATCATATCCCTTTACATATAGTATAAGAACCTTAAAACAGTATGCTTCTCACCTCCTGGCCTTTATGCTATTGTTATTATCCATTTTACTTTTACATATTTTATAAATCCCACTTTACATTGTTACTATTTTACTTTAAACAGGTATTTACCTTTTAAAGATTTTTTTCAAATAAGAAAAAATTGTTTTATATTTACCCTTTTATAGTTACCATTTCTGCTACTCTTCATTCTTTAGTGTAGAGCCATTTCATACTGTCATCTTCTCTCTGCCTAAAGGGCTTTCTGTAACATTTCTCATAGTCAGGTCTACTGTAGTTGAGTTCTTCCAGCTTTTGTTGCTTTGAAAAAGGTCTTTTTTGTCTTTGTTTTTGAAAGGCACTTGTGTTGAGTTTAGAATTCCAGGTTGACTTTTTTGTTGTTCAGCATGCCAAAGATGTGGCTCTCCTGTCTTCTGGTTAGCGTTGCCTCTGATGAGAAGTCTTCTGTCATTCATATCTTTGGTCTCTTGTATTCGTCTTTTCCCTCTGGATGCGTTTTAGGTTTTCTGTTTATCATTGGTTTTAAGCAATTTGATTATGCTGTACTTTGGTGAGGTTTACTTCATGCCTCTTGTGCTTGGGGTTAACTGAGCTTCTTGGATATGAGGGTTTGTCATTTACATCAAATTTGAAAAAATTTCTGCCATTCATTCTTCATATATATTTTGTCACATCTCCTTTGGGGACTCCAATTAGACATATATTAATCCTCCTGAAATTTTCCCACAGTTTACTGATGCTTTTAAAATATTTTTTAACCCTTTTTCTGTGTTTTACTTTGGGTAAACTCTACAGATATGGTTAAGTTAGCTGATCTTTTCTTTGGCAGTGTCTAATCTACTGTTAATCCATCCCATGTATTTTTCATCTCAAACATTGTATTTTCATTTTTAGAAGTTCAGTATGGGTCTTTTTATATCTTCAGTGTCTGCTTAACCTGCTCAGTCTTTGCTTTACCTTCTTGAACATATGAAATATAGTTATAATCACCTCTCCAGTACTCTGGCCTATGAACTTTAGCTGCCATGTTCTACCTGGACTCTCAGCTCCAACTCCTCAACTCAGGGAGATCACTGGGCACTGTCTGATCTTCCCCTCCCTGCACTGTAGCCAGGAAGCTCTCCACACAGTAAGCTGGGAGCAAGCCTAGGGCTCATCTCATTTGTTTCTCCTCTTTCAGGAGTCTCTCTATCCTGCACTATCTAATGCCCAGTGTCTGAAAACTTATTTTATATATTTTGTCTTTTCTTTTAGTTGTTTGAAGCAGTAGGCTATGTCTGATCCTTAGCTAGCAGTGGAAATCCAGAATGTATCTTGAATCCATGGATATCTTATCATCTCTACTGCCTTCACCATCATCCTCCCTCTCTTGGCCTGAGAGATCCTTTCTGGCCTATCTGGTCCCCTTACTCCCTCTCTTGTTCCTCTCTGGTCCATTGTCTACTTAATAGCCCAAATGGTCTTCTTAAAGCATAAATTAGATTATGGCACTCCTTCACTTAAAACTCTTTAGTGGTGTTCTAATGCACTTTTATTTATTTATTTATGTGGCTGCATCGGGTCTTAGTTGCAGCATGCGGGATCTTTGCTGTGGCATGCGGGGTCTTTCATTGCAGCGCGCAGGCTCTTCACTGTGGCACGCTGGCTTCTCTCCAGTTATGGCACGTGGGCTCCAGAGTGCACGGTCTCAGTGGTTGAGGCACGTGGGCTTAGTTGCCCCGCAGCATGTGGCATCTTAGCTCCCCGACCAGGGATCGAACCTGCTTCCCCTGCATTGGAAGGCAGATTCTTAACCACTGGACCACCAGGGAAGTCCCTCTAATGCACTTTTAATAAAATCCAGATGTCTTACTTTGGTTTGCAGTGTCCTGCATGATCTGGCCCCTGCCTACCTCTCCAAATTCATCTCTTGGTTCCCTACATTTTAGCTATATTGTTTTTCCCCATTTCCCTGAATATTCCAAGCTGTTTCTACCTCAGGGTCTTTCTGTATGTGACCAGGCAGCAGCCCCTAGCCATTGCACCAGGGAACCTACAGCAGATCCTTTCCCGTGATCTACCCAGACCCATAAAAGTCTCTGCATGTGGGGAGTATCCTGAGTCCTGGACCACATTCTTATCCTTTGTAGTTTTCCTTGGAAATCAACTGCTTAGCTAATGCTTTGGGACTCATTTAGGGCCTCCATTGAACCCTAAAACCAAGCACACTATCTGGCACACCTCCACTTGGACTCTTCTTCAGAGCACAACTTGTCAAGTTCCCACAGAGGCCTCTCAGGGTCTCCTCATCTAAAAAGGTCCCCCTGTTATTTTCTGTCTTAATTCCCTATTCCTTTCTCAGGAATATTTACAACAGTTTCTATTTTTTATGAGCTTGTATTTTGTCATCCTCCCCACTAAATTAAATATTCCATGAGGGGAAGGGTGAAATCTATCTTTTTCACCATTCTCAGTATCCATCACCCTAACTGTCACATAGTAGGTACTTAATAATATTTGTTGAATGAAAGGATACTTAGTAGAGGATGTGGGACTCGTGGTTCAGAGAAGGATATTTTTTTAACATGGGACAGACTTAAGTCTGTCTTAAGCATACGTAAGAACTCTGCTAGCCTCTGAGTCCTGTGTTGGTGTAAGAAGTTTCTTAGATCCACAACTGTAGTCGTTTCTTGATCATTCAGTCTACCCCCATGAAGGGGAAAGCATGCTTCTGAGCGTAGAGTCCTTGAATCTCAGAAGCAGAAATGGCTCTAGAGATGATCTAGTATCTAGCCCAGCAGACAGTTGTGTTCATCTGACTTCTGCTTAAATACCCCTAATGATATGTTGCTCACAATCACCTTTGGCAATCAGTTTTATTGTTCAATACTTTTGATTACCAAATGCCTTCCTTTTTGAGCTGAAATCTACCT
Organism: Balaenoptera acutorostrata; assembly: GCF_949987535.1. Taxonomy (NCBI): domain Eukaryota; kingdom Metazoa; phylum Chordata; class Mammalia; order Artiodactyla; family Balaenopteridae; genus Balaenoptera; species Balaenoptera acutorostrata. The sequence continues at coordinate 33,710,651 of NC_080064.1, read as the reverse complement.
TCTTATAACTCCTACCCCTGCTCTACTCTCTGCCTCCCAAAAAACAAATCTACCTCCAGCCCTCTTCTCTACCCATGACTGCCCTTGGTGTCTTTGTCTCCTCTGACTTTTCTCCAGCCTGTATATGCCCACCCTCTTTCTCCTTTGCCATGAATTCTAGGCCTCTCACCACCGTTCTGGTCATCCTCCACTGGGAACTCTAGTTTTTAAGGTCAGCCTTGCAATGTGATACTCAGAAGATCTGCTTCTCACTGAAAATAGCTGTGTAAGGGCAAGGTCCTTGTCTGTGTTTACCTCTGCATACCCCATACCTAGCACAGTGGCTGGCACACAAAGGGTGCTCAACAAATGTTTGTTGAATGAATGAACCAGCTCCCTCTCATGCTGATTGTTCTCATGTCTCCAGCATTCAATGGTGAATTTAATTCATGTTGATCCTGTGAGGCTAAGGGATTTCATCTCCATTTTATAGAAGCTGAATCCCAGAAAAAAGGTGGTGATCATTGACTAATCATCATGCCAGAAATAGAACTCAAGTGTTCCAGCCCCAACTTCTGATCCCTGGGCCAGTGGTTTCAAAGTTTGTTTTGTTTTAACAGTAGAACTCCTTTTTTTTGCAAAGGTAAGATTATATGAAACTCTGGTATATAAAAGCTAAAACCAGAGCTGTTTTGATAGAAGCTGGGATGAGGCCCAGGCTCTACCCAGGAGCTGGGAGTTCTGCAGGGCTCTGTGGAGCACAGTTGGAAAGCACTGCAGTCTTCTGCCCTGGCATCATCCTACTGAAGGCAGCCAGGGCCTCATTTGATCAGCCTTAAGCTGACTAGGACCTCTCAGAGCCTTGGGCATGATGCTTCATTTTTCCTCTTCATCTCATTAGGATAAGATTTAATGACCTTGCCTAGTCCAGGTGCCACCAGTCCAGATTTTCAGACCTCTCAACTCAGAGTCCAGATTTCATTTACCATTCTTAGCATTGCCAAGAGAAGAGACACTTACTGATTTTGCATCAGCATCTGGTGAACCCCTGGCATTGTCATCATAATTATTCTTCACATCTGTTAGCTCACGTGAAGTAGGTCTTTGCTGAGTAAAATGAGTACTAGAAAGGTAAGGTTATTACTGTGCTGATAAATACAGAAACTAGAGTTCATTTTTTACTTGAGCTATTGCAGAGAACTTCGGTTTACACTCTAACTCTGAATGAAGAATAAAATACAACTCCCCCCAACGCAGCCAAAAATAAATATATAAAAATAAATAAATAAAAGATTACTATTAAAAATAATAATAATAATAAAAAATAATTAAAAGGAAGGGGAGAATGATGCAGTCCTCACCACACACCCAGAGGTGGGCCTTGGCTAACTGGAGCTAACGATTGATAATTTCATTAAAAAAAAAAAAATACAACTCCCCACCTTTGTAAAGTCCATCCCATTCTGTTTTCTCATTTGATGTTCTCAGCATGACAAAGGGTGAGTTTTCCCCATTTTACAGATGAGGAAACTAGTACCCAGAAAAGACAAATATCTTGCCTTGAATCACATACCTAGTGAGAGGCAGGAGCCCAGAAGTAGAACCCAGGTGTCTTGTTTCCTGGATTGGATTCCTGTCCTTGTCTCAAAGTGGGACATTGCTATAATCATCTCTCCTGGAAAATAGGAATCTGAAACCTCACCTGCAGAAATGGGGTGGGATATGGTTTAGGTATCCTAGAGCCTCAGAGACTTCTCTCTTCAGAATCATTTCTAGGAAAGGGCTTCATCAGTTAAATTTCCTGAGATATGGATGAATAGCTGTCTCGTGCTAGATTTGACTGTAATCCCATGGTTTACCAAGCAATTTTAGGTGAGAATTAGAAAGTAGTCCTAAAATCCTAAACCATCTTGCCAAAGAGGTCTCACTGTATACCAGACAGTTTCCTTGAATTTAGTGTTCATCAGAGGCCCTGTATGAATCCCAAGCATTATCTAAACACCTAATCTCTAAGAAAAACCACAAAGGACAGTGTGATATGGTCCAGGACCCAAGACATGTCCCATAAGCAGAGAAGGCAGTGGCCAGAGGATCTGACTTGGTATGGGTAGAACCCAACCATGAGAGGGAGTCTGCTTCCGGTTCTGTAGTGCAGTGATTAGGGGCTGCTGCGTGGGGTTGGGCCGTGGCCTGGGTGTAGTAATGTCAGGATGAGGTGCCCTTTACGAAGGCTTCATAGCCATTCTCTTTTGCTGTTCACAAACCCCTTGGGAGAAAGGGGCCTCCCATGTTATAGGTTAGGAGACTGAGGTTCTGAGGGAAGCACCTTGTCGGCTGAGTGGCTGAGTCAAATTCTAACCCAGATTCTGTGCTCCACGCCCGTGGTCTCACTACTGTACAACCCCAGCTTCCTTGGAATGTTTCCAAAAAACAAGGCAAATAGGAAAGGAGGGAGGAGACATAGGAGCAGATCCTTTGCAAACAGGCCTTTAGCCAGGCATCCAGAAGCATTTCTGAGGTGTCCTGCTGGCTAAGAGGGTCAGCTTCTAAAGTGCCCTCCTCTAAGCAAATGTATCTCTTCTTCAGCACCCCTATTCCCTGCTCTAGCATCTTGTGTTAGGGCAGACTCTTCCCAGAATAGCTTTCTTTTTTTTAAAGGTTCTCCTTGTCAGAAAAAGCCTAAGACATCCAAACCAGAAGAAAACTCAGAGACCATCTAGTCTAAAAGTCTCTGAGGAGATCCATGTCCAGAGAGTGGCACTGGGCTTGACTAAGGCCACCTAGTGAGAGCCAGAGCCATGACTGGTACACAGGCATCCAGTGGCCCAGCCCAGGGCTCTCTGCTTTGCTGCCTCTTACTCCACCCAAACAGATTCCTGGGAGCCAGTGCCCTGGCAGTCCTTCCAGGCTAGTCCCTGCTGTAACTCTGGTTTTACTGTTTTCCAGGTGAGACCTTTGCCCTGGGAAATAGTCTGGCCCGGTCCTTGGAGCCACACTCAGACTCAATGGACTCCACCTTGAATCCCACCAACCTTGTCAGCACCTCCCAAAATCTTCGAAACCCTGGGTACCGGCCTTTGCTTCCATCCTGTGGCCTCCCACTGAGCACTGCCTCGGCTGTGCGCAGATTCTGCTCCAGGGGTAAGCTTTTTGGAGTTCTGGCTCTCCTGCCCTCTCTCATTCTTTCCTTCTTTCCTTCCTGAACCCTGGGAGGCCAGAAAGGACTTAACTCTGTTGCCTGCTGCCTGGAGGTTGGACTGGGGTCTGGGCTACCATTGTGCCTGACTAGGCACCTGGGGAGCAATTGAAGTTCTGGGATTAGCTTGAGAATAACGGAAACTAAGAGCCAGCGACCTAGAGCCAAAGGGACAGGAAAGGAGTCCTTCATTCATTCATGAGCCATTTATTTGAACACCGTCTGTGTTTGTCATGGGGACGCAAAAATCAATCACTTCTTGTCCTTAAGGAGCTCAAAGTCTTGTGGGAGAGACAAACACTTAAATAGATAACTGGAAAACAACATCTTGAGTGTGGCTAAAGAGATACACTTTGAGTTGCATGAAAACTGCAAGAAGGAACACCTAACCCAAGCTTGGTATCCAGGGGAAGCTTCCTTGAGAAAGTGTCTGACATTTTAAACGTTGACTATATTAATGTATTAGGATTGGTAGGGAGGGAGAGCTTTCCAGGAAAGAGAGTACAGTATGGACAAGGGCAAAGGGATAAGAACTAACACAGATTGTACCAGGAACTACATGCAGTTTGGTATTGCTGAAAAACAAAATGTAATTCTGGGACTTCAAAGGGAAAAGCCTGGAAGCGTCAGGGGTTGTATCACAGAGGACCTTAAATGCCACGTTAAAGAGTTTGGAGTTGATCTTATAGGTAATGCGAAGCTCTGGAGACTTTTACTTAGAGGCAAGACCTAAGCAGGTTTGTGTTTCCAATAGATCATTGACTACTGTGTTGTGGATGGAGCTGAGGCAGGACAAGAGTAGAGAGACCACTGAGGAGGTTACTTAGGTTTCTGGCCAGACCAGAAATGATAAAGGCCTAGATTAGGGCAGTGGTAGAAGGTTTGTAGAAGAGACAATAGATTTGAAAACTCTCCATGAGGTAAATTGAGTCAGATTCAAGGGTTGTGAGGAAGGAGTGGGAATGTCTCCCAGGTTTCTAGAGGGGTGACTGGATAGACGGCGGTGCCATTCACTGAGAGAGGGAGCCAACCATAGAAGAGAAAGAAGGGGAGGGAGCCCGTGGCTCATCTAGGTGACACCCAGCCGGCAGTGGCTGTGCAGGTCTGATCCTCAGGGAAGAGGACTGAGCTGAAGTTAAATATTTGGGAGTCATCAGCAAATAGATGGAAGTTGAAGCTGTAGGGTGAATGACACCCAACTCCCAGGAGTATGTCTAGAATGAAAGGAACAGTTGACCAAAGAAGGAGTTCTGGGGACCAACAAAGTTCAGGAGGAGGGAACAGGAAGAGGATCCCACCAAGGGGACAAAGGAGTAGTCAAATGTGAGGGAAAACAGAAGAATTTGATACTGTGGTGGCCAGGAGTACAGAGAGTGTTTTAAGACGAGTACAACCCAAAAGGGTTCAGTAAAATAAGACTGAGAAATATCTACTGGATATGGTGATTAGTGAGTAATTGGTGAACTTAGTAAGAGCAGCTTCAGTGGTGCTGGAGGGTGGTGAGGGCAGATTGCAGTGGATGGGGATATCAAGGAGGGTTTGATGAGAAAAAAGGAGGTGACCTTCAAAAGAAGGTCTTCTAGAGTGGGTGCACGCTGGGCATGTTTATCAGAAGACAACTTGAGCCTTCCAAGAAGAAGAAATTAAGAATATAGGAAAGAGGAGAAAGTAAGGCCTTGGGGGTGGTAGAAAGGATTAGGGATCAGTCTTAAGACAGAAGGAGGCACACCTTGCTCCCTGAGACTGGAGGGAAAATTGACTGTGGCCATGAGGGAATGGAGAGAGGGCTGAGTAGGGAAGGGCTCCAGAGTGCCAGGAGATTGGACTAGCCATAAAGAAGACAGGAGGAAATAGGTCAAGGAGGAGGGGATGGTTTGCAGGAAACACGAAGGTCCAGTGATGCTTGGAGCTTGGAGGCTAGTTTGCCAGTTTACGAGAGCTATGGTTTTCTTGTGTGGTTCTCAGAAACCTAGGTGTGGGGTGAAAAAAGACAGTTTGAGAGTTAAGTTTTTATGTTGAGCTAGCAGGGCAGGAGGGGGCGGGGAGCGGGGGAACATGTACTCAGTGGAGCTGGAAGAAGAGCAGTTTAGATCATCAACACTGGATCTGGGCAGGGTGGGGAAGAAGCAAGGCTGAGAGAAGGCTGAAGGATGGGGAGACTATAAGTTTGATGTGCTAAAGATCTTTGTGACATAATGATTATGGGGACATAGGTCCCAAGAGAGTTGCAAAGGTGGGATGTTGGGGTCGGAGAGGGGGATGCTTAAAATTCCAAAGTGGATTTGTTCCAAGTGATGCAAGAACCAGACAGTAACCTTGGCAGTAAGCATTTGAAGTATAGTAGAGATGAAAGTCTCTGGAAGCAAGGCAGCAGTTGAATGGATTGCCTCTGAGGATTATGGCAGGAATTGGGGTGGAACAGAAGGTAGTGAGTTAAGTACCCAAAAGTCTTCATTTAACAAAGAGCAGAAACCCAGAGATCTACAGATGAAAGTGATCAGGAAGAGCACATGGTCGGTACATGTTTGGCCTCTGAAGAACACGAGCTTCCATCAGAAGATGGTCTAAAAGCAGCAGTGGGGAGACAGGAGAATGCCATTTCCACACCCACTGTGGCCTCCCCCAGTCCAGGGATGGATGAGGTGTGAAAGAATAAGAAGACTCCAATAGCCAGGCCTGCAGTGGCAGAGGGGGTTCTCAGGAAGGCTGAGACAGGGAGAGAAGCCTGGGATGCCCCGCCCCGACCCTAACCCCAGCAAGGCCCCAAATGGAGCAGCGTAAGGAGCTCTGAAGTAGAGGCAGAGCGGAGAGTTGGTGCCCTGCCTTGAGCCTTCCGTCACCTCGGCTCTCAGGTCTTCATGTTTCTCATACACAAAGTGGAGGTGGTGATACTGACCTGCTCTTTTCACAGGCGTGTTAAATGGATCAGATGGAAGCAGGGATATGGGGTCATTTTGGAAACTAAATCATTCCCGAGGTATGAGGGGGTTATTATTAGTGTTCTCTTCCCCAAAGCCCTGTTTCTGTTAGGAGTGCTTCCTTTTTTTTTTAACTTTATTTTTTTTTATTGAAGTACAGTTGATTTACAGTGTAGTGCCAATCTCTGCTGCACAGCAGAGTGACTCAGTTATACACATATAGGCATTCTTTTTTTCATAATCTTTCCCATTATGGTTTATCCCAGGATATTGAATAGGGTTCCCTGTGCTCTGCAGTAGGACCTTGTTGTTTATCCAACCCTACTGACATACATAATAGTTGGCATCTGCTAATCCCAAACTCCCAGTCCTTCCCTCCCCCGCCCCCTCCCCTTGGCAACCACAAGTGTGATCTCTATGGGTGTGAGTCTGTTTCTGTTTTGTAGACGGGCTCATCTGTGCCATATTTTAGATTCCACACATAAGTGACATCATACTGATAGGCTGCCTCGCTTGGCACTGGCCTCAGATGCCACTGTTGTCTCCCACTCTTCCCTTGGGATACACTGGGAGTCTGTTGGCCAAGTCACAGTCTGAATCTCTTTTGACCCTGAAGATCCTCATAAAGCTATGAGAGAATTCTCTTTGGTTGGCCCTAGAATTGTTTCTCTCAAAGATTTTAGATGACAATCTATGCCCTCCCTTATTTCATTGATCCATATGGTCGGGCCTCAGTTTGTCAGTCTGGCCTCTCGTGGATGCGCCCCACCTTCCTTAGTCATCCTCAGACTGAGACACTCTGCCTTGCGTGAAGAGTGACCACCAGCTGTGCCCATTGGGTGGAGAGAGAGAATCCTGGTATAGTCTGTCTGCAGGAACGGGCATAGGAAAAGACAGAGACAGGGCACTAACTTCTCTCCTTCCTAGCTGTGTGGTCCTGGGCAAGTCACTTCACTTCTCTGGGCCTCAGTTCCCTCATCTCTAAACTAAAGATGATGATACTTCCTTCAAAAGCTGTTTTAAGGGTCAAATGAACTGACACTGCTGGGAGTTCTGGGTATATCAGGCCACTCTCCGCCACATTCACCACCGCCACCTGGTGCATCCCAGTCGTCTCTCGCCTGGACTATTATAGTAGCCTCCTTTTCAACTGGTCTCCCTTGCTTCTGTCCTTGCCGCCCCTAACGACCGTTATCAATGCAGACTCAGAGTATAAGTTGGTTCGTGTGACTCCTCTGCTCAAAACCAACCTTCAAAAAAGCCAGTGGTTTGCCAGTGGCTTACAAGGTCCTGTGTGATGTGCCCTGCCACTCGTCCCGCCCCACCGCATACATACGTACTCTCAGGTGTTAATTCCTGCCATGTTCTCTTCATTCGCTCTGCTCCAGCACACCGGCCTCCATGCTGACCCTTAAACATGCCAGTCTTCTGCTCAAGGTCTCTGCTCAAATGTCATCTCAGAGATGCTCTCCTGACCACTGTATAAATTAGCAACTTCCTGCCTCCTGCCCTCATGGAGTGTATGTTCTAATGGAGTAGGCTAGCAGACAAACATGTAAATATATAATAGTATTATATGTGAGTATATATGTGTATATATTTATAATATCATTATATAAGTATGTGTATAATTGTGTGTGTGTGTGATTCCTAGCTCCCCTGGGTAGAGGAATTAGCTAAGATGGTCCAAGAAGCTAAGATGGACATATTCATGTGTAGTATCTGCTCCCTGCTCTCCATCATCCGTGCAGTTGGTTTCTGTCTCAGCATCACAGTGGACTTTTTAGGGCAGGGAGAAGTGGCTGGCTCACACAGCCCTCTCCAGCTCCTTGTCTACCACCCCTCTAAAAAGCCTTTGGAATTTCTATGGCGCTAATCATCCTGCTTGCTCCAGCACACTTCTCTCTGGTCTGGTCAGTGCCCAGCTACAAGCTTGAGAGGTAATATGTTCCAATCTCTTCCCCAGGGAGCAGGAGGGGTGCCAAGCCAAGTGTGCTTTGACTTTTAGACCTGGGACCTGGAATGAAGGAATATGAGAGAAGATCTTTAGCCTTTGCAAGACATAGTTGAAGAGTAGGGCCTTTCTACTTTCACTGGTGTTTCACCTCTGACAGTTAGCTGTTGACTGGGCATCTCCTGGGTGGTGAGGATACCGACACGAGCAAGGCAAGGTCCCTGCCTCAAGACAGACCTAGTCTGGCGGGGAGACAGAAAAATATACATGGAACTATTACATAGGATCGTTCATTCACTTAGCAAACGTGTCTGAACATCTGCTGTGGCAGAGCAGGCGCTCTTTTCTGTGCTGTGAAAGGAAAACGCCCTCCTCCTGCCTGTCTGCCCACGTTCAGTACTCTGTTCAGCACTGCTTCACTTCCCCTGCCGACGTTTGGGTCTCCACACACCAAGCAATTCTGCAGTGCCAGCTGGGCCTCCTGCAGTTTAACTCAGTTCTGACACTAGCTCCCTGGAGGAAGCGTCAGACCCCACAGGATAAGGGCTCAGTCCCACAAGACTGACCCCCCCCACACACATACTTCAGCTGCCAGTTCAAAGTCCACATTGTTACCTGTGCTTCTGACTGACTGGCTCTAAATTAGAGGTTCCTGTGATCCCTTCCATGGGTTTGATTAACCTGCTAGAGCATCTCACAGAGCTCAGGAAAACTGTTTACTTGCTAGATTACCAGTTTTTTATTAAAAGGATGCAATTCAGGAACAGCCCAATGGAAGAGATGTGTAGGGGAAGGTATGGGGGAAGGGGTGTGGAGCTCCTGTGCCCTTCCTGGGTACACTGCTTTCCCAGTACCTCCACACGTTCACCAGCCCAGAAGCTCTCTGAAGCCCTGTCCTTTGGGCTTTTATGGAGACTTCATTATATAGGCAAGGTTGCTTATGTCATTGGCTGTTGGTGATTGAACTCAATCTCTAGCCCCTCTCCCTTCCCCAGAGATTGGGGGGTGGGGCTGAAACTTCCCACCCTCTAGTCACCTGGTTGGTCCCTCTGGCAACCGGCCCCCATCCTTAGGGGCTTTCCAAAAGCCACCTCATTAACATACCCAGGTGTGGCTAAAAGGGACTTGCTATGATTAGCAAAAGACACCTTTATTTCTCGGACCACTTAGGAAATTCCTAGAGTTTTAGGAGTTCTGTGTCAGAAAAGGGGATGAAGACAAATACATATGTTTCTTCTTATTAATCACAGTATCACAGGACATAGCAGGGAATAGGAGAAGACAGATAAACATAAATGCATGAAATTACTGTAGGTTGTGATATGTGCTGGGGGTGGAGGGAACGAGAGTAACTGGATTGAGAGTGATTATGTGGGGATTGAGTATTTTTATTAGGATATCAGGGAAGGCCTCTCAGAGGAATCAATATTTGAGATGAAACCCAAATGTTGAGAAGGAATCAGGTATGCAAAGATGTGGGGAAAAGACGATTTTAGACAGAGGAAATTGTGTCTGGGTCAAAGAATAAAAGCATGGCTTATTCAGGAGGCAGAAAGAAAGCCAGAGTGTCTGGAGCTTGGTGAGTAAAGGATGGGGGGAAGGGGGAGAGGAGATAGAAAGGGCCAGATGATGGGATACCTTCTAGACCGTGGTAAGGGGTTCGACTTTATTTCAGGTATGCATTTCGAAGCCATTGCATTTATTGACATGATCCGATTACTTTTTAAAGCTTGTTTTGACTGCTTTATGGAGAAAAGATTATTAGAGTGATGTGATGGGGGAAAGTGTGTAGAGATTGAGCTGTAACCAAGAGATCCATGAAATGCTTTGTGAGACCAATTATTTCAGGATTAGACCGGAAAAGTTTCATAAAGGAGCTGATCCTTGAAGCCGACCCTTGCTTAGCTAAGTCGGAGTTTGCCAGAAAAAAAAGGAGAAATTGAAGGGAGAGAAGGGGGCACATTCCAGGCAGAGGGGATGAAGCATGCCAGAGATCTGTGCAGGTGATGATCATACAGAGAGCTCAGATCCCACAGGGGAAATGGGAGGGGCTGTTTTTGAGCCAAGATTGAGATAAAAGCTCTAAGCAGACCACTAAATTAACATTGAGATTCCTGGCAGCCAAGGCAAAACTGTTCTGCCTCCAAGTGTTTGGCTGACTTTGCTACAGCCTTGGAAGAGGCACTGGGTAGAACTATCCATCACTTGTTTTCCCTTCCTGGGCCCCAAGGACTTGGCTATAATCTTACCCAGCTCCCGAGGTCTCTCTAGAAATGGTGCCCAGAGCCAAAGCAAAAGCAGCCTCACCTACCAGCTCCTCCACCCCCCAATCTAGGTAATCCCCTTACTTCATTGCTACTCCTGATTCAGGTCCAGGCTGGATCACAACCTCAGTTTAAAATTCCTTCTAACCATTTCCAGAATCAGAGCTACCCTTAAGATTTGAGTGAAGAGGGTCTCAGGCCTTTGGTCCCTTTGTTGAAAACCCTTCCCTCCCTCGGTTGCCTCTGGTTCCTCTGCTCTGGCACTGCTGAGCCTCAGTGGTCACACAGGGCCATTGGGACAGGCCAAGGAGAGTGCTGGGGAGTGACAGACCAGTCCCGGCCCGTTATGCAGGTGTCCTCCTGTCCTGCAGGGTCGGACCGCCGGGATGCCTCTCGACAGAGTGGCCGGGACCCCTCCTCGTGGACAGTCGAGGACGTGATGCAGTTTGTCCGGGAAGCGGATCCTCAGCTTGGACCCCATGCTGACCTCTTTCGCAAACACGTAGGTGCCCCTGCCTGACCTCTCCTGTGTCCGCTGGGAGTCTTGCTTCTGCAAGTTATAGACTTTTAAAGGGGCATGAGCTATATACTTGTTCTAGGTCCCTTGAAACTGAGCACAGGTGACACTATACAAACTTAGAGACAGAATCTTGGGTCCCAAACAGCCCTCACTGGGCACTGAATTCAGCTCACTCCTTTAGTGTAGGATCTGATTCAGCCACACTCCTACTGGGTCCCAGGGACAGGACTCTCCTAGGAGCACTTGCTCTCCTAGCTACCTGCTGTGGCCTAAGGCCGAGTTAAAGAGTCTCTTGCCAAGTGACCCCCAACTCTCCTACCTCATCAGAACCCCATCCTCCACTTTCTCCACTCTGAGCCTCCCCCATCTCTTCAAGTGGCCATTTGGCCCTGTGGCCAGGGACTGCTGCTGACCCCCCTGCAGTGACCGTACTCCTCATCTGGGGCTCAAACCCACTTCCCTGTAGCCCCTACCGCTTGGTGCTGTTCTGTGCTTGGGGCACTCAGAACAGCTCTGCTACCTCTCACTGGTCACTTACTCCTTCATGCCAGTGGGTTTGGAGGGTGGTCTTAGATCAGGCCTGAAGGTCTCACAGCTGCTCAGCGAGTGCCTGCTTTGTGCCTGGCTCACACGGAGGGGTCCCTGCTGCTCAGGAAGGAAGGTGACTCACCGGATAGCCCTTGAGGGTCAATACAAAAATAGTCCGTGATGAGTGACAAGTACACTGACGGGGGAGGCCGCCTGGGAGGAGACAGAATTGAGCTGACCTCAGAGGTTTGGGAGACGGGGAGACTGCCTCTCAGGCAGCAGAGAAAGGAGATTCCTATAAACGTGTGAGAAGAGCTTAACCCGGGGGGTCAGTAGTAGATGCTGGGGAGGGGTGGCTGGAGACAGAAGCTGGGGAGAACGGGTAGGCTGTAGCATCGCAGCAGGTTCACTGCCACGTGGCTGGCATCTCCCTGGGTGGCCTTTAATCAGAACCTGGGCTGGTCAGACCACCCAGGCCTCTGATGGCGCCTCCCTCCATCCCCCCAGGAGATCGATGGCAAGGCCCTGCTTCTGCTGCGCAGTGACATGATGATGAAGTACATGGGTCTGAAGCTGGGGCCTGCACTCAAGCTCTCCTACCACATTGACCGGCTGAAGCAGGGCAAGTTCTGAACAGGGAGACGCAGCCTAGACAACCGAAGGATCGAGCAGAGGGGCCATTCTTCTCCCAGGAAGGAGGGCCGTCGGCCCCTTCCCAGGCACCTCAGTGGGGTCCGAGGCTGCCTCAGGACTCCAGGAGGCTGTGTGGAGCTGCCAGCACTGCCCCTCCTGCCATGGTATGTCCTTCCATGAAGGGCCGAGGCGGGCATGGGGCCCCGGGTTGGCGCTGCTCTTCCCCTCAGCCCTGCCTCGGCTCTGAGGTCTCCTGTATTTATTGCTCAGGCCTGGCCGGCCTCTCCCCAGGAGCTTAGACTGAACGCCTTCCAAGTGATGGAGGAAGGGGCTGACCCCTGAGGCCTCGGAAGACGGGGCCCTGAAGTGACACTCGTGCCCGGTCCCCTCGCCACCCGCTGGGCCTGGTGTGGCTCCCCATTGCCCCACGGCTCCTGCCTTCTTCTCACGAGATCCGCGGACTCCAAACTCATGGCGCAGACCTCTGCCTTTTTTAAGAAAAGATCTTTTCTTATTGTTAATTTATTGTTTCTGGCACTTGGGCAAGCCCTCCAGTTCATACCCCTCTCGCTCCAGACACTGGGTTTCAGGAGGAGGGAGACTGCCCTGCCCCAGCCCCAGACAGGCCCTCTCCAGAGCGGTGTGGCCCCTTTTCAGAGGACATTACCTAGGGTCCCTGTCCCCTTGCCTCTCCTCCTCCGCTGGGCCCTCTGCAGCCTCGGCCTCATCTGTGGGAATGGGAGTCCCTGCCCTGCACTGTCCCCACCGCAGCTCCTTGCCCTGGCCAGAATTTCTGCTGAAGAAGGTTGGGCCCAATGATTTTAAGCCAAGAAGGCCCTAAGATGGATGGGAGAAAGGGGTCTCTAGGCTGGAGTCTGGTTGTACCCACTCCACTGTCCACATGCTTCCTTTGTAAGCAAGTCAGCAGCACAGCTGCCCCCGCTGCCATCTGGACTTACTTATTTTATGTCAATTTGTTTATAAATAAAAAACAATATAGATGCCAGTGTCTCTGTAATCAGTCAACAGGTAATCAGTGTGCCTCCGAAGGGCAGGTCACTCACTCCCCTTGTCTTGGTCTTTGCTCCTCGTTTTTATCTATGAGGAAACTTGGACAAGATGCTCCCTGAGTTCTCGTGACTCCAGCAATCCCTAGAGAACAGGCTGTCTGCCACATGCCCACTGGGGCCCCAGCATGGCGTAGCCCCTGGGGAGACGGTGTGAGATCCGTTCTCTGCCCTCAAAGGGCTTTGTGCTCTGGTGCAGCCAGACAGCAGTGTGGAGGAAGCAGCCACAGGAAGCCCGAGCAGGAAGGACAATATTAGGGTCAGCATCTCCAAGGAGCCTCAGGGGCAGGGGTGAGGAGAGATGCAGGCTAGCCCGGGCTAGCCTGCAGGGCACCTCTGGCGCCGTCCAGGGGCCGGTACTGCAGTCCAGGACCTCACTTCCCTGTTTATAAAGGGCCCCCGGAGGAGAAGGTGTGGGGCAGCAGCAGTGCAGTGTGACCTGATAATGACTAACACATCGCTGTGTGCCCCACCAGCTGCTCCATCTGAATTAGAACGATCTCATTTAATCTTCACAACAGACCCACTTTATAGATGAGGAAACTTAAGCTCTGATCGTATAGGCAGGAGCTGCCAAAGTAGGCATTTAAAGCCCAGGAATCTGACTCCAAGGCCAGGGCCGAGGTTCCAGCCAGTGCAGCTATTTTTTGTGATGCTTTAGATGGGTCATTTCACTCCTTTGGGCCCGTCTGGCTATGAGGGGTTAGACGAGGAGACCTCGAAGGCTCCTACCAGCCCTCACCAGCGACTAGTCCCAACACGGTGCTTTCCACTTGGCCACAGTGAGGTTCTAATCATGGGCCCCGTGAAGCAGTCAGGGTCGGGGCTGCCGAACTAGAAGAAGCCCATTTTCCACAGACTCCTGGACCTGTGTCCCGTAGGCTGTGCTGTTCATTCAGGGTACTCCCAAAGAGGGCGTTATTGGACCCTGGCGACAAGCTTCTGGATGTGGAGGTAACACCAGCACATGCAGGCAGGCCAGATGTGCTGCCAGGCTGGGCTTGTGGAGCAAAACGGCTCCCACCGCCCACCCCCCCCCCGCCCCCGTCCCTCGTCAGCAGGCACGTTCAGCTTTCCAGGGAACACTCGTTAAGGGCTTCTTGGTGCTAGGTTGTTTGTGTACGTTAGCTCGCTCAAACCTCGCTTACAGCTCTCAGAGGTAACCACCGTGTCCCCCCATTTTAAAGATGAGGAAACTAAAGCTCAGAGAGGTGAAGTTCTAATACTTGCCCCAAACTCCATAGCTGACGAGGGGTGCGAGACAGCACACTGCCTGCCACACCCACCAGGCAGCCTTTGTCTTGGGTCCTGCTAACCGTGCAGACTCGACTCCCACAGGCTGCACTGGGGGTGGCGCTCACGTTGCAGACAGACCAGACACCCTGCCAGCATAAAGCAGGCCTTTCCGGTGGAGCAGTCCTTGCAGAGCCCACAGTCATCCACGACCATTCTTTGTTGCCCAGGTGACAGCTCAGGTGCAAGGGGATAAGATATATTAGGGAGAAGTGGGGTTCACCTTGGCTTAGAAGCATCGTGCCCCAGGGCAGCCAGTAACTCCCTAGTGCCATAGGCACAGCTTCCAGGTCCCCGTCAGGGGCGTGCCTACTGGGTCCCTGCGCTCAGGAAGCCCTGCAGGAAGGGCTATTTACAGTCTATGCACAGCACTCCTAGACCAGGTGATTTACAATTAGGGGTCAGTTTTATCATAAGCACTGTTGCCTTGAAATGGTTGACATTCCATTTTTATCTGGTTTCCAAGGGAACAGAACTAGAAGGGTAACCAGATGTCAAATTCTGCAGAAGGGGAAAGGATTTGTTACCGTTCCACTCATGCTGCCCTAACCTCTGGGGTCAGAATTGAACGTCATTTAAGAGAACAAAAACAAAAACAAAAACCCCAAACCTCGACTTTTGAAACTGTTTCACAAAGCCAAGCCTTCTAATAGTGACCTAGAGTCATGCAAAGAAGCTGAAATGGTGTCCGGCGGGTGAGACCACACCACTGACCCCGACGGGGCAGCCACCCATGAAGCGGGGAGGTGTGTGGGGACGTGGGACTGGGGACAGAGGCCTCCGGCAGCAGCTTCCTGGGCCCACCCTCATCGCCACGACAAGGAGAGACTGACTCCGGTGCTCAGGAACATCAGGAAGGAAAAACCCAGGCACTTCAGGAGAGGAGAGAAGAGCGCAGGCTCCGCTCAGGGCTGAATCCTTGGGGAACCTCTCTGCCCCGTCCCCACCTGCGGCCCCTCCCCACCTGCCAGCTGCGTGGCCCGTGGCCCTGGGCTCCGCTCTGTCTCTGTTGCCCAGGCTGTTAGTGCTGAGCGGAAGTGTCCACAGCACCCTCTTCGGCATCTTTGTGGAACAACCTGAGACCCTTCTCTGGGCTGTGGCACCGGCGGGCCAAGTGGACACAGTTTCTGCCCTCGTGCCCGATGCCACGACCCCTCCTCAGAAGAGCCACAGGTGACTTGCCCCTTGTCTTACAAATAAAGTTGAAAGCACGGGAAACCGTCTTGCCTAGGAGACTCCAGACACTCCCTCCTGCCCCTGTCGTCCCTCAGCTATTTTGCAGCCTCCTTACCTTAATGCCCCAAGTCACCCCATCCCATCAGGGAAGCTCCCCAGCTGGAAACCTCCAGGTCAAGCGTGAGAACTGTGTGTGCTTGTCCTCCAGCACCAAAGCCACCGAGGATGCTGCCAGGGGCCAGCGGCCAACAGGTCCCAGGGTACAGACACCGGGCCCGAGATATCTGTTGGCAGCTGGGCTGGTCCTGTCAAAGGATGGGCAGGAATCAACAGGCAGCTGCTGGTAGGCAAGGGGAGGAGTCAAGACTGAGGCTGGAGCGTCCCGGGGCCCGGATGGCGAAGGCTGCGTCCACACCACTCTTCCCCTGAGTTCCAGAGTCTGTTCTCCTGACAGCCTGTCCTCTCCCACGTTAACGGCTGAGCTCAGCCCTCGCCCCTGCCCCGTCCCCTGCCCCTCAGCTGGGGTCCCTGGGCGGTTCGCGCAGACACCCATGCTTGCTACGGTGTGGAGGATCGCAGCCACAGGCGCCACCAAGTGGACACTCTCCAGATAACGTGAGAAGAGCCCTATCCACAGCCTCCCTCTGCCCCTCATCTTTGGGCCCACCTTGCATTCTTTTTTTTTTTTTTTTTTACTCATTCTTTTATTTTATATATTTTTTTACATCTTTATTGGAGTATAATTGCTTTACAATGGTGTGTTAGTTTCTGCTGTATAACAAAGTGAATCAGCTATACGTATACCTATATCCCCATATCTCCTCCCTCTTGCATCTCCCTCCCACCCTCCCTATCCCACCCCTCTAGGTGGACACAAAGCACCTAGCTGATCTCCCTGTGCTGTGCAGCAGCTTCCCACCCACCTTTCGTTCTTAACTTTAAATTCAAGAGGTTTTCTTCCTCCAGTGCCAAGTAGGGGTTGTCAGTAAGGTCACAGACATCCAGGGAGAGGACTAAAACGGGCTGCTGTTCCACAACGCTGAACTCGTGTCCGCCATCACCCAGCTGTTAGCCTGAGATGCTGTAAATAACCCAGTTTACACCGCGGTGCGTTTCAGTACGTAAAATATCATTTTGTAAATGCTTACGATGAAAGACAATTTTTACCCCCACCAAAAAAGAAGTGGAACTGATGTTCAGCTCACGTAGGCTGTTAACAGAGCCCAGGGAAATATGTAATACAATCGTTTAAAGAGATTTCCAGTAAGAATGGGGAAAGATTTGGCACTCAAATCAGTTTGGGAAATTTCACGCCAAACAGCTGCCTGATAGCGAGGCCCCTAGAGAAGTACGTTATGTTCACGTGTTTGTTATGTTCTCTGGTACAACCACGTGTATGCTCATCTGTCAGGGCGCCTCTCCCGGCCAGCTGTCTGTCTCTGCATAACTCATCATGACTCGAGTTAACCGTCCAAAACAGCCACAGCCCCACTTGTTACTGTGAGAGCAGCTCGTGATGGCGGAGTCCAGAGAGGCCTGAAGAAGAGGGGGAAGCCTGGAGAGCTTAGAGCCGTTATTCCGTAACTCTCGGCTGTGGATGCAGAGGCGGGTCAGCCCTGGCTGCTGGGTCCCTCCCCAGAGCCTCACACTGCCACCACCTGGGGCCTCGGGCCTCCTCCTTTCCCCCACGCCACAGTCTCCTTTCTCAAGTTCCCCACCCAAGCTTCTGCCTCGGTCTCTCGGGGAAAGAAATTCATCAGCATCTTCAGAACGGCTGCTCAGAGAAAGAGGCAGCCTTCTCTCCACGCTGTCAAGCAGCTTCCCGGGTCTGCAGCATCCGCTTCCGGTCACACCCTCCGCCCCCTCACCCCATCGAGACTTCCAGAAGCAGTGTGGGAAAGCGCTACCTACACCTGCATCATGAAAAGCACTTTCAAAGCCCCCACCCACCCAAGAACAGATTTCTGCATTAACAAAGGCTGTGTATCACCCGAGTCCTGGTCCCCGGTCAAACAGCAGGTGACAACCCTGTCCTTCAAAAGAGATGGCAGGGCTTGACCTATTTCTCAGGGCTCTTCTGGACAGCAACCTCCATCTCTGGCAAAGAGAAGAGCCTGGTGTCAGGGGAGCCGTGGAACCAGCTGCGTCCTGATCCATTCTGGGAGCAGCTGGGCCCTGTCAATGCTCAGGGGAGCCTGGGATTGGTGACCGAGGTGAGAGGTGGGGACCTGTGTGGGCACGAGGGCCCGGAGAGACCTGACAGAGGGAGGAAGTATGTCTTCAGTCCCTGGATTCTAGGAGCTGCCCCGAAGAAGCCCCCCCACGAAGCTGCATTAGATACCCGTTTACACTGGGGTGGGGAGTCAGGGAGGACTTTTCCTGATTCACTTGCCAAGCCTAGAAGCATTGTTGACTCTCCTGAGATCACAGAGGTGGCTGCACAGGCCCCACCCCCTTCCTACAGCCCTGGTTCCCCCTCCCTGAGCCAAGCCCCCCAGCACCCTGGGGAGCTGCTGGGCAGGGGGCAGAGGTCTGTGGGAGCGGAGGGCTGGCACCTCCCACTCTCCCCCAGGAACCATCAGGACATGAGGGACACAGGCCTCCCTATTCCTCCTATTCCCGTTTGCCCTGAATGTCCCCACTCCAGCAGTGGTGGCGCCCAGGCCCTGATTGCCTCAAGGATCCGATCTGAAAAAATGCAGGCCAGCGGTACCTGCCACGCAGACCGGAGGCTGGGTGTATTGGGGCGAGTGGAAGGGCTGGTGTGTGCACATGTGTGCTCAGCTCAGGAGTGAGGACCCCTGGCCTAGCGGGAGGTGGTGGGCGACATACACGAGGGCCCAGCTCTGACCCTCGATCCGCCCCTCCTCACTTCTGCTCTCTGGACCCAAACCAGAGGATCTGGTCTAGATGAGCCTCCTCGAACTGTATGTATATATGCAAAGGCCATTGTTCTGGGGAGGGGCTGTAGCTTTCACCAGTGTGCCCAAAGCAGAAGAACCTCACTCTAAAACCCTCTGACCCAGCCTGACCCCTTCAGAAACTCTGCGGGGTTCACCCCGGCTTCAGAGCAGGCAAGGAGAAGCCCAGGGGGGCCGCAACCAGTCCTCAGAGCCCTGGGTTAAGGCTGCTTCTCCAAAGGCCCCTTGAAAAGGTTTCTCTGGTGCCTAGAGGCTGGGCAGGAAACCCTGAAGGCATCTAGGAGGCCCCAGCCTGTGGATTGGTGAGGGAAGACAGGCCCACTGGGGCCAATGAAAGGATGGGGGGGGGGCGTGCCTCAGAGACCTGAGTTCTGGTCCCCTCTGCCCCGCTTCGAGCACATGCCCTCAGTCTTCCCTCCTGTGGGATGGAGCGGCAGGCCCACATGCCCTGTTCTCTGGCTCAGCCCTGTCTGACTCTCCTCTCTCCTGTCTGAGGCTTTGGGCGGGTGGCAGCCCTTTCCTGCCGGCCCTCTGCCCACCCTCGCTCTCTGGCTCCACCCAGCCCCCGCCAATCTGTGAACCTCCCGGGAGCCTTGGCCCCTCCGAGTCCCCTGGGAGGCCCTGGGCTGACCCGAGAGCCCAGGGCCCCGGGAGGAGTGGCCAGCGGTGAGGAATCCCAGAAGCCCCTCCGAGGGAGACCCCTCCAGAGACCTCCAGGAAGAGATCACCGCGACACAGGTGCAGGAGCCTCTCATGGAGCCCCCAGGCAAGCGGCCCCTGCAGGAGCTCCCCGCAGAAGAGTCCGTGTCTGAGGACTCAAGTACCGAGGCGGCTCCCAGCAGGCATGTTCTCTACGTGGGCCACCTGAACCCCCAGTTCTCAGTGCCCGTGCTCGCCTGCCTGCTGCGAGACGCCCTGGAGCGGCTGGAGCTGCCGGTGGCACGGGAGCACATCCAGGTGGTGAGGCAGCCACGCAGGGCCTACGCGCTGGTGCAGGTGGCCGCCCACGAGGACACCCTGGCCTCCCTGCCCTGGCGCCTACACACGGCCTTGGAGGAGCACCAGATCATCAAGGAGCTGGTGGCCCCCGGGAAGGAGCTGGTGCTGGGTGAGGGCCGGGAGCCCTCAAACCGCAGAGAGGTAAGTGAGGCTTTCCCCGAGCCGGGCGGCCCTCCAGCCGCCGAGCCTCACTCGCGGGAGGCCTGGGTGCGGATGGCCCGTGCTGCATGGGGGTGAGGGGTGTCTTTGAGAAACTGGGGACAAATCTGCAAACTTGGGGGCTGCTACTCAAATGACTATGGTCCCAGAGGGACACTGGAGGGACACTGACCCTTAGAGTTTGCCTCCAGCCTGGAAGCACATGAAGGAAGACCCGAGTATCGGACCCTCCCCGGGCCCGTCTGCATCCGGCCTCTGGGCCGGGTCAGCCCAGGCACGAGGATACGCAAGGGTCCTGGCTTTCTCCTTGGCCGACCTCATCCGTTCAGTTGCAAAAACCAACACGGGCTCCGTCGGGCAGTACAGCAGAGTAGAGGCTCCACCCTGCCCTCAGGGAGCCCTGCATCTACGAGCCTTCGGACAAAGACTCCATGCCATTTAAACTGTTGCAGAGCTAAACAGCTCAACGGGCTTACATTTCAAGACCTGTGGCCTGATGGCATGTTTGTATGATAGTTGGTGGTTTTCTCAAGTCTCCGCTAAGTCTGTCTCCGCTGGGAGCTGCAGGGCTGGTAGGGATGTGCCTCTCATCGCTACACCCCAGCCCACACTGAGCTCCCAGCCCTGGACGCCACCTCTGGAGGCTGGAGGGCAGCAGGGAGCTAGGGAAGGGTTTTAAGGGAGGAATGACAGTGTGACTTGCATCTGGGGTCAGCAAAGAGGATGGATAGGACGGGGAGAGCCTGGAGGCCGGGAGTCCGATGGTGAGGCCCAGAGCAGGGAAGCGGCCCTGAGCAGGCTGCTCCCAGAGCCCTTGAACGGAGCAGAAACCGTGAAAGGGACTCAGGAAGGCCGGAGGAAAGTAGAAATTCAGGAGGACTGGTTCAGCAAGGCTTTCAGGGAGATCAGGAAGAGGGTGGCATCTCTGGGAGCCCCTCTCAATTCAGAGACATGCAGCTCTGTCACAGGGGACCTCAGGGTGCCGAGGTGTCTCCTGGGATGATCCAACCCTGCGCCTCAGAGGCTGACCCGCAACCCAAGTGGGAAGAGAATGGCTGCAGGTGTCCCAGGTCCCACCCGGGAAGGAGAGCGCCTCCTACCCATGTGCATCCCACAGTTCACCTGGGAAGAGGGCAGCCTCAGGGGAGGAGCACTGGCTGGTTCCAGCCCTTGACCCAGCAGGGTTTCCCGCACTGGCCTTGGGATGGTGGGCAGAATTAGCCCCCTCTGCCTGGGAGGAGCATCAGGATGCCCGTGTGGGCTGGGCCCTGGGCGGATGGGGTGGGTGGAGGGGGGGATTCTGGCCGCCTGTCCCTCCTTTGGCCGCCAAGGTCAGGGCTCCTGGCTCTTGCCTGGGCCTATACACCCCACTCTTATCCCCCACCCCAGCAGGAGGAGGACAGCGGCCCCAGCCCCAGCCCCAGCCCCATCCTGGGCTCCAGCCCCTCGCCGGCCTGGCTCGCCGGACCCCTTCCTACCCAGGCCCCCACCCCACGGCGGGACTCCCCGGGCCGGCCCAGTGGCACGCGTTCAGACAGCGCCATCGTGCACCAGGAGATCCTGGGCCAGGAGTGCCTCTTCCAGGGCGCCTTCCTGGGCAGTGAGACACGCAACGTGGAGTTCAAGAGGGGCGGCGGCGAGTACCTGAGCCAGGCCTTCAAGCACCACCTGCGTCGCTACGTGTGCGCCTTCCTCAACAGCGAGGGCGGCAGCCTGCTGGTGGGCGTGGAGGACAGTGGCCTGGTGCAGGGCATCCGCTGCAGCCACCGCGACGAGGACCGCGTGCGCCTGCTGGTGGACTCCATCCTGCAGGGCTTCAAGCCCCAGGTCTTCCCCGACGCCTACAAGCTCACCTTCATCCCCGTGGTCAG
Organism: Balaenoptera acutorostrata; assembly: GCF_949987535.1. NCBI lineage: Eukaryota > Metazoa > Chordata > Mammalia > Artiodactyla > Balaenopteridae > Balaenoptera > Balaenoptera acutorostrata. Next base: position 33,689,173 of record NC_080064.1, on the reverse strand, counting down.
CACCTCTGCCACCGGCACCCCCCTCAAGGTGAGCCCTGCCCCCAGCGCCCCCAGGCTGCCCCGGAGCCAGCGAGGCGGGATTGGGGCTGCACACCGGCCGGAGCAGTGCCCACAGAGCTGCCGCTGCCCTTCCCCAGGTGATCCGCCTGAGCGTGCACGCCCCCAAGGCCCAGGCCCAGCCGCAGCTCTACGAGACGGACCAGGGGGAGGTGTTCCTGCGGCGGGACGGGAGCATCCAGGGCCCCCTGTCCGTACGCGCCATCCAGGAGTGGGGCAGGCAGGTAAGTGGCCCAGGCCGGGCAGGCAGGGTCGGGGCCACGCTGGCCCTGGGCCCCCCGGCCACCCACTGGGTAGGCTCGCAGCCGTCGGGTTTCCTCTGGTGCTCCCCAGGGGCTGGACTGCAACAACCCCGTTACCGCCGGTATCCCTCTGCAGTGTAGCTGGGGCCGCCGGGAGAGTGGAATGTTGAAGTTCTAAGACAAACCAGAGGGCTGCGTTTGGGCGGAGGCCCTTAGGACGGGGAGGCAGTGAGTGCTGGACACAGCACTTGGACACAGTCCCAAGGAAAAGCCTTTTCAAGAGAGAAACATAGGTGACAGAAAAACAGAAGAGGGCAAGGGGCTGACAGAGAGGGAGAAGGACATGGCGGGGGGCTGCCAGCCTGAGCCTGCCCTGGTACTTGTGCAGGCTGCGGAGGACGGGTCACCCCAGGGTCTGGGATGCTGGCAGGACTCTCCCCGAGACCCCAGGGCTGACTTGGTCAGGGGACCTGGCTCCTCCACCTGCCAGGGCCAGTACGGTGCCCAGAGACCTTGAGCAGGCCCCCCAGGCTCTCTGGGCCTTCCCCTCCTCCATCAGTTCAGCCCCGGTTCTGAGATGATGTCAGCTTAGGCACGCTTCTCCGATGTCCCCTTAGAAGTGGACGGCCGAGCTGAGCAAGCTGGAGGAGAGGCTGCGGGTGCTGACGGCCGAGAAGGAGCAGCTCCAGCAGCAGCTGCAGCGGTACAAGCCCACCTCCTGCACCTGCTGTGTCCTGTGAGGGCCCCAGCGCTCTACCTGGAACACGCAGGGCTGTCCTACTGACCCTACGTCCCCCCAGTAAGGCCAGTCTGGGCTGCTCAGAGGAGGATGGGAGCGCTGCACTTGCTGGCTCCCTGTACAACAGTGTGCTCCCAGGGGCTGCTCCCCACGGGGTGCCAGTCCTGAGCAGGCCCCGGTCCGTGTGGCTGAGAAATTGCGCTTAGCACGATCCCCAAGGGAACTTGCTTTCAGAAAAAGCGTGTAAAAACTTGGCCAGAGCTCTCCTTGGGCTGAGCTGTAAGGGACCGTCCCTCTGGGTCTCTGACTCCCGTTGGCTAGGCAGGGCCAGAAAGGGACTTGTCATCTTGGGAAAGCCCCTCTGCAGATGGCAAAGTACATTGGTAACCGCGGTTACAGGGTGGACAGGCCACCCTGCAGACCCACCCCTGGCTTGCTGGGATTTGGGACTGTCAAAGCTCTGTAATAAATTACATGCCCCCGGGCAAGGATGGTTCTTTCTAGAACACTTGACTGGTTGGATGCAGCTGGGTAGAGTCCCATGCCCAGCCCACTTCTGTCCAGGGGGCCCCGAGTTCCTCCCCTGCCACAAAGCTGTGGGGTAAGGAGCCTGGATGGTTGGGTTCCTGAAGACGGGTACCTTAGGGCAAATCATAATACCTCTGCTTCAGTTTCTTCAGCTACAGGACAACAGGGGACAGCTGGCACCCTGCTTCTCTCCAGCACACACCAACATCTGCACAGGAAGGGTCTGACTTCCATTCCATGCACCCTCCAGCCACTGGAGAGGATTCCTGCTCTGGCCATTTCCCCTGTCATCTCTACCAGTGGAGCCAGAGGCTCTATAAAGCCAACATCTGCACCCGGGCAAGAATGGTTCTTTCTAGAACATGCCTGGGCTCAAAGACCTCCAAGAGCTCCCCATCTCATCAAGAGCAAAGCCCAAACAATAGTCTACACAATCCCCCCTGACCAGGCTCACCTGACCTCAAGGCCTCCTGTCTCTTGCTACTGCATTCCAGCTACACTGACCAACTTGTTTCATGAGCACACCGGCCTCAGGGCCTTTGCACTGGCTGCTTCTGCCTGGAATGCTCCACCCTCAAGTGGAGAGGAAAGGAACTTCCCTACCCATTCTATTGCAAATTACACCCCCCTCCCCCCAGCACTTCCATTCCCCGCTTCCCTGCTTCCATCTTTTTTTTCTCCAGAGCACCTGTCAGTCACACTCTGTAGCTTTTATCTGTTGTTTCCTCCTCACTAGAATACATGCTCATGGGGACGGGGATTTTGGTCTGTTTTATCCACTGCTTTAAGTTTAGAAACTAAAACATAGCTGGCATGTGGTAGATGCCCAGTAAATATTTGCTGATGAAAGAATCAAGGATACTCCTAAACTTGGGGCCTGAGGCACTAGAAAACCATGAAACTTTGTCGAAGAGGATATTTCACAGGACTGGGGGTCCATGGAACACACTTCAGTGATCCCCTCTCCCTCCCCCAGCCTAGGGGTCCTTGGCCACATCCACGGAGTAGACAACAGAGGACTCCTTGTGGGCCAATCACAACTGCTCTGAAACTTGGTTTTCCCATTTACCAAACACACTGGTTATAGGGACCTAAGGTGGTAATGGATGCCCATCTCATGATGGATTACCAACCCACTGAACTGCTCGGGGTCACTGACCTTAGGGCCTGAGCCAGCTTCTCAGAGGCCGTTTAAGAACTGCACAGAGGGGCTTCCCTGGTGGCGCAGTGGTTAAGAATCCACCTGCCAATGAAGGAGACGCGGGTTCGAGCCCTGGTCCTGGAAGATCCCACATGCCACGGAGGAACTAAGGCCATGTGCCACAACTACTAAGCCTGCGCTCTAGAGCCCGCAAGCCACAACTACTGAGCCCATGTGCCATGACTACTTAAGCCTGCGCGCCTAGAGTCCGTGCTCCACAACAAGAGAAGCCACAACAATGAGAAGCCCGCACATCGTGACGAAGAGTAGCCCCCGCTTGCCGCAACTAGAGAAAACCCACGCACAGCAACGAAGGCCCAACACAGACATAAATAAAATAAATAAATTAATTAAATTAAAAAAAAAAAAAAAAGAACTGCACAGAGGATGTGCAGCTCGAGAGGTCAGAGGGGACCCACTGCTGAGCGCCCCCCTCGGGCCAGGCGCATGGACGCCCAGGCACAGCGGCCCTCGGAGGTGCTCTACGAAGGCAGAACCTGTCCAGATCACCAGGGCTGAAGAGAAGGGTGGGGGGACTTGGCCAGGCTTCCTCCCCAAAGAGAAGCCTCCGGGCACTGGGCAGCCAACACCGGGCGTGAAGGCCACCCTCCGTACAGTCTCGGCTTTAGCCCTCGGCCCCGCTACAGCCCTGTCTCCACAGCCAGGGTGGTAGGCTGGTGGGGCTTTGCAGCCCCTGGAGAGCCATCCTGGGGGGCGGAGGGAGGTCCCTTTTCTAGAAAGGTTATGCAAGCAGCCAGCACTTCACAACCGGTCAGCGGAGGCCCTCTCCAAGCAGGGGCGGGCACAGCCGACCCTGCGAGGCTTTGAAAACTGCCCACTGTTGTAGGGAGCTGCTGTCACCAACAGGTGTAAGAGCCCTCAGTTTGGGGAATGGCTTTTATAAAAACGACTGAAGACTGTCTGATGGGACCACCAGATGGGAGAAGGGGTTAGAATTCACCCAGTCAGCCACATTCCAAGCACCCAAGCAAGTACGAAGGCCTCTGTAAGTGAAGACACTGTAACTCAGCCCGTGAGAAACACTGACAGAGGCAGCTGGGTTGCCCTGGGTCAGGAAGCGGTGTTTCCACTCGGGCTTCGGGGCCTCAGCCGTGATGGTGGCCTTGGACCAGTGCATGTTGGGACAAGAGGGAGCCCGCTTCCTTTCTGGGTCTCTCTGATGGAGGGGCTGCGCCAAATGGTGAGAAACATTTTTCTCTCAGCCCCCCCTTTCTCAAATGAAAACAAGCAAAGCCTGCTGACCGTTGACAAACAGCCCAGCCTGAGCCCTGAGCCTCGGCCTCAGACACACTCTGCAGAGAAGCTGGCTCACGGGCAGGTGTGCTCCGCAGCCAGAGGGCGGGTGGTCCCGATGTTGCCAACGTGCCCCAAGGAGCGTGGATTCAGTATCTCGAATTTCACTTTGGAGGAGAAACCAGTGAGGCCGACGACCTGCACGCAGAAAGCCTGGGTGCAGGAGGGCTGGCGGGGGAGCGGAGGGGGGAGATGAGGCAGACCTGCTGCCCCGGTCCACGCCCGGCAGAGGGACGGGCCTGCTTCATAAATACTACATCTGTTCCGCCCTTTCTCAAGGTCGAGCAGCACACTTGCACCGTGCTTCTTTGTGTCTCTACAGGCTGAGAACCTAAATTTGAAGCCTCTTTGGAAAATTCTGGTTCCTATTAAAAAGCAAGGCTCCTCTCTTAGCTTTTAAACAATCAGATCACCCACCTCAGGCTGCTGCTCCCCAGGACAGGCCGGCACTGACAGCTCAGGGGACGCACACAGGCCGGCCCCACGCTCAGACGGCGCCCATCCGGCTGTGACACAAGCATTACAAACAAAGTGTGTCTCTTGCTCTGCGTTGTTTATTTCTTAAGTTAGAGTATACACCGAGTCCAGCCAGGATATAATGGGCACGCAGCTCTGCCTGTCGTTACACCACATTAAGAAAATAGCTTTTCATATTGCATTTCAACCGTAGTAACACCATTCTGGAAGGAAAAAGTCCCCTTGAGCAAAGCTGTAAAGTCCCCTCGAGCAAAACCCCATATGAGCGGGGTTTAGAGGCAGTTTCCCCAAAAGATTCTTTGTTAAGTGACCCCTTGATGCAAGGAGTGATTCCCAAGAAGAGAAGCGCGGCTTCTCAAGAGGACGCAGATTCTAAACTCAGACTTCAGAGAGACAGAGTTCTTGCCGTTCTGTGTGATGCCAAACTGACTGTCCTTTTGGACAACGAGTCCTCCAGCATAGGGCAGAGCCGACTCTGTTTCTGGTTTCACTGCTCTTGGTCAAGCAGGGTTCCGGCACTGGGTTGTGGGCACCAGCCGGACTCGCCCCTCTCTGCCCACACAGGCCGCACGGCCCACCTTTTACAATGGCCTCGGCATCGGGGGAAGAAACAGCTACACGCTCGAAGCCACAGTGACGCAAGGTGGCTGGAGAAGCGCGGTGACCGATGGGCTCCCCTGGCGCCCGGCCATCACCTGCTCCGCCCGGATGTCCTGCTTCTCGCCCGAGGCTGGAGGACCGCAAAGGAGAGTGTGGGACACCAGTCAGCACACGCTGCGGGAACCGGTACACACGGCGGGGCATGCAAGTCACAATACCTTCCCTCAAAATAAAATAATCTTAATAAAAACATAATTTAAAGGAAGTGTCAAAAGCTGAATGTAAAATCAAAGCTGTAAACTCTTGAAGTCCAAAGCCTCTCTTCAAGAATCATCCCTGTTTAAAAAAAAAAAAAATTGAGCAATTACATGATGTACGTTAGAGAAGTTAGGATTTGTAGTCAGCTGCTATGGTAAACTATGCCTGCTTTTTATCGAGGACCAGTCATAGTAGGAACCTAACATGAATGAGAAGCTAAATTTCTGATCCCTATGGAATTATACATTTTCAAGATCTTACATGGACTCCACCTCTGCCCCAATACAAGCGTTCTTTTCCACAGCACTAGGCTCTTAACAGTGCCACTGACAGGGAATACATGCTCCAGGGGAGGCAGTTAGAAATTCCGTATCATTGACCAAATATCTACCCCTTTACTGTTACAAAGTTTCCTTCTCTCCACGGCAGTTACTTAGACTATCAAACTGCCTACAGCAAACTATCTGGTGAAGATTAATGAGTACATCAGTGCTAAATGCTGACCTGGCAGAGTAGGCAACCAATGCCCTCCTCCTGATTTAGACCTACTTCTCACATCACCCACCCGACTAAGCTTTTCACAGGCCAGGCAGCTAATGAGCCAAGGCCGAGGGGCACGGCCATGGGACCGTGAGACCAGACCTGTGAGTGAAGAGGCCCCCTGGTGGAGAAGGCAAGGTGTGCAGGATTCGGGGAGGTCACCTGCCCGCGCCTGAGGCGGGAGCTCATCTTACCTGCGGGGGGGCACCCCCACATCCCTGGTTCTCCCTTGGACCCCACAAAGTTCCGGCTGATGCCCCAGTCCCCTTCTGACTGTATATTTCTGCCGACAGCTCGCTCAGTTATCTTAATGGGAATTTATACAATTCTCGGCAGTCGCCCACAGCTACTGCACTTTATAAACTTACGTGGTCACAAAAGACAAACATTCCAAGTTTGTTCAATAACTGCTCCGATTTTAACGGATTTGAAGAATAAGCAGCAATCAGCACAAAAGTGTTGTATGTATTGGTTTTAAAGCACTTCCTGGGGCTTCCTTGGTGGCACAGTGGTTAAGAATCCTCCTGCCAATGCAGGGGGCATGCGTTTGATCCCTGGTCTGAGAAGATCCCACATGCTGCAGAGCAACTAAGCCCGTGCGCCACAACTACTGAGCCTGCATGCCACAACTACTGAAGCCCACGCGCCTAGAGCCCGTGCTCTGCAACAAGAGAAGCCACCGCAATGAGAAGCCCACGCACCACAATGAAGAGTAGCCTCCGCTCACCCCAACTAGAGAAAGCCCGTGCGCAGCAACAAAGACCCAATGCAGCAAAAAAAAAAAAACAAAAAATAAAAATATTTTTAAAAATAAAGCACTTCCTGGTGCAAGCTTGAGGGTCTGCAGAAATGACACTATGTTTTCATACCTGTCACCTCCTTCAAGATCTCCAAGTTTATGGCTGCATGAAATAACATGGCTCTAAGAATCCAGTTCCCCCAGATTTGGTCAGATTGGCACCTGAATGTAGCAATCGGCAAGGAGACAATTGCCCCGTGCCTGGTGTCCCCCTGCTGGAGTCCCCAAAGCAGGGTGGGTAGATGTACTGTAACTGGGACGGGGGGGGGGGGGGGGGGGGGTCTCACCCATTTGATGCCCACGCTGACCTGACCACTTACATCCTCTGGCAGATGAAAATTTTCAACACTAAACTTTCATGATATCCTTACAATTCTAGTGTTATCACCATTGAAAACAAAACAAAACTAAAGCTTAAAAATATCACTTACGTTACCATCATTCATGATTTATTGATGGAAACTTCAGTTCAGTGATTTCAGAGTCAGGGGAGCTGCTTCCACTTCTGTCACTGTAGGTGTCCCTGTAGAATTCAGATGGTTTATTCGTCAGCTCCCACCAAACACTCGCTTTACTTCCCTCATTCTACAGCCACCACTACCACAGGGATGCTTGTCTGCACACAGCAGAAATCAGAGACATTATATATTTAGCAGAAAGCTGCAGAGGGATTTTCTTCTTCTTGTTACAGAAGATACACATTCGCTTTATACTTCAGTCATGATGCCCTAACCACCAAGACACGGTAACCGACTGGTTCCAGGTAAAGGTAGCAGTGGGGCATGAAATCCACCCAGGCTGTGGCCGACACCCTGATGAAAAAACACAGTTCCCCACTGACCACAGGGTCCCAGATGTGATCGTGGCGCCAGATGCTGCAGAGGGGGAGACCTGGCCACCATGCCAGGTGGCTGGGGAAGGCCAGGGGTGGCACAGAAGCAGCCTGAGAAAACCCCGGAGGAAGAGAGGATGCTTGCGTGTCAGCACGAGAAGAAGTGCCCCAGCAAGGCCCCCCGTTCCTGTGGTTTTGCTCATCACTGATGGTGTGATGATGGCCCGCTGGAAGGAACCAGTGACCACTCGAGGGACTAAGGGAGCGTAACCCCACCTGGGCGAGAGCCTGCAGCCTTTCTGGAGGTAATGTGGGAGCCTCCCCACGGAGGCCAGGAGGAGGCCAAAGTACGGTGGGGAAGGCTTGATAGGTCTGGACAGGAACTCAGGGTGATACTGAACTCCAACGAAAAAGGGATGATCTGAAACAGAAATGCAAAAGAACCAGCTTCACTGTGTGTCTGCATAACATGTGAAAGATGGGAAAAAATCTTGTTAAATGTTCCACATTTATGCAGACCCTAAAATGATTTGAAAACAACTTCTTATTGGGAGCCTGGGTAGAGGCAACCCCAAAGCACAGGAGAACCGATGCTCTCCCACCTGCACGCTGTCACCCTGCGGCCAAAGGCGCCTCCTCTCCAGGTTCCTGCCGCCCTTCCCCTTGCCACCCCCCACCCCCCCCTGCCCCAACTCCCTGACTTGCACGGGATTGAGTCCTGCAGGTCACGTGAGATTAGACTTGAGTACCAAGTCCAAGCTCTCGTTCTGGAGAACGAGGACCTGAAGCCAGAGGTCAAATGGCAAGGCCGCAGCGCAAGGGTGAACCTCCCAGGGCTCCAGAACCTCGCTCACCAAGACCCCTCCCCGCTCCCCAGACAGCGCTGCCGCCTGATTTGGTTAGGTCAAGGACAACAACTTATATTGCTGTGTTTTCCCCACATGCCAAGAAAGCCTGACTAAGTTCCCCAATAAACACAACGGCCCAAGCGATCACCTTCCAACTCCACAATTTCCATTCTCTCTCCTTCAACATCTTGGCCAACAAACTTCAAGCCTTGCTCCTCCAAACACTTTTTCAAGACTGGATTCACCTGTCGAAGCATGAAGAACAATTTTGCTGGGCTCTCAGCTGACTGTGTTTCCAGCGTAACAGAAAGGAGAAAATGTGAAAGGTCACAAAGCTCGAATCCTCACCTCAAATCTGTGGCGGTGCCTCTCTTCCAGGTAATCTGCATCTCCGTAGAGTTTCCCTGGCAAAAGAAGCAGGCTGGCTTAAAGGATTCCGATTTCACAAAGGAGCCTATTCACAACCACATCCTGCTTCCCGGGTTGCTTATTATCACCTACACGGCCAGGCCCTTTGAAGGTTATTTCTATGACTCTCCTACCGACCCCACCGCCTGCTCTAGCAGCACAGTTCAGACTAATTCTTGGGCTTTGACTCTTTGCAACCAAGGAAAACTAACAGAAACAGACTTTCACCACCACCTCTCACACGTGACTACAGAGGCACAAAACGCTCTGGCGGCACCCAAAGCTGCCCGGCACCTGCTGTGCCCGGGAACTCAGCACAGCACGTGCCAGCGGGTGTCTTCCCTGAGCCAGGTGAGACCCCCAAACCACAGGACGTTAGAGCCGGAGGACTGGACGACCACCTACTCAAATGAAGCAAACTACGGTGCCTCCAAACCCCAGATAGATGCACGGGTGCCCTGCCAACAATGACAGTTTTCCCAGTGGGAAGAAAAGAAAATCCAATCGAGTTCTTTTAAATATTTTCCTCCTCAAATTTCCCCTATGTCTTTAGCATATATTAGTACTTGTAGAATAAAATCTATTTAGGTTGAACTGGATGAAACTGCCATTTTTGTGAGACAAAAGTCACCAAGATCAGCAGTTTCATCTGGTTCGACCTAATAGGTTAGGAAAGTTAAGACTGCAGTGGACTTCACCTAACCGCCTCATTCTGCTGAGTGGTCCACACCCAAAGTCCCCCAGGTCCCCAGCTGTATTGCCTGTGACCTTTCTAAGAGCCACAGTGCTTTCTTTGGCTATTACAGTGCATCCTAAGGAGTGTAACCAGGAGAGGAAAAAAGAACTTCAAAAGTAAGAACAAAACCAAAAATGCCAGCCTGGCCACAGCACCAAGACGTGCGTCCTGGACATGCCAGCCACAGGCTGGGCCCATGGGAGGCAGCTCTTACTCATGACAGAGTCCGTGGTCTGGAACAGGGTTCTCCTCTTGCCCAGCCTCATGGTTCCGCCCATCTGGCCGGGGTTGTGTTCTGGCATGTCTATGACCTGGAGACGTTCCAAAAACAAACATGCACTACCAAACCCTGCTTCGGTTAGGAGACGACCGCCCGCACTGAGCGAAGTGAGCCTGTGAGGAGGCCCAGCCTTTCCTTAGAAGTGACACTTGCAGAGGAAAATGCCTCCCAATGATCACTCTTAAACCTCTGTTGGGTAAGTGTTTAATCCTCAGCCCGTCCTCCTGAGCCGCAGGACCAGACACAGCTGCCCCCTCCCCTGGCCGTTCCTGCCCCGGCACTTTGGATCCTAAGTGCCTGTTCTAATAAAGACTAACACAGCAGCGTGGATACCAGACCAGACGTGTGCACACGTTTCCTCCACTAGACTGACAGCTGCTCAGAGGAAAGGGATACTCATCTGGGGTTGGCTGTGAACCAGGAGGAGTCTGGTGAACATCTGTGGGACGCGGAGGCCGAGGCCCCCCAGCTGTGACAGCCTAGCCCACTGCCTGCTCCCCCGCTCCCCCGAGCACCTTCGGACCTGGGAGACCTTCTCTGTGCTCCCCTACCTCCCCAGGGTCCCACGCTTCAAAACCTCTGCTCTTTTCTTCCTGAGGTCTGAGTATTAGCAAAGTTCAATTTCAGGTCAATAAACACATACTAATGCTGTTCAAGTGCCCTGAGGTCAAGAGTCTTGTCCACCTTGTTTATCACAACATCCTCAGTATCAAGAACAGGCCTGTCACGCCTGGGCTGGGGATTCAAAGATGAATAAAGGCACTGTCTGTCCCCCACGAGCCAAATTCCTCTGATGGGAGACATAACACGAGGAATGCCAGCCTCCTAGGGCTCGGGCCTACGTCAAACAATCAGTACTAAATTCCAACAGTTCTTTAAAAAAACACCCATCTCCGAGGGTTGTTGGGGATTAAGTGAATTAATATAATCAAAGCAGTGAACACAGTGCCTGGTACATAATAAGTGCCTACCTAAGTGTTTCATGTCAGTATTGTTCTAAAGCGCTCCTGGGAGGTAAGAGGGCAGGGGTGGAGAATTACTTCAATCAGGCTGCGGTGGCACTTGTCTTAAAAACTTTCTGTGCCAGACTGGGAAGAGTAGTAAGAAATTACACGATGAAAAATAAAAGTTCTCCCTATCTGGGACGTCTGAAAGTGCGGGACCTCAGGGTTCTTTGGAATGAACCCAGTGGTCTCATTTCCCACCTCCAACCCTCAATCACTTTCATAAACACCCCTTCCACACCCTTCCAGATGCTCCAGACACTGGACTCACCACAGGATGATTGGTGTTAGGGTCAAACTCCGTAGAATTGGCATCTGAGAAACCAAAATACCTTTGTTATAAAAATAGTTACAACAAAACTGATTTTTTAAAAGTTTCATTCCTAAGCTCTAAATCACAATTTCCCTCCTCAGTTTAAAGTTATTCAGTGATTAGAACCAAAACCAGGGATAACATTTTTAAGATATACGATACTCAACACACAAACACAGGTGAATTTTTTCCCATTAAACCTGTAACTCTCTGGGAAGTCAAGCTGTACAAAATGGGGAAATCAAAGCCGATGGCATAACCTAACAATCCTTATTTAGATAGTGCAGCCTTTCGACGGCTCTTATACTGTTGTCTCAATTTTTTCACTTTTCGTTTCAGACTGTATCTCTCCTCAATGGGCAAATACCGTTTCTTCATTTCTTTCATCCTCGGCATCTTATGCATTGCACTACCCAACTGCCCCACTCAAGAGCTAAATCAAAAATTAACTGATTTCAAAACCCAAACACCTTTCTATCCTTTACTGAATTTACCGACTAACCATAAGGGAAACCACTGAAGACTAAAAGGGAAAGAACCAAGTCCCTGGCACTGCGCGTCTGCTTGCTCTTTCTGTGCGACACGCGACACATCGTTCCCCTCTGGGGCCTACACGAGGGCCAGGCCTCAGATGCGAGTCAGCTCACCACCAGGTCACTCATCCACCTGGGGACCCCAGGGGGTGCAGCAGCAGGAGATCATGGCCGTGAAGGGGTCCGGGGTGCCCGAGGGCCACCTCTAGGGTGGCGGGTGGTAAGACAGTGCCTGCCAGGAGCTCAGAAGCCAGCACCGGGGAGCACGATGCCTACAGAACTCAGCCACCGTCCCCGTGGGGTTACTGTGAAAAACGTGTCGTGAACCCAGCCCTGACGGTCAGCTGGGCACAGGGAATCACACTGGTAAAGCTGGGTGGTCTTTCTATTCCCCGGGTTGCTCCGCTGAGCTTTCTTAGAGCTCATAAGGGTCCTGCAGCAGGCCCTTCCCTTGGCGGCCCCAATGGGGCCACCGCACCCCAGGGCCCACGCCGCGCGTGGCCCGCTGCCCCACTGGCTGGGCTCGGCCGTGGGACACGAGCAAGCTCAGTAAGAGTCTGCACAGCAAGCCTGGCACTTCGGGAGCCAGGCAGTCGCCACGCTGTGAGGAAGCGCAGCTGAATTAGTGAACGGTGAGGCCGAACCCCTGTCCCCGCTGGACAGGGCGAGCTCAGATGCACCACGGGGAGCAGAAGACCACACAGCCGGGATCAGTCCACTCAGCCCACAGGGTGCTGCGAGATAGGAAACCACTGAGTTCTCGGTCTGCACGCAGTAATATAGTCCGTGAGGCACGGGGTCAGTGTTAGTGAGTATTCCCCAAGTGCCAGGCACTGTGCTGGCACTACTTATAGGCACTATTTCATTCAACTCCTACAACCATGTCAAGTAGGTACCACGAGGACCCCCATCTTACAGAAGAAACAGAGGTCCAGAAAGACTAAGTAAGTAATTTGCCTAACATCACCCATCCTGAGTGATAAAGTCAAAGTCTGAGCCCAGCGCCCAAGTTCATAATAACCACACGGCCTCACACCAGCCAGAGTTAGTTTCCTCTCCGGACACCAGCTCAGGGACGGTGGCCGTGATGACGGGAGCGCGGGCATCTCCAGAGCAGCAGGTGCAGGGGCGGAGCCAGGCGACTTGCTCAGCCGTGTTCCCTCCTCCGGTGGTTGGTGGTTCCCTTGGAGGACCGCGTTTTCCCTCAATAAATTCAGCAGCTCCCCTAGCGCAGCTGCGAGGCACTGAGAAACCAGGCCTGGCCTCCATGTCTCCCCCTCACCCAAAGGCTGCCAGAAACACTTAAGTGAGAATTTAACAAATTTTTAAGTAGACACTTACTTACCTTGCCATCCCAGCACATTTCTTGAAAATTCAACCACTGCCAACTGCATTCCTAAGCACACGCCTTGCAGGTGGAGGGGAAAAACAAATGAAACTCCACTGAAAAGTCAGTTCCCACATTTCCAACCCGCCTACGTGGACTCTGTGTCCTGACTGTTCCCAGAATTCCAATTACAAACTCTCGTAATTCCCTGCTATAAACATGCAACCCCCTGCTATGTTTTATCTGTACCAGATTTCAAAAACGGGGTCTAAGAGTATATGATGATTCCAGGTTTTAGAAGTCATGCGATTTTAGAAATAAATAATATTCTCTTCAGTACTTTAAAATTCAAGTCTTCTTACCCTATCTCAGTAAGTTCCCAGTTACAATTGGTCATGTTGAAAATGACTAAAATTTACAGCAGCAGGAAGCATCCAAAATCATTCTGCCCAATTAGACAGCTGGTGTTCCAAATAAGCATATAAAACCCAGTCTCACATGTCCTGCCAAACAGCTGGGTTCAGTAAATGGACAAGATTTCCTAATTGCTATTTCATTCTCTCAAAATTCCATGACAGCTTCATGGAGCTCAAGCTTAAACTTTTCCTTTTAAAGACCAGTTTGAATTTCTCAAAAAACAGAACCAAAAAGGCTTATATACTTGAGTTGCTATCTGGAAAGATGGCATCTATGTTTGGTTTCAATGATCTCCGTTTTATTTACAGGCTCCCACGGGGCACCTTTTCTTGTCTTTCCTACTCCTTACCCAAAAAAGGCTTCTTCTGTTTCCGAGCCCAGGAGATCGCTTGGATTTTTCCTTCAGTCCCTCGGACACCAAATCCTCCTGGAACCAGCACGCCACTGTGCAAGAGAGCATACCACAAGCACCCCTTTCCAGTCCAGCTCGCAATAACCCTCCAAGGAGTCACTTCCAAGACACTGGTGGCATGAAGTCACTCCACACCCTTGGCTGCTGGGGCTAGGGCTGTGATTTCAACACTGCCAATGAGCCGTGTAGAAACACCATGGACTTAGAAAATGCACACAAAACCATCCATTTTTCTTACTAACATCAGAAAATGCTCATAACCAGTCAAGAAAAAAAAAAAAAAAAGATGTTGTACATAATTGTAATACCACCTCTGCACAATATCTGTCCCAGGCAGGGATTCTTTCCTTAAGTTTGCAATTTTTTTTTACCTCTTGGCTTGAAGCGCTCCCCTGAGTAGCAAGGGGGCCTTTGCTGGTCAGTTCGGCGTGCCACACTGACCGTGGCTGAATGGCTCCGTAAGATTCAGCTGTTCTAGTGAACTAGATATTCAGGCTGATTTTTTTACTATCGTAGACAGGAGCTGCCCAAAACGAACTATTTATGAGACTCGACTGACGGGTACTCAGCAAATGTTCTGGATGAAACACCTTTAAATAAGCCTTATCCACAGATGCATTCAGTAAACATTATCAATAAAATCAGAACTAGTTTTCTTCACATTTAATGAAACCGATAAGCTATATTTCTGTGAGGCTTCGGTCATGCAGTATGTATGTAGTCCTTTCAACAATTAAAAGACATTTAAACAAGCCGATTACCTACCACCAGCACAAGAGAGCACAGCACTTGGTTCATTAAAACAAACCCCAAACCCCTGGAAACCAAAGGTAGCGAGTTCCGCTTACTGAGCGCTGCACAGCTTCTGCCAGGCCTCGTGGTAGCGCACGGGCTCCTCCTGCAAGGTGCTCGGCTCCAAGTCCGTGGAATCTATGTACTGGGAGCGGTCAGAGCGGAGAGAAAAGCAGCAGCCTCGTGACTCCTGAGCACTCAGGATTTCTAAACAGTATTACCAACACTCCATCTTTCTTAATTTTAAAATAAAGTTTAAAAACAACCTTAATGTATTTACACTTACTAATCTTTTTAAAATAAACTTTAAGATCTTTCTTATATTTTAAAATATGAGTTTCCTTCCCGAATCATTTAGTTCCCAACTCTGGCTGTCCATCCGCTCTGCGCTCAGTCCGCTAGCGCAGACCCTGAAGTGTCCTCTCTGTTCAAGATGTCTCCCCCCGAGTCCATCTTCCCCCCAGGTCACTTCTCATTTTTCTCAACTGTGTTGAAGTATAATTTACACACAATGAAACACAAGCATTTTAAGTGTGCACTTCATGAGTTTTGTCCCACACGCACACAAAGGTATGACCACCATTTCGATCAAGATCTAGAAAGTTCCTGTCACCTCCCCCCAGTTCCCTCTGCCCCCTGCAAACACCGTCCTCCCTGCTTCCTGCCCCAGACAATCTTGGCTCTGCTTTCATCACCGCAGGTTGTAGCTCCTCTAGAACTTCAGACAAACGGAGCCATGCAGCGTGTAGCCTTCCGTGTCTGCCGCCTTCAGCTCCGCGCAATGCCTGAGATTCACCCGTGTTGTTGTGTGTCACCACGGAGTTTATTCCTTTTTACTGCTGGGTACTTTGCTACTGTAGGAATACACCACACGACATGTTTATCCACCGACTCGTCCTGGACTTTTGGGCTGTCCCCAGATTTTGGCTGTTATGACTAATTGGTCCATTTGTATAAAAATAAGATTCTTTCGGTGGACATGTTTTCATTTCTCTCGAGTAAATATCTGGGAGTGGGATTGCTGGGTCACACACAGTAGGCGTGTGTTTTACCTTCATATGAAACCGCCAGACTGTCTTCTCAAGCGGCTGCTCCAGTTTACACTCCCACACCCTCACTGACACGCTCAGCCACGCAGGTGGGTGGGTGATGGTATCTCACTGAGACTTAATTTGCATTTATCTCCCTGACAACTAAAGGCGTTGAGCATCTTTTCGTGTATATCATGTGCATCTTCTATGAAGTGTCTGTTCAAATCTTCTGCCCACTTTTCTATTAGGTTGTTCATTTTTTTCCTGCTCCTTCCTAATACCCTGCGGTGACTTCCCTGAACCCCAGGGCAAAATCCAGGAGTGGCCCAGTTGACGGGATTCATGACCAGGCCCTCGCCAGCCTGTCTCCAGACACCCTCCAATTCACACTTTTCCATCCACTGAGTTCCCAACCATTCCACACCTCCAAGTCCTTGGATATGCGCTCCCTGCCGTCGGCAATGCCCTTCCCTGCTGCCTTACCCATCTTCCCAACCTGCCCACGGGCCCCTCCTCACATGTCTTTCAGGGCAGTTTCGCCCCCTCTTCTGCCTGCTCCCTTCACACCTGAGAGACCTCACTGACTCGGATTCCCCTCTCGGCCTCCACCACCTAACACATGACCGGCACAGGCTACCTCCAAGGAGATAAAATAAATGAATGATCGAAAGAACTAGCAAAAAAATAAGTCAGGGCAGGGTAATGAGACCCCACGATTCTTAAAACACGTATAACTGCTCATCCTCTCGGCACCTGTTCACCAGCATAAAGCAAGCTACATTTTCACGCCGAGAAGCCCCTGGAAAGTAGGAGGCCAACCCCAGTGCCAATAGCGAGGGCAGCTGCCCAGTGCCATCAGCTCTGCCCCCACCCGCCCCCCAGTCAACACCCCTCAGCACTGAGCTCCAGCTTCACTTCTAATTTCCATCTCTTCCTGAAAAGCTCCATCTGGGAGCTACTTTGCTGGGAAAAAGGTATAAAGGGACAAGTGGAAGAGCTGACACATATGGTACTTCCTCCCTGCCAGGTACAGTTCTAAGCACTTTATATGAACTCATTCAATTCTTATAATAAGAGCCCTGTGACAACCCTTTTTAAAGATGGGAAAACTGAGGCCCAAAGAGGGCTAAGTAGCTTGCCCAGCATCACACAGACTTGGAGGCCTGGCCGCCTGGCTCTGGAACCCCTGCCCTGAACCTCGACACTCCACTGCCTCCAGCCTGACATACCAGCAGCTCAGCTTCTGCCTGGCACGTCCAGAGCAGAACACAGTGACCACCGTTCACTGGGCGCTGCCCGTGTTCCCGGCACCAGCTGGGTGACTGGACACTTGTTCCTGAGAAACCTCCCAGCTCCATGGGGTGGACACTGGCACAGGTGCCAGCAATTGTGCAGCATGCTTAGCCACCAGGACTCCCCATTCCCAGGGTCACCTGACATTCAGATCTAAGCATTCACTCTCTTGGCTTCTACTCTGACCACATCTTCCCTTATTTCCTGAAAATGCTCGGCTGTTCTCTCCCAGCCAGGAGCCAACCACAAATCCTTTCGATTCCTAAAAAAGAAATTCTAAGCTCCAATAATATAAAGCAGATGTGCACGCAGCACCTATGAGAGTAGAGACGGCCTCCCTGTACCTGTGTGACACCTCCTCACCTTGATTTCCAATTTGTGGTTTATGGCCAGTGCAGAATGCTCCAGAGCTTTAATGACAGAGGCGTACGAGTCTGAGAACTTGGTGTATTTGCCCACGAGGGCAATAGAGCAGGTCTCCAGCAGGCGATCATATCTATCACACAAAGGTCAAGAAACACCAAATCACTCAGAATGTACATACTCCCGTGAGGTCAAATCACCTTTTAAAGAGAAGAAAAACATGTCTGGGAAGAATATGATAGGAGCAACTACTGTCTGTGCTCTATGTACTGAACAGTAAAGAGGAAGCAATTTTCAGATCAACATGGCAGGCTTTGTAAAGAAAGTAGGATTTTGGAACCTGTTACAAAGAGATGGCTTCAAAATCTGTTCCAAATTTGGTTTTTTTTTTTTTTTTAAGTTAAAAAATTAACAAACACAGACAATTCACAAGAGTTAATGTGATGAAGGGAACAGTCAAGTTATGCGGCATCCACACAAGAGTCCATACTCATTAAACTTTTTCATTATAAAGTATAATTAGTAACACAAAAATAAAACTGTGCCACTTTTGTGGCCGCATCGTGATATACAAGCAAATGGACACAGACTGAAAGGGAAAATGTCAAGATGAAAGTAAGTATCGCTGAACCACGGCGCAAGTGCTCCCTCCACAAATGCTCATGAGTGCCATCCAGATGACTCGGCAGCTACGCTACCACACGCCCAGTGCTCCGAGGCGCCGTGTGAAGATCTGTGATGTGCTGTGCAAGCATCACAGAGCGAGGAGGCAAGAAGAGTGGGGACAGCTCTCAAACTGATGAGTTTTGAAAGTAGCAGTAAGGAACGACTGGACACCCTTGTCGATCCTTTTGTAGTATGGGGTGGGCAGCATGTTCCCAAACACAGCTCAGATATTTGGGAGCAGCCAAGAGTGCGCCAGCCACATCCAGCCATCCATGTGGGCCTCGGATACCAGTGCTAGCCCACCACAAGGAGGCCTGTTTGCGTGGGAGACAAGGGTGATAGCTGTGTGATCTGAACTCCCTGAGACCCGGGACCCGGGCCAGCTCTACTGGGACTTCCTCATCCACGATGCAGCTACACGAGGGCTGAGATCCTTTCTTTACACCCCTTACCATGAAGGCCTTTTCTAATGTGAGTTGATAGCACAAGTAAGAAAGAGCTGAATTCCCTGAGCTCCTACAAAAAAAGAGAAATAAGGCTCGAACTCCCAGCTCCTTATTATGAAGCAAACCTGTCAGCCATCTCTTTCCACTTCATCAGCATTTTCCGTGGCTGCCTCTCAATAGGAAGGTCAAGTCTCCGGAGAAAATAATCTACAACCCCCTGCTCTTCTAACAACAAGGGTACTCGGTAGATGGACGAGACATCATGGACACAGATCACCTGTTTAAAAATGAGCAAAGGTTAGTTAATTAAAATAAACAAAAACTGACTGGGCTGACGGACTCCTACCAGCTCTTAGGACCTTGGGAAAATTACTGTTTTAAATTAGAAAACAAAGAAATGACAATTTTCTAAAAAATATAAATTACCAAACTGACTCAAGAAGAATAGAATACATAGTGGCTAATCTCCTATGAACATGGATGCAAAAATCCTTAAAAAAAAAAAAAAAGTTCATAAACCAAACAACAAATTAGTTAAAAAAAAAAAAATCACGTCCAAGTAGGAACTGTCCTAAGAACAATGGTTCTCAAAATTGGCTGCCATTGGCATCACTTGGGAGAGCTCCTAAAAATTCAAAAGCCCATGCTACACCCCACACCACTTACATTTAACAGTAGAATTCACTACATGAATAGATTAAAGGCAGGGGAAAAATCATCTCAGTGGATGCAGATTTAATAAAAATTCAAAACCAGTTCATAATAACAATTCCTGGTAAATTAGGAGTGTTAGAGAAAATGTGAAAATATAAAAACCCCACAGCAAACATCATTTGGTTTGATATTTAATATTAATGCTTAATATTTAAAGTCTGAAACAAGGCAAAACTGGTCACTAATCACTACTTCTATTCAATAGTGTACTAGAGATATTAGCTATTACAATTAGATAAGAAAAAAAATGTACATGAATTGGAAAATAAGAAACAATTGCCACTAATTGCATATAATATAACTGCTCACCCATAAAAACCACGGGAATTTACAGGCAAACAATCAGAACTAACGGGGCTTCCCTGGTGGCGCAGTGGTTAAGAATCCGCCCGCCAATGCAGGGGACACGGGTTTAAGCCCTGGTCCAGGAAGATCTCACATGCCGCGGAGCAACTAAGGCCATGCGCCACAACAACTGAGCCTGCGCTCTAGAGCCCGCGAGCCACAACTACTGAAGCCCGCGGGCCTAGAGCCTGTGCTCCGCAACAAGAGAAGCCACCGCAGTGAGAAGCCCGCAGACTGGAACAAAGAGCAGCCCCCGCTCGACGCAACTAGAGAAAGCTTGCGCACAGCAACGAAGACCCAACACAGCCAAAAAACTTAAAAATTAAAAAAAAACTTTTTAAATCAGAACTAACAATTTTAGTAAGGTTGCTAAGCTTGAGATCAATGGGCAGAAGTCAGCAGGGTTTCCTATACATGGGTCTTATGTAATCAGGAAATATAATTTTTAAAAATACACCATTCACATAGTAACAAAAATTATGAATACCTATAAATAAATTTAAAACACAATTCACAAAGATAAGTCTAAAAACCACCTTTAAAAAGAAAATTGTAGGATATTATTGAAAGACAATTCTTTCAACAAATGGAGCTGGAAGAGCTAGATATCTATACATGCAAAAAGATGAATTGCAAATTTTACTGAAAAGTTACTATCCATAAAAATTAACTCATAATGAATCCTAGACCTATGCGTTAAGCCCTAAAATTATCAAACTTCAGAAGAAAATCTTCATGACCTTGGTTAAGTAGAGTTCTTAGATATGATACCATAAGCACAACCTATAAAGAAAAAAATGAATAAATTGGGAATTCATCAAAATGTAAAAGCTTTTATGCTCCCAAAGACACCATTAAGAAAATGAAAAGACATACACCTGAAATTAACATGACATTATAAATCAACTATACTTCAATTAAAAATAGAAAAGACAAAAAAAACAAAAGAAAATGAAAAGACAAACCACAAGTTGGGAGAAAAAAATGTGCAAATCATATATCTGATAAAAGACTTGCACTGAGAATATATAAAGAACTCCTATCACTCAATGAGATAAGCAACCCAATTAAAAATAGGCAAAAGATGTGAAGTTCTAATTTAAATATAGAAACACTTGTCACATTTTTAATAGTGACTAATTTTAATGATAACCTATCCTATTATAGAATTGAAGTACTTCACTTGCTGGGACAGAAATATCTAAAATAACTGAAGTGCATGAAAAAAGGCTGTTCATAACAATGAAAGTATTCTGATGTTCCATGTACTTAGTACGAAGCAGAATCCCTTTGATGGGCTCCTGGCTCAGGCATCGTGCCCAGGAACACTGATCTCAGGTGTCAGGCTACCCTCACATGGATTTCTCTTATTTTAACCCTGCTGCCTCATTCACTCCTCTCTAGGCCAGGTGGGCTCCCCGCTTAGTCTCCTGATCCTCAAATAACCTAGCAGTAGAACAAACTATCCATAACCTAATCATACGTTCCTTGACCTCAACTTCCCTTCTACTCTCCTTCAGCCAAACCTGACCAGAGCCACAATCCCAACTTAGCACCACTGGAATTTCCATTACATGCACCACCCTTAGAAATATCACAGCTTCCAAAATGTTGAATTTCCTGTACCATAGGTAACCTCCATTAGCACAACTAACAAAAAAGACTATATGTTTAGAGCCTACAACATCTTAGACAGCAGGCAACAGGAATATAAAGTTGAATAAAGTGATCCTTGCCTTCAAGAAGCTCAGTCTATGAGGAGAGACAAACACGGATGAACACACACACACACACACACAGGAACACATACACACTAAGGGGCAGTATGACAGGCTTACCACCAGGACCTGTGAGACACACAGGTCACCCAGAGAAGATTAACCCTGAGGTTTCAGGAGGTTTGGAAGGTAAAGCTACTCAGACAATACTGTGTCCTAGCTGGGCTCCAAAGAATGAAAATGAATAGGAGATTGTCAGGCCTATTACAGGGAGAGGGGAACACCCACTCAGCATGGCCAGAGCAAACAGTACGAGGAGCGGGGACAGACAGGAGAGGTAAAAGATGTTCGGGGAACCACAGGAGATAAGGTGATGGAGAATCACAGGGCCGGTGGGCGTCAGTTCTTCTATGGAACAGTCTACTGTCTCAAATTATGAAATAACAACAAGCCTCATGAAACTGGCTAAGAGACATTAGGATAATTAGCAGCAAAAAATGATTTATGTGAAGATGGGATTTCTACTTACTTGTTCAGGTTCAACATGGCAGAACATTGATATTTTCTCCTTCACTGATGTGTCGAGAGGATTTGAGCACCTGCACACAACCTAGACATTTGGATGGACAGAAGGGGTTACAAAATTGGGTTTTTCTCCTGATTGAAATTAAAGTAGACACCACATTGTCAAGCTGGATGAAAATGTTAACTCCTAGCACAATGCACATAAACTGTAAAAATGTTACTTGTTTTCAAAACTGAAATTCCTAAATCCCAAGTTGGAGAAACATGAGAGTGGCAGGACAAACAGACAGATTAATGAGCTATCTGGGGTTTTCCTCAACCAATGTTCTTGGGTAGGAGGGACAGGAGAATGAATGATTGGCTGGGAGGAGAAGACATGACCTCACACACACCAGGTAAGGAAATCTTTGCAAACCACAACCCAGTTCACTAGGCACTAACCCTACTTCTCCACCATCAGCTAACTAAATGGGGGCCAAGAAAAGGTTTTGGCTGCCATGGAGGCGAGATCTTAATTAGACAGATAAGATCACTCTGAAACCAGGTAACCAGGAAATCTTACCAGATCTGGGGAAAGCCCAAGCCCTCTGAGTTCCCGAACACTGTTCTGGGTGGGTTTAGTCTTCTGTTCCCCTGTTGAACTTGGCTATTTTACAGAAGGAAAAAAAAGTTAATTTCTCTATGAAAAGGAATTTTCAGGTGTGACTTTTCCCCGAACCTCTTTTTATAATAGGGAAATAGATAATTTGACCATTTACCTAGTTTAGTTTTTATCTTTGTCAAAGTTACACATGCACATATTTGAGTCAAGTAGTTCTGTAAGGTTTGGCCTAAAAGCAGTAGTAGCAGCCCTATCTACCCCTTCCCCTTTCCAAACCCTAGAGATAGCCACTCTTTCACTTTTTTTTTATTTGAAGTATAGTTGATTTACAATGTTATGTTAGTTTCAGGCGTACAGCAAAGTGATTTATATATATATATATATATATATATATATATTCTTTCTCATATTCTTTTCCATTATAGGTTATTACAAGATATTGAATGTAGTTCCCTGTGCTACCGTAGGTCCTTCACTTTTCCACTCTTGAATGATCCTCCTAGTATGCTTTACTGCTACTTCTTGATATTTAGTTTGAGGCATTTTCTATTGACTTCCTGTTGGGTAAGGAATCCACTCTTTTCATTCCCCTGTCCCCATTACATGCACCTGCCCTGTGTATGCAACCCCTATTTCATGATCCCTCTTCAGTGTTTACATACTTTTGAGTATTTACATACTGTGTACCATGAAAACCACGTGCCATAACTTTTCCTTTCTGGTCCAATTATTTGTTTTCCTTGGTTGGTTTTTTGGTTTTGTTTTGTTGATATGCTGAGTTTTCTATGTTCTAAATTATCTTTATTCTCCTCGCACACTTAAAGATACATTTGTTGGGTATAGAATTCTAAGTTAGAAGTCATTTACCCTGAGAATTTTTAAGGAAACAGCTTCACTATCTTTTAGCTTTCAGGATTGCTGTTGAAGTCTAATGCCATAATGACTCTTGATTTTTTTCTTTAGAGTTTTTTTAGAATTACTGCCCCATTATTCCAAAATTTCACAACAGTGTGCCTTGGTGGGGGTCATTTTTCATTTAACAGGCTGAGCGTTCAGTGGGCCCTTCCAATCTAGAAACTCCTATCTGGAAATTTCCTTGAATTATTTAGATCAGGAATCAGAAAACTTTTTCCATAAAGGGCCAGACAATAAATATTTTAGGTTTTGTGGGCCACAGTCTCTGTCACAACTACCCAACTCTGATTTTTTTTTTAATTAATTTTTATTGGAGTATAGTTGATTTACAAAGTTTCTGCTGTACAGCAAAGTGAAACAGTTATACATATACATATATCCACTCTTTTTTAGATTCTTTTCCCATATAGGTCATTACAGAGTATTGAGTAGAGTTCCCTGTGCTATACAGTAGGTTCTTATAAATGTTTTAATACAAATGGGCATAGCTGTTTTAATACAAACGGGCAGAGCTGTTTTATTTTCAAAAACAGAGGGTGGGTTAGTTTGGTCTGTCTGCTGACCTCTGGTTCACATCACACTTCCCTCTCCATTTCTATTATTTTTTTTGAAAATCCCAATATTTGGATCAGAACTCCTAGACCAGCCTCTAATTCTCTTGCCTTTTCTCTCCTATTTTCTCTCTCTTGACCTTTCTTCTCTACTTCCTGGGTATTTCCTTAAACTTCTTTTTCATTCCTGCTATCCAATTTTTAATTTCCAAGAATTCTTTTCTGTTCTCTGAATGTTCTCTTCTTAAGGTATCCAGCTCTTGTTTAACAGATGCAGTTTATCTTCTCTTAATTCTGAGGATACTAATGATATGTTGCTTTGTTTTCTTTTTTTAAGGTTTCCTTTTCCTACTCCCTGCAGAGCCTCAATTTCCTCTGTTTTTTCTGTTGTTCTGGTCTCTTGCACGCTAAATGCTTTCTCCAAATGTCTGGTGATCACCGGCTGCCGGCTCACTCTAAAAGCTAACCGGAAGTTCTGTGAGTGTGTGAGCTTGTCCACCAGGGTCCTCACTGCGGGAATCTGGCTGGTCTGTTTTCACTGAGGAGCCTCTGAGGGCAGTGTGTTTTCTCCTGGGTTAGCTGCATACCCCAAGAAGAATCTTACAGTCTCCTACGTAGACGGTCCCTGCCTGGATGTGATGATTCTGCAAATCAAGTAGCAGAAATTACACTGTCCCTAGTGCCTGCTCATCCAGAAAAAGCCTACAGTCTCTGCCAAGACGGGAGAGGGACTGATGCCCAATTGTGCATAACAGGGAAGGGGATGCCAGGGTCTAAGTGCTTCTGAAACGGCAGTTATAACGAGCCCCACCCCCAGCCCCAGAGGTGCCCGGTGCTGCCCATTCCTGAGTCTTTGGGGTTCTGCAGGGCGAGCAGGGTTGCTTCCCTGCTTTCTCCGCTGCAGGCTTAGAATCCAGCTCTCCCAGGTCTGCTCAGTCCATTTCTACATGGCCATCTGCTTTCTGCCTTCCTAATTTTTGTCACTACTGACTCCATTCAGAGTAATTATCTTTGTGAATTTTTGTCTTAAAAAGAAATTCCCTCCGGCTTCCACAGTGGCACAGTGGTTAAGAATCCACCTGCCAATGCAGGACATGGGTTCGAGCCCCAGTCCGGGAAGATCCCACATGCCACGGAGCAACTAAGCCCGTGTGCCACAACTACTGAGCCTGCACTCTAGAGCCTGTGAGCCACAACTACTGAGCCCTCGTGCTGCAACTACTGAAGCCCACGCACCTAGAGCCTGTGCTCCTCAACAAGAGAAGCCGCCACAATAAGCCCTCGCACCACAACGAAGAGTAGCCCCTGCTCGCCGCAACTAGAGAAAGACTGCGTGCAGCAACGAATACCCAACGCAACCATAAATAAATAAATTTAAAAAAAAAAAAAAGAAAGAAATTCCCTCTACTCCAGTTGTAGTGGAGTTTCATCACGTAGTAAAGACAAATGGACACATGCAACCCACTGTCTTTAACTGCAATTTCCCTGATTAATTTTCCAAATGTTTTCCATTTGATCTTTTCAAAAAGTATGATTATAATAATTTAAAATTCACAAAGAAGTGTTTTATTCCCTGCTTCCTGCACCTCAAATATTTGAAACAGATAAGGAATGAAAACCATCCTCTCCTCCCTCCTCTCCATCCCCCAAAGTAAAGCTCTGAATGCCTTACCTGAGGAACTAGACTGACATGAATGTTACAGAAGTTCTCTCTTTTGACCTTGAACTGGAATTGACGGAAGGCCTCAATAAAGGGCATGCTTTCTATATCTCCTACTGTCCCACCAAGCTAGAAGAACAAAGTTAATTTAGAGGTTAAGCACTAAACCTTCCTTTTGTGGTTCAGGTGTCTAACAAACATACTCTGTCATCTCAATTCAATGATCAGTAACAGTGTAATGCAGACTCCCTGGGCCTGTAAAATGTCATTTAACATACTGACACTGGACGTTTCCTTGTGCTAAAAGATTACTCTTTATGATAGGTTCAACATTCCCCAAGGTTATCATGGATCTTTCCACATCATTTCAAGAAAACGGTCAGGTGAAAGATGCACTAGGAATTTTATTTGTATGAAGAGTCACAAAGCAAAGAAACTGTAATCTTATCTACTTAGCCATAAATAACTTCTATATTAAAAAGCAGTTATAAAACAAACTGCTGGAACTTTTGAGTCTCCTGTTTTCACAGGAACACTGAGATCCAACAGCTGGGATCAGCAAAGCAGGAGTACAGAAACTAAAACCAAAAAAGGCTCATTCAGAGGGATGAACATTCCTGCCAGAGGAAAGCTGAAGGTCGGGTCACCTGACTTTCTCAAGAGACAGACGAAAATGCGTCATGCCACTCTTATCGGTACAATTCATACCAAGCAAATGTATAAATGCTGAACAAGGAGAACTGCATGGACAAAATACTGCTTTCGATGGTGCAGCCACTCCACATGACAGTGACTGTGCCCTTACCTGCCACACTGCCCTTCGGAGGGTCAAGGGCTTCACAGGCAACTGGCTTATCAGTTGCTGGTGGGTGACTAAGGAGGAGAAAATGTACACCTGGTCACATGCGCAGGTACCACAGAGTTCCAAACAGACTCAACAAACCTCAATAACACACACTTGAGGCTCCAGGCCATCTTCATCCACGGGTATTAACGCCTGTCTCATTACCCACTCCTGGATTGCATCTGTGATGTGCGGGACGACTGAGGAAGAGAAAGGACATATGTGACCCACACATCCCATCCGCATCGATTGAGGCAGACACACCCTTTGTGACAACAAACTGCAGAGTAGCAGTGGGTCGTAACAATATTTTTGAGACCCCTCTCAAATGCCCTTAACAAATCACACTACCCCCGGCCTCCCTTCCAGATTTCCCGGTTGTGACTAGAAGCCCTACAGGAGAGCAGGGCCTCGAGGGGTGACCTGAGCCACCTCAGAGCAGTGGCTTCAAAGCAGAATCTACCCTGGCCACTCCTACTGCTTACAGCTGGGTGGGGAGAGCACATCACACCCTTTTTCAAGGACAAGAGAGCACCAGGACCCTGTTCCATTACATTTCCAGTCTACCCAAGGGTAGATAATCTACTGCAGAGACAGGGCAGTGCAGCAGCATGGTCGGGAGCACAGCATCTGGGGCCAGAATGCCTGGATTCAAGTCTCAGTTCCACCACTCGTTAGGCGTGGATCTTTGGGCAAATTACCTAACTATTCCTAAGTTCGATCTCCCTATCCGCTAACTGGAGGTAAGAGCTTCTACTTCCTGAAGTCATGGCAGCGATAGAGCACTTGTGAGCTGCTGAGCAGAGCCCTTGCGTGACGGTGCTCATCAACCCCAGCCATGGCTCAGGGTTTTTTAAACCACAGTCGTGGGGCTCAGAAGGCCAGCTCCTAAGGGGCAGAGATTGCTGTTTAACTTGCTATGTATAGAACCGGCAGTGCCTCAAGCACAGGATATTACCTATTCCACACACAGCAGCCAAAGTGGTCTTTTAAAATGCAACTCAGACTTCACCACTCCCAGGCTTAACCTCCTGAATGGCCTCCCACGGCTCTGAGTAAAATGCAACCCCCATGCCGTGGCCCTTCAGGAGGCCCCGTGGAACCTGGCTGCAGCCTACCTCTCCCACATGCCCCTTGGTCTCAGTGCCGTAAGTCTCCCTCCTGGTCCCTGACCAGGCCCCTTGCAGCCGGGGACCTCTGTCCGCGCCGAGCCCCCCTCCTTCTGCCCTTCCCAGGGCTGGCCTCCCAGCTCACACGCCCTCTCTTGGAGGCTTTCCCTGCCCACCTGTCCAGACTTGCCTTCCGCACCACTCTCTCTCTCTCTCCGCACTCTATTTAGTTCCCTCTCAGCTCCTATCAGACAACTCACTTCACCAGTTTGGTTTTTTCTCTCCCAGAAGGTAACCTCCATGAGGACAACGGCCTCACTGGGCTTGTTCATCATGCATTCCCAGTACCAGCAAGGGTCTGACCACACTGAGCACTCAAGAAATCGCTGATGAGTGAATAAATGAATTAATACACTAGAGGCCTAGAACAGCAAACTGTCTGATCAAGATCACTGCAACTCCTAATTGATCCCGTTCTGTGTGTTGGGAGCTCAAGAGAAATACTCCACTGACTCAGCTCCTTTAATTCTCCCAGCAACCCGGATAGGTAGGTACTGTTATTATCCCCGTTTCACAGAAAAGGAGATTAGACCTCAAAGAGGGGAAGTAATCTGCCCATGTTCACGAAGCTGGTTAAGTGGCAGAGCTAAGACCTACACATGACCCCCTAGCCCAGAATCCGGCCAGGGTGGCCCCAGGGGAGAGACAGCCGTCAGCGTGACCCTCAGCCTTCAGTCCAGTAAAGTCCAAAGTCAAAAGCAGATTTATTCTCATAACTCAGAGGAGAACCACTCTTCAGCAAGCCCCCAAATCTGGACTTATGCCATCATACTAGACCTGTGGCCTTCCAACACCCACTTTTAAAAAGCAGCACTAGGCTCAAATGATCGCTGTGCAAAACCTCCACCCAACAGACAGACAGACGCTGTGCTGGTGAAAGCTCAGGAGGACCCAGAGACCCGCTTCTCAGACTCCCTCTAGCCCATAACCAGCCCAAAGACCAATGGACACAATGGGAGTCCTTTTCCTTCTCCCTGTCTATACACAGATGTCCCAGATGCACGACATACACCGTCTGGCTTACGGCCCTCACCTAGTTGCCGTCATCACTTCACACTCATCACTGTGGAAAAACAAGAGCTCTCTGAACTCAAATCATGAAGCTGGACTGTCAGCTTCAATGCCATTCACAGAGAGGCGGGAGCCTACTCAAGTTCCTTTTTGAGTAATCAGCCATGCAACTCTGAATTTTCAACTGAAGACATAGTTCAGTAACAATACCTTGATACTTTCATGATGAAATTGCGTAAAAGGCACATTTTTATACACAAAAGAAATTAAACTGGCTAAGACTTTTAAATCTTGAAGGCAAATCCAGTACTACCTTGGACGGTTTTCCCCAAGTAATCTCCTTTGCGTTCCTTGTTAATAACGTACTGATAGATCTTTCCAGTGGTCAGATTATTGTCCTTGGTGAGGCGGATGTCAAGGAAACGTTCATAGTTACCCAGGTCAAGGTCTACTTCCCCACCATCATCCAGCACAAAAACCTCACCTGCAGTGAACAGTGAAAACGGTTAGGGGGCATGAAAGATACACATACCATGGCCCAACTTGAGTTCCCAAATATAAACACTTGAACAGAACAAAGTCTGCATTAACTTGACAGGAAGCAGGGAAATTTGTTTCTAGAAAAGTAAATATGACAAGAAAGAAAAATCACCAATCATTCTGCAAAAGGTTAACTCCATACTTCCAGTTTACCACCAAACTCACTCTGAATTAGAAGATTCTATCATGAAACAGCATGGAATGAACAGAAGGAAACCACAGCCAAGCAAGACACAGAGAACTTTACATGGTATGGCATCCGCCATCTAAAGAAAAAGAACTTTCGGCTCAAGTCTCCTACCTGAGCAGAGAAAGGTTTGAATGTGATAAAAGTAGGATTTGATCCAAAAACTTAAAACAAGGTATATATGTTACAGTCGTGTTGATTATAGAAACCGGCTTCTGGGCCACACTTTAGTCTAAAACAAAGGTGTGAAATTGCTCAAGTTTCCTCCTATTCCTTTGTTTAACATTCATTCCTTGAAATGTCATTCTAGAAATTCTGCCCCAAATGGGGCCTTCCTACCATCACAATGGGAGACAAGCCCAAAAATAGGAAAGTAAAAATGGTCTTGTTTTTCCCTCATCCTCTGCTCTCAAGAATGCTGAAATATTGCTCCAATTTTTTCCATCCTTCCTGACACTATTTATTACATAAAGATTTTTGCTCTGAGGACACTCATAGATTTTTACCTCACATTAGAAAGTAGGAGTATGAAAACAATTTAAAAACTTGAGGGACTTCCCTGGTGGCGCAGTGGTTAAGAATCTGCCTGCCAATGCAGGGGACGCGGGCTCAAGCCCTGGTCCAGGAAGATCCCACATGCCGCAGAGCAACTAAGCCCGTGCGCCACAACTACTGAGCCTGCGCTCTACAGCCCACGAACCACAACTACTGAGCCCACGCACCGCAACTACTGAAGCCCGCGCACCTAGAGCCCGTGCTCCGCAACAAGAGAAGCCACTACAATGAGAAGCCCGTGCACTGCAACGAAGAGTAGCCCCCACTCACTGCAACTAGAGGAAGCCCGTGCACAGCAACGAGGACCCAACGCAGCCATAAATAAACAAACAAATAAATAAATACTTGAGAAGTATTTTTTAACATGTCTCAATAGTACATCTACCCCCAATTTTAAGAAATTACCCTCTTAGGCAATTCAGACAGTTACACATCACACAGTTGGTAGGTAATCAGCAATAACAAAGAAGTAGTGCTGTTTTCCTACCCTACCTTAACAGTTTCTACTTTTCACTCACTTCGAAAGATGCTTGTTTTTACTATCCTTAGCAAAACAGAATCTCAAGCATACAGATCATCCAAATTCAACATCTATCTGTTGCCTGAATCCCTACAAAGTGGTCCTTTGGTCTCTGTTTGAACACCTCTACCAAAGGGAACTCACAAAATCTTCACCCCACTTTTGGAGAGCACTTACTATTATAAAGATCTTACACCGGGCCAAAATCCATGGCCTTACAACTTCTATCCACCCATCCTATTCCTAAAGATTGGGGCCACAAAGTATAAACATAATCCCTCTTCTCAAATATCTGAAGAAAGTTACTGTGTCACCAGATATCTTTCTTCAAGAGAAGAGACAAACTTTCATTCAGCTACCTAAAATATCATTCCTATTACAGAAACCACTGAACTCTAATCAC
This sequence comes from Balaenoptera acutorostrata, assembly GCF_949987535.1. Lineage (NCBI taxonomy): Eukaryota > Metazoa > Chordata > Mammalia > Artiodactyla > Balaenopteridae > Balaenoptera > Balaenoptera acutorostrata. The sequence continues at coordinate 33,658,459 of NC_080064.1, read as the reverse complement.
TCCATTGCCTATTAAGATTTCTGCTTCTTCTCTGTCCGAGTGAGAAAAGCATCACTCTGCTATGCTAAGGACCCTTCTCAGAATGCAGGAAGTGGAGGTCATGGAATGCAAAATACACACAATTTCCAGGGGCTGACATTTTCTTTCACATATTACATAATTATTTTTAAATAAGAAAAAAGAAATGCATTTTGCTTACCATGCTCATAAGGAGAGAATGTTCCTGCATCAATGTTAATATACGGGTCAATTTTAATGGAGGTTACATGTAAACCACATGACTTGAGTATTGTGCCCACACTGCTGGCGATGATTCCTTTTCCAATTCCTGATATGACACCACCAGTAACTAGAATGTACTTCATTTTTACTTGTTGACCTGGGAAAAAGAAAAAACATACCTCAACAAATCAAACTGATCTGGGTTCAAATCCTGGCTCTGCCACTTACTAGCTATGAAGCCTCTAGGAGCCTCGGTTTCCCTATCTGTCACATGACTTTGGAAGGTTGTTATATGGGATCCTAACAAATGTTTCTTGGACCACTCAATGGCTTTAATCAAGTATGACTTGAAAAACAACTGCTAATTAAATAATGCAGCTTTTGTTTAAAACTTTGACAGCTAACAACCTTGAGAGCCAACATAATTTAAAAAAAAAAAAGCCAGCTCTGTTGATAGAACATTATGCCCCCAATGCTGGCTGACACTGCCGCCAGACACTGGGATGTCAGGCAGGTGCTTCATTATTTTCCCTACATGGGGAAAAAAATTTCAATCTTGGATGAGCACTCCGATTCCCCATGGAAGAGATAATGTCTTTGGCTAAACTAAAATTTATCGCCAAGAAAACACAGCTCCTCTAGGTTATGGAAGACAGCATAAAAGAACTTCAACATTTAAAAGGCGTAGCAGTTAAAACTAAAGGTCTTTTAATTAAAGGTAGCTCTCTTCTGAGATGTAATAACTTGCTCCTTGCCAGCAATCTCTCCCAGGTATGCCATGAAGAGAGACTATATATATTGGAGGAAAAGGACATCAGACAATAAACCAGTCTGAAGCACATAATGGGCAGAGGACTCAAAGAGAGGGGAGATTAGATTAAATCCTAAGAGCCGGACAGTTGTGGCAGGGAACGGAAAAAACAGACTTGGTGAGAGATAAAAGGGATGGATGGATGCAAGAGCAGCAGGGGCAAGAGGTGAGCAGACAGACAGCGACCGGCTCGCCAGGGAGAATTTATCACTGGCACCGGCTTTGGAGGCTCAGAAATAGCATTTGGTCAGTAAACCCGATCAAAATGAGAAATACAATCACAAGTAGAAGAGAATGCTTGCTTTGGCATGGTCTGGGACATTTTCCTCCTCTGGGAACACTTCTTGTGAAGCCAAATTATACTAAAAATAAGCTAAGAAGGGAACAAGGAAACTGGAGAGTTCTGCTTGAAGAATTCCCCCTCCCTGCTCCGCTCCGCTCCGCTCCTCCCCAAGGCAGGAATAAACATACTTGGCAAAGAGATGAGAATGCTCAGAATGTCTTCCCCCCTCGGACAGCAAGGAAAACACCCAACCATGTCCTGCTCTTTCTATTCTCTGTTGCAGCACTCCCAAAAGCATGCTCCTTGGTTTCGTCAAAATGCATATGGGATACCCAAAAAGGGCTCTATGGACAGATAAATCAGAGAAATGCTGGTTAAACAGTCAACTGGTTTCTTTAATGCAAGACCTCTGGGAGCCTTTAATAAGCTAATGTGCACTGCGATCTCCCAAAAGGGATATACAGTCTGCAGTTTCCCTAAACTTGTTTGACCCCAAGTCCCTAATATTTGGGGGAAACACTGCTCTGTCACTTCACAGCTGAACAGTGTCTTATTGACATGTGAACATCAGACCTGGCTACATTTTAGAGACATCCTAACCAGGCATATCCCTGAGACTATACCCTGGAATCACTGACTAAATTTTGGATGTTCTAGAAATTCCTCAGCCATCCCGCATGGGTTATAGAGTGGGTTACTTCTCTAGAAGACTCATCTCATCCATTTGCATTTGATTGGCCCCAATTTTACTCTAAGAAGATAACACCTCTCTTTAGGGGAGATGCCTGCAGTCCCCCACAGTGCCTGGCAATAAATATTCCCATGTACTCAGAGACCAGGCAGGAGAGGCTGATGGGAACCAGTCACCCCCATGTATGGACTACCCTGTAGGTAAGTGCTACTGTGCTAGACACTTCGGGGACTACAAAAATTACTCAGATTTGGGCCCATAGCTCAAGTTGCAATCCATTTTGAGACAGAACATTTACAAATAAATGAGTAATCCAGTGATGGTAGGAAGCAGAGGGACGATGTGTGACAGGTATAAATGGAGAAGAAGAGAGAGCAGAAAGCTTTCAGTGGCAAGCCCAGGGTAAGGACCATGGCCCATGAGAGAAAGGTGAGAGAAGTGAAGGGAGGAGAGGATCCAGATGGCTCCCACTGTGTTGACCTGAGACTTGCAACAGCCTTGAAGGGAAAGGGAACAGAGTGGACAGGAGGTACAGCTATCTACAGAACACAGAGGCAGGGCCAAGGAAGGACTGGTGGTGAGGGGGTGAGGGGGTGAGGGGGTGGGGGGGAGATGGTGGGAAATAAATCGGAAATTTAGGCAAGAGGCCAAATCATGGGGCAACCTGAATGCTCAATCTGAACTTTAGTCTGAAGGTGATGAGAGACATGGGAAGGTTTTCAAGCACAAAAGTAACAGAAATCAAGATGCATCAAAGGAATTCATCAAAGATGACACAACAACAAAGATGTTGTTGTTAAATGCTGAGATCCAGTTCCAGCTCCACCACTTGTGTACTGGGACCTGTCAAGTCACAGAAGCCGCCTGAAGCCCAAGTCCTTACATCTGTTAAACCGGGTTGAGAATCTCCGCATCGCCTGTGTCACAGGACTGCTGAGGATTCACAATTATAATTAGTGTGGACCTAACTGCGCCACGCACACGTAGTGAACTTCTTTAAAATGCAGCATCTTCGTTCCGGGCGGCCGGGAAGTACGGAGGCCAGCTGTGGGGCCGAAGCCGACCTTTCCCCAGCACCTGGAGGCCGTCCGGCTCCGCGAGCTCCCAGGCCCCCTCCGCCTGCAGAAGTCCGGGCGCGCCGGAGGGGGCCGCAGCCAGGCCGCCGAGCCCATCCCCCACCGTGGCGGGCCTGGCTCGGACCTTGATCCCCCTCCAGTGAGGCTAAGGCCGTGCCTTGAGGCCGGAGGGGCGAGGGACGCGGCAGTCCGAATGGAGCGGCGACCGCCGGGCTGCTCGGGGCGGGCTGGGCAGCGGGGGCTCCCGAGCCTCTACGGCCCTCTCCGTCCCACGAGCCACCCTGGCACCCTGGTCAGGCGAGCCAGGCCGCGCTGATATGGGCGCTGCCGGGCCCCGCAGCCCGGGCCCCGCGGCCTTTCCCCGCCGCCCCACGCCCCCCGCGGCCGGTCTCCCCGGCGGCGCCCGGCCACGCGGCCCCGTGCGCGGGAGCCGGCTCCTCGCCGGCCTGGCCGCCCGCCCCACTCCCTTTAGGCACGCAGCCCATTGGGCAGGCCGGCGGGCCACCTCACCCCTGATTGGTGGGAGCTGTGTCTGTCACCGGCGGTGGGGCTGTCCCGCGCCGGGCTCTGCTCCTGCCTCCGACTTCTGCACAGGAGAACAGCTCCCGCGGGATCCCTCGAGTCAGCCTACCTGAGGCCGGCTTTAAATCCTGCCGTCGGCTAAAGAGCTAAGAGGGCGACGCTCACGCTGAGCCCCCGGCAGCCAGTGCACCAGCCCGACCGCATGCGCCGGGCAGTCTTTCACGGAGGCGGGCTCTAGGCGGTGCGCACGCAGAGGCGGGGGGCGGGGTGGGGCGCGGGCCCGCCCCGGGGCGGGACCTGGGTGCGCCGGGCTCAGGGTCCGGAGTGCGCCGGCGCGGGGGCGGCGCGCTTTGCTAGTAGTGCGGCCGGCTACTCCGGATCATTTTCCCAGCGCTGCTGTCGCCCGGCAGACGCAAGAGGTACGAGACGGGGCAGGTCATGGCGTTTCTGCCTTGCAGCCTTTGTCACAGCCAGTGGTTCAGGCTTCCTCTTTTGAGGGGGAGGAGACCATGTTTTGACTCACACCTGGCAAATCCATCGCCTGGCTCCAGCCCCCCCTCCCCAAAGGCCTTCTAGGAGAGGCGAGATCCGTCACACCGTGTCCCTGAACCGTCCGACCTTGTGGGCAAGGTGGTGCGACCCCAACCCATCTCTCTCTCTCACGCAGCGCCCTCTGAACCAAGGGATGCCGACAGTGTCACTCTCCGCCTCTATTACAGGGAAGGCCAAGACGGCGGCTGGGCGCTGGCTCCTTCCTCATCTGATGGGAGTAAGAATGAGAGAAGCAGAAAGAAAAGCCGGTGTGAAAGCCCTGGGGCCCAGGAGAGCCTCGCCCAGCTAAGTTGGAGGCCTGTGTCGCTGCATTGGAGAGAGCCAGGGGAAGAGAGATCAATACGGCGTGGCCACACCGCGCAGAGCATTATAGACCAAGGATTTTCTTTCCCCCTAAGGGCAGTGGAAAGCCATAGAAAGTTTTTTGAGGAGGCGGCTTGGTTTTGCTTTGAATACTGAATACATACACCTGTTTTTTCTCCAAACACTATACAAGTGTACACTTAAAATGTATGTCTCTGCATCCCAGTGTTCTGTTTTCTTCCTTAGAAGCAGTTTGTCACAAGTTCTTGTATACCTTCATTAAAGGATGTAAAGAAAAGGTGTGACGTGATCAGACTTGTATTTCAGGGAAATGACTCAACCAAATGGATTCCAAGAAACCAGTTAGGAGGTTTCTACAGTGGCCCCAAAGAGAGGCTTCTGGCTTCTTCCATCTGAATCACCATTTCTCTTGCTCTGCAAGCTGCACTCAGCTCCAGACCTAAAACATGCTTCGGGTGTTTTACAGCCACACTTCTTTCAAGAAGCATTTGGTGTTTATCAAAGTGCCTGGGACGTGACAGACACTGAGAACATACTTGTCGAAGTAACGAAGGAGCTGTAGAAGATATAAAATTAGCCCCTCACTTAGCCACTCTACTGGGTGACCACTTTACCCTTTCCTCTCCTTCTGTAAACCTCTACTCTCTCTCAGCGGATGGTCTTGCTTCCTATTTCACTGAGAAAATAGAAGCCATCAAGAGAACTTCCTTGAGCTCCCACCACCCTATCCATCAACCTACTTTCGTCTGTGCATACAAGCTCTGCCTTGTCTTCTGTGCTGTGGACAAACTGTCCATAAGCCTCTTCTCATTGCTTCAAGTGCCATATCCTCTCATCAGTTCAAGAATGTCCCGCTAGTGTTCTCCCCTCCTGCGTCATCGATTTTCCCCTCTCCTAGATCACTTCCACTAACATGATGCAGTTTCTCCCATCTTAAAACCAAACCCCTCCCTTGACTCTACGTAATTCTCTGGCTATCCCTCCATTTCTCTGTGCCCCTTTTCGACACAACTAGAAAATGTTGTTTACGCTTGCTGTCTCCAATTTCTTCCCTCTCTCTTGAACTCATTCTGTCAGGCTATTGCTCATGTAATTCCACTGAAACTGCTCTTGTCAAAAATTAACTTCTACCTTCCCCCACCTCGTCTCTGTATACCAGCCTAGACTCACAAGCCCCAGATAAAGACACCAGTGTGCCTGCATATGCATGATGTGAGTGTGTGTGTGTGTATTTGCATATTTGGGCAGCTCCTCTCACCCACCTTGAGCTCACAGACTCCCTGTGGACTTCTGGGTGCAGCCATCCTGTGCCCACATCCTGCCCCTAAACTTACTACTTCGCTAACAGTGCTTGTCACAGCTGGTCACTCCTTCCTTAAAATGTGTTCTTTACTTGGTTTCTAGGAAACCACTTTCTCAGTTTTTCTCCTATTTCATAGGCCTCTCCCGCATCTCCTTTCCGCCTCCTGACCTCTAAACATCGGTATGGCTCAAGGCTCAGAAGATCCCTTCTCCACCTATAATCATTCTCTGGATGATCTCATTCAGGCTTTAAATACCAGACTTTAAATAGTAGGCTTTAAATACCATCTATATTCTGACAACTCACAAATTTGTATTTCCAGCCTAGACCTCTCTCCTTATCTCCAGTTTTAGGGCCCTTCTAAGCACGAGGTCCCAAAGTCTGCCCTGAGCAAATGTACAAAAGGCCACGCACCTTGTCTTCAGCTGCAACAATTCTGTGCTGCTGTTCATGCTCCAGAGCTCCCCCTGGGATCAGGCTGAGGCTAGACTCAGCTAAACCAGGGATTGCAACCTTTCTGTAAAGGGCCAGATAGTCAATATTTTAGACTTTGTGAGCTATACCGTCTCGGTCACAACTCCTCAACTCCATCTTCATAGCCCAAAAGCCACCATAAATGATACGTAAACAAAATAAGTGTGACTGTGTTCCAGTACAACTCTTTAATTACAGAAATACAGATTTGGTCTGAAGGCCAGTTTGCCAACCCCTAAGCTAAACACACCTCTTGTCCAGCTTCTTCCTGCCCTATCCTGCCTCCCTCATTCCCTTACAGGGTGCACTTGAGAGCATTCCTCAATTATTACCTGGGAACCCCATCTCAGACTTGGTTCCTAGGGAGCCCAGCCTAAGGCAGCACGCCTCCTGCAGGTCCCCCCCCGTAGTGCACTCGCTTACCTTGAAACACTTCTCACAGGGGGCTCACATTTCCTACTACTTACTTGTCTGTCTCCTCCACACCAGATTGTAATCTCCCTGAGGTTACCTGACCTTTCTGTGTCTCAGTTCCCTTATCAGGTACAGTCTTGTTCACTTTTTAATAACCAGGATCCAGCATATTTAATTCCCACTACTGCCCTGTGATATACATGCCACCATTATTGCTGTACTTCATATGATGAAGCCAAGACTGAAAAGCATAAATGCCCTCCCAAGAGCACATATAAAGTTTCACTTTGAATCCTCTTTCCATTTTTCACTCCTCATTCTACCCATCACCAGATCTTGCTTATTGTTTTCTAGCCAAGGCTCCTTTGAGTTACTTTTTTCGCTTTCACATCAATATGCTGTCATCCTAGCCCGGCATTCTGGTAGATTATCTGCTGGAACAATGGGGCAGGAGAGAGCCTACAACTATTGACTTAAATTTGTTGTTTTTTGTTTTTTGGGTTTTTTTACCAGATTGGAGCTATTTATTCTAAAATTACGTTTTACTTAGTTTTTAATAACTATGTAAACAGTACAAAATTCAAAAGGTAAAAAGGAATACACAGTAAAAGCCTTCCCCCCATACCTATGCCCAGCGACCTAGTTTTCCTCCTCACGACAACCACTAATACCAGTTTCTTGTTTATCTTTCAAGAGACACTGTGCACATGTTTGTATCCTTTCTTATTGGCTATATATTGTTTTAGCATGAATGTGTTATATTGGATTTTCCTCCCTTGTGCTAGCTTTCTTTAATGATGTTATTTGGCGAATTAGATGGTATACCCTCACTTTGTTCATGAAAGGATTTAAGGCCATTTGTGTGTGTGTGTGTGTGTGTGTGTGTGAAATATGAGAGAAAAATGAAGCAAAGGAAAAATAAGGGTAGGAACTTTTTCTCTTTAATGATACCCCATTGCCTTCAGGATAAAGTCAAAACTGCACTTTGATGTATGAGGCTGTGCAAAAACTGGCCTCAGTTAACCCCTCTAGCCACATGACCCACCCTAGGCTCTAGCCACACTGGACTCATGAGTACCCTGAACATGCCATTTGTTCTCTTTCTCACATCTGGATCTTCACACAGACCACCAATGGAATATCCCCTTTGTCTTACTAAAGTCACATTTCAGCCTGGCCTTCACGTCCCCGAAGTAACTCATCTGGACAGCCTCCTTCCCTTGAGTTGGGGTTCATCTTTCTCCCCCATGTTTCTATTGTTGCCTGGATTTCCCCAAGCATAGCACCTACAGATTGTGGGGGGGGGTTCTTTTTGTTTTTAATTTATTGATTTATTTTTGGCTGCATTGGGTCTTCGTTGCTGCGCACAGGCTTTTCTCTAGTTGCGGCAAGCGGGGCCTGCTCTTTGTTGCGGTGCGTGGGCTTCTCACTGCAGTGGCTTCTCTTGTTGCGGAGCACAGGCTCTAGGCGCATGGGCTTCAGTAGTTGTGGCACTCAGGCTCAGTATTTGTGGCTCGCGGGCTTAGTTGCTCTGCGGCATGTGGGATCTTCCCGGACCCGGGCTCGAACCCATATTCTCTGCATTGGCAGGTGGATTCTTAACCACTGTGCCACCAGGGGAGCCCAAGAAATGATTTTTTAAAATACGTAAATCCATGTAAAGGTGGGGAGAACAGGAGAGATGACAGGAGTAAACATTTTGGAAGCAAGAAATTAGATGAATGAACGAAAACTGAGCAAACTTAACAAAGACAAAACCCCAGCCAGCAGTGGGGAAACAGAACCGAGTTGGTTTACGCTGAGGGCAGGAGGGATTATTACAGAAATGAGACCTTGTACAACTGTAGGGGGAGCTGAGGAAGTGAAGGTCCGGAGTGGGGAGAAGGGGGATCAGAGAAGTCAGTAACAAATCCTCCTAGAAAATGATCAAAAGTGGACAACGTGGAGCTTACTGGGAAACAGAGAAGCAGGGCGTGTCCGGCCGCTGGGAAGGGGGGCTTGTGCAGAGGCCTGTGGGGAGCTGGGGCCTCGGGTAGCTACACGGCAGTGGGCCCAAGCCTCTGGTGGTGTGCCCAGGGCCACTGTGGGCATTTGGGGAGAGGAACTGAGTGTGGCTAAGAGGACAAGTTGGACCCCACCGAGCATGTCTGCATCTGTCACCATGTCCCCCCTTCAGACAATAATGGTGCCGCTGTGCTTCCACCCCCCAATCCTCACAGCAATTCCTCTGTTGGACCCTCTCTCACACGGAACTCTATAGGGAAAGGGCTTCCAGGAAATATGGTTCCACTTTAACCAAGTTGAGAGTAAAACTTGGAACACCTCAAGTGCAGGGGACAAGAAGTGGGAAGGAGGCTGGACGCCGGCTCCAGGGGTACCACAGCAGACCCGGCTTGCTCGTGTCTGGAATATGGGGTGAGAGAAGGAAATTCCGTCTAGGCTAATGCTCCTGTAGCTTTGGGGCTCTCCTTCCACTGAATGCATATCCCAACTAAAACACCCTCTACTTTTCCACTTGGAATTGTCACTTTCAATTTTGAATGCCTCCAAGTCGTGGCTCTGCTCTTTGCCTTTCATTCTCTGTCAGACCCTGGCTTCCCATTCTGGTTGGCAGCTCCCGTACCCATAGCCACTCAGAGTCCAAGCTAAGTCTTGTCACTGCTTGGCGGGGCAGGAGAGGGGCAGGGGGCGCAGAGCTGCAGTGAATCCTCCCCACAGCCCTCCCAGGCCTTTCCTCCAGGCAGAAGGGAAACGCTGCTTTCAGCCGTGAAGGTCCTCTTTCTTCTCCAGCGAGCCCAGCCTGCCTTTCTTACCTTCTCCAGAAAGCGCTGGCCTCAGGTCTGCATTTTGCCTCACAGCCTCCCTCTCCGGCATAACTCACTTCTCCAGTGTGGACACCTGCGTTCTTTAGAGGCCTCCTCCACAGCCAGTGTGTGAAGGGTCCTGAAGGCTCACTCTGTTCCTACAGGCCCAGGGTGTACTCTCTTGCCTTAATCAAAGGCCACCTTGCCCCCGGCTGACAGGAAGATAAGCCTCCGTGACAGACACCCTGATAGCTTAGCTAAGATAAATATTTCTCTCTCACTTACGTAACAGCTTTCGGGTGAGTGGTCCTGGCTGACAGGCTGCTCATCCATGGGCCCAGGTTCCTTCCATCTTGTTACTCTGCCTTCCCAAGGGTGTCATCCTCATCTGCGTGGTCAAGGCTGGGTTCCTGCCGTGGCTGTATTCACATTCCTGCAGGAGTGGGGAAAGACAGGAAGTGAAGGGAAAACGATTTCCTTTCAAGCAAATAATGTAGAAGTTGCCCACACCTTTTCTGTCACATCCCACTGGTTAGAACAAAATCAGAGGGCCACATCTCGGCCGTAGGGGAGGCTGGGAAATGTTATCCCTAGCAGGGTGACCATCTGCCCAGGTAAACTCTTACGACTATGGAAAAAGTGGAGAATAGATTTGGGGGGAAAACAGAAGTCCACTACAGCCTGGCTGCCACCTAAGGCCTAGGGATAATCACTCTCTTCTGCTTGCATTGCTCACTTCTGGTCATATCCCTTCCCCTTCCCCATCCCAGACAAAATTTACAGTCTACTCAGACCTACGTTTTCTCGAAAAACATAAAAATGGCATCATCTGGTGTAGCAGATGCTGTCATCACCCTGCCCACATCCTTAGCCCTCCAGGGCACATTACCCTGCCTTCCAGCTCTTTGTTCCTGAAAATCTTCACCTAGGAGTTTCTGTGGCTACCAGAGCCAGCTACGCACGCAGGGCAGGCCTGATGCACTGGAGAATTAACGTCCTTCCCCTGAGTCCATTTCAATTCAGCTCACCTCAACCAATGCTGATGCAAGCCCACCTGTTCCGGGCTCCATGCTGGATACCAAGGATGCAGAGAAGCCCAGAGCTCCATCAGCACATGCTAGATGCCAGACGCAGTCCTGACTGCTTTACCTGCATCCCTCATTTACTTCTCAAGGCAGCCCTTTGAGGTTGGTGCTCTTCTTCACTCTACTTTACAGATGAGAAAACTGGGGCTTAGGAAGCGTTAACACCTGCCCAAATCCCCAGCTTGTAATCAGCAGAGATGTTTGTCTGACTCCAGGACCACTGAATCTGATGAGAGATGCTCCCTGGCCCGAAAGCAGGGCGGGTAAGGGAATAACTAACAATCTATGTTGAACCCAACAAAGAAACATGTGAAACTAGACAGAGGATAGTTTCTTTCACCTTCTTGCTGGAGAGGATGTGTTTAGGTGGAGAGCTAAGGAACCACCACACCATCCCCGGGATGGCTGACACGTGGATTGTTACCTGGGGGCAAATACAATTCAATATTTTTAAGCCACCATTGTTTTGAATTTTTTAATAACAATCAAACTCTTTAAACTCAGTGCTTCCCAATGCTTTTCACATCGTGGAACATGTAGAAAATGACAGTATTTATATGACACATCAGGGTGTACTCAAGATTTGGGAATGTGTATATAGGACTGGGTGAATATACTAATTACATTTTCTGGATAGTACATAATTATGAAAAGAAATAAAATACAAAGTATTTAGGAAACTAGTAACCACTGAATTAGGAGAAAACTTCCAAATAACATCTTTTCAAATTTTTGATAAGAAATCAGCTTGCTTCCATGAACATTTTATAATAGATTCTATATTTGAAATGGCCACAAAATTCCTGACTATGTTCTTCCAATTATGGTCTCTTCGAGTTCATGAACATCACAATTGACAAGAAATGTTCACAAGCAGATGCTGTGAATGGCAGTGAGATCTATCATTTTTCCCCCACTTGTCAGAAACTCCTTTCTTGTTCTTAATAGAATTAGGATCCTTTGAATTTTACTTTAATGATGCAATTGTTCTCTAAATCTAGTGATTCGGCTCTTTCTTTCACTGAAAAATGTAATGTTGAAATTTCTCTTAATAATATAAAGGCCTTTAGAATACAATAGTACTTTGTTCAAGTTAAGTACTTTAAAATTATGATGAAAATTTCTTCCAGCTTACACGGACAATGCTCTATTAGTCTGAATCATTTTTCTTTAGGGTTCAAACAATAACTCCAACTTAGTTCCCCAGTCGTTTCACTTCTCCAAAAGTAAATTTTTTCTTTGTTTCCATAAATGTTGTTAGCACATATTAATATTGTGTGGAAGGACCCAAGGCTACCCTCAGGCTCAATGACTTGCTAGAAGGACTCACAGAACTCAGAAAAGGTGGTATATTCATGGTTATCGTTTATGACAGTGAAAGGATCATCTTCCAGGAGCTGGTCAAAGGTTAGTCCCAAAGACCTTTGCAATGTGCAATTTTGGGCCACCCATGCCTGCTGCGTTAACTCATGACTACACAAAGATACTTTCCTAGGATTCTTATAATTTTTGATCAAGTTCATTTAGACTCAAAAATGTCAATTAAGTAGGTCATATTTTGAAGCCAATTACTATCCTTCAAAAAAAATTGTAAAGCGAGCCTGGTTCACAATTTTTACATTTCATTTTTATTATTTTTTTAAGCTCATAAAGTCTTGATAAAGCTCTCTTTGGAGAGTCAACCCATTTCTGTATGAAACAGCAGAAAGTAGTTTTATTGTCCTATTTCTTCCCATAAGGCTGAAAATATACATGGCTGAGAGCCTTGGGTTTTAATTCACCATTTTGATCATATCATTGATTGTGGAATTCAGGAAATCTTTACAGATGATAACTTTCTGTGAATGAAAGAATGTGCTCCTGAAATCTCAGGATTTGGGGAATGAACTTGTGAAGTAAAGCCTTGACATTGTGTTGTTGCAGCCACCCCAGGAGACCACATACTCACCTGGTGTTGTCCATTCAAGGTGCTCATTTACCTCTGACTGCTTCCTCCTCACTGGGTTCTGAGAATTCTGCTGCTGCTTCTAACTGAGTGTGGTTACTGATGCCTGTAGATTCGTCACTCTGCAATGCAAAATTTTTGGAGCTTCTAGATTAGCTTTGGTTCTATGTCTGAGATATTTTCAATGCATCCATAAGATTGTTTGGAAATGGCAACTTCTCTATTTGCTTCTTCAGCCCCAAACTTAGTGCTGCTGATTTTCATGTAGGCTGGTGAATTGAGTGATTCTGCAAATGGGTGAGATATTTGACTTGGGCTATTAAGTGCAGGCTATTAACTTGCAACCGGTTTCTTGTGCTCTGCCTGAAAGTGTTGTAACAGAGCTTATAAAAGGACTTTGTTTCTTGCTTTGCAGTGACAGACATTTACCGAAGATCAAGTCTTTTCCTGCAGTTTGCAGTTAGGTATAGGCAGAGGTGTTGTCTTTCTGCTCCTCCATCCTTAGCACGAAGCTTTTATTCTCACATTTGCCTCTATGTGTCCTCATGATCACAAGGTGGCTGCTTTAGCTCCAGCCTCAGGTTCACATTCCAGGCAGGAAGAACGGTGCAGCAAGGAGGAAGTGGCGCCTCCATCAGGAAATCACTGCTTTCTCAGAAGCCTTCAGCACACCTCTACTTACATCTCAGTGTCTAGAACTGGCCACCCTAGATGCAGATGGGAAATGTAGTTTTTTAGCTTGGTACATTGCCTCCTTGGGCAAAATCAGATATTGGTTTCCCTAATCTGGCCTCAACTGACTCTCAGATTTCATCTCATAATTCTTCCCCTTGACTTCTGTTCTTCAACCTTACTGATTATGACAGACAATGTTACTGCTCCATCAAGAGCCCTTCAGATCCCCTTTTCCCACTGTGTGTGTGGCCCCCAGCTTTGATATGCTTTTGTTTCCAATACCCAGTACCCATAGCTCTTTTGGGTGGCAGGGCAGCCTTTAGTCTGCTGAAGCCCACTTTGCCCACATAAAGCGTCTGAGCATTTACATCTCCTTGGAGTGACCCTAAATCAGGGATTGATGGGAATATGAAAGTCTCAGTTGCCTTCGATTGGGACAAACTCTAAGACGTAACTCATGAGCCAGAGCTCCCTTTGGGATCAGGCTGAGCCCACCCTCTGCAGGATTCTGCCTGAATTCAATCTTTTCTTGGCTTCCTTTTCCAGCCCTGCTTCCCCCGTGCCCTTGCTGGTTACTCCCCACCCCCATCCCTAAGGGAGCACTTAATAAATCACTTGCACACAAATTCTCATCTTAACATCTGCTTCTGGATTCCTTGACTTAAGACACTGGCCTTCTCACTGTTCCTAGTATATGCTAAACCTGCTCCTACCACAGGACCTTTGTACACCATCAGGAAAGCATGTATCTCTCAGAAACATGCACAGTCCAGAGCTTCACTTTGCTCAGGTCTTTGCTCAAATATCACCTCATCCGTGAGAATTTCCTTAACCACACTGCCTAAAAGAGTCCCCCTCCATTAATTTCTATCCCTGCTTAATTTTCTTTAAATTTCATTTATCGCTGCTTTAATGGGATATAATATATTTTATTTTTGAGGTAAGAAAACAGCTCTTTAGATTCCATTAGCATTTAATGAGGCACTGAAACTGAGCAGGACCCTGTGGGGTTCCTGGGCATGGAAGACTTTCGAACAGTTGCTAGTCAGGGAAAGGAGGGAATGCAGAGACAAAGGAGGAGCAGTCAAGAAACAATAGTGCAGCTTTGAGGCAGGTCCTGGTTCCACCTCAAGGGATACACATAATATCTTTGAGCTCTTTTACAGAACTAAAACCCCTAACAAATGGAAGATGTTAGCATTCTTCATTCCAGGGAAGGTCACAGTTTGATAACCTCAAGAAGCTCGTCAGGAGACCACCTGAGGCCAGATTAAAGGAACCAGAGAAGCTTAATAGGAGACCACCTGAGGCCAGATTAAAGGAGTGCAGGCCCTGCACACACCCTGATCCTTATCAGCAACCCTGCCCTTGAACCATTGCTGTAAAATTCCTCACCAAATCCTCCCATGTTGGGACACACATTTTTTCACATCACGAGCCTGCTGTGTTCCCCTTTGCCTGGCAAAGCAATAAAGCTATTCTTTTCTACTTCACCAAAAAACTCTGTTTCCAAGATTCAACTCGTCACCAGTGCACAGAGGCTGAGTTTTCCACATCAACACCAAAGCCGAGTCAGGAGCCCCCAAATCGCTCATGGTCTCAGGGAGGATCCAGACTCCCCAAACTTGTACTTACATGCACTGCGAGGTCTCTGTAGTGGTCTATGCACAGGGTGATACAGGCAATCACTTCTGCCTGGGAGAATCCAGGAAGGCTTCATGGAAGAGGCCATATTTGACATTAAAGAAAGAGTACTTTTCTCAGGGAGAGAACGTAGTTTGCAGCCCTATTGGGAGGAATAGCATATGGGAAGGCATAAAATCATGGCCTGTATGTGTGTATAAAACAGAGGGCTCCCCAGAGAGGGGCAGTTTACTAAGGACAAGGTGGGGTGGGGGTGGGGGGGAGTAGGGGTGAAGGTGGGCAATGACTTTGAGTGTTTAGCTTTGTCCAGAAGGCAGTGGAGAGCCATGGGTGGGGTTTAACCTGGTAGAGGGTCAGAGCTGGGTTTTAGCACATTTCCTCTGGTGGTGACATGAACGAAGTCCGGAGGGGAAAACAGGTCCCTTCTGCCAACCATCCACTCACAGCTCCGGGTGCAGAGCTGAGCTGTTGGCACCAGAGGGCGCTATGACCTAGGACAAGGGCCTCTAGTCTTCCCTGCCACGTTTGTGGTCACCGCGCTTCCAGCCCTCAGAGACCAGTCACACTTCCAGCTGGGTCACCACTGCTGTCTGGCTGTCAGCACACAAAGCCTTGGGAAGTCTTTTGTATTGCATCTTGTTATTTGATTTCTCTTTCCATGCGATAATGACTGAGACTGAGGTGCTGCTGGCGGTGCAATGGGGAATAAACTTCATGTCTTAAGAGCGTATGCTCTAAACCAGAGGTGCTCCAAGTGGGACTCCTGGGGCCAGCAGCAACAGCAACTGCTGTGAACATGTAAGAAATGCAGGTTCTCAGGGCCCACTCCAGACTTACTGAATCAGACACTCTGGCCCAGCAATCTCTGATTTCACCAGCCCTTAGTTTGATTCTGATGCAGAGTCAATGTTGAGAATCATTGGTCTAAGAAAGTACTGCAAATACTTTCCATACAAATGTATGAACGCCAAGGGGGGAAAGTGGCGGGGGTGGGGGTGGGGGGTGGTGGGATGAATTGGGAGATTGGGACTGACATGTATACACTGATGTGTGTGGAGTGGGTAGCTAATGAGAGCTTTCTGAACGGAAGAATGGATGAAATTCTAAAATTAAAAAAAAAAAAAAGAAAGTACTGCACAGTGTAGTGGTGCCCTCGAAGGAGTGAGTCCAGTGTGATGCCGAAAGGCCCCAACTCAGATGAGCAAGAGCCATGGGAGGCTTCCTGGAGGAGGTGTCATAGGAGTCGGCAGCCAGGCAGGGGAGGGAAGAGAAAGGCATTCCAAGCAGAGGGAACAATTGTGCCAAGCCCCATAAGAGGGAGAGCTTAGTCTTTTAGTAGACCCCAGCTGGAAGGGGACTTACCCAGAGGGGCTCAATCTTTGTCCCCCCCATGGACACTCCTGACTTTTCTTCAAGGGGTCTCATGTTTTGAAAGGTGTTGTTTTCCAAAAAGCTGCTCTAAATAGTTAATAATTCATCCATTTCCTGCTATTTATTAATCAATATCTGTAGCTCCAGTCAGAGTTTCTGATTAGCATGAGATGTTCATATTCACTACCCTGAATTAATAATGATAGTAACAACCATTTGCCAAGGGCTGGCAAGCGCTTTACGTGTGCTAGCTCATTTAATCGCCACTCTACACCTCTGAGTGGCGGTACTGTTATCACTGAAGAGGAAACTAGCACAAGAGAGGCTGGTCACTTGGCCAAAGGCCCAACTGGATATGCTCTACCTTGGGTCAGCCCTCCTGCAGAGTGGGCTCTAACAAATAGCCTCCCTGTTTCTTGGGAGTGATGGCATTCCAGCCCCAAAGAAAGATACTTGGCCTGTCAGCACACATAGCCTTATCCTAAGCAAATGCACAGTCCCTGTTATGCATTTAGAAGTACTAAAATAGCTCATGGTACCTATTTCTATCTTGAGAGTCCCCTAGGGTTCTGGGACTCCAGGTCAGAATCACTGAACTAGTCCAACATTCTCTCTCTTCCAACTCCCGCTACGTAGATAAGAATATGAAAGCCCAAGGACGGGCAGTGAGGTGGAGGCAGCTTTCCGGACCCCCTCAAAGCATTCCCTGATAGCCTGAAACTAAAAAAGAGCTTGCTGGTCCTTGGATCATTATCTCTCCCCATCTGCTCCCTTCCCCTTTCTCTGCTGCCCTCCCTAGCTTCCTTCCTTCTCAAGCATCTACTGAGTCCCTGCTCTGTGCCAGGACCTGGCACCAGGGATACAAAGACAAATAAGTCCTACAAGCCAGCCTTTCAATTTCTTGTGGGCTGTAGTGAGTGGCCGCTACGTGCTTTTATTAATTTATCTTCATCACAAAAGCCATTTCCCTGCAGTTGTCATCAGCAGCAACACCAACTATATCCTCACCCACTGGCTTTGTAGGATAGAATACAGTATAGCCTGTCCCACCTCCCACTCCATCCCCACACCTCTCCGCCTTCTCTTCCTGAGTTGGGCAAGCTCCATGCCCCATTAGCCCTAACTGAGGTGTATAGGAGGTACTGCCTTCTCACTTTCTCGAAAGGGACCATTTGGTAAACTGACTTGCTGTATCTGCCTTCCTCCCTCCTGCCCTCCTGCCCTCCTGCCATAGATGGCCCACTGCTCATCCCTTTTCTCCCTTCCTTAGGTCAGTTTTACAGCCAGGCTTCACCATCTGCCTAGTGGGTGAGTTCTCTTGGTCTATGTTTGTATTAATAAATAAGGTCAAGAAACATTTTCTGTGCTGGCTCCTGGGAATACAGACAGCAGTTGGACCTAGTGTCTGCCCTGGGGGAGCTCAAAATCTGGGGCGGGAAGGGAAAGCTTCTGTGACCACGTTGTGAAAGGGCAACTGAACGAGGGAGCTTAATTGCTAAGGGTTCCCCTGGACTGCACTTGGGTGTATATGTTACGCCCCAGTGAGTACTGTGCAAACACAAGTGGCCTCTCTGGCTCCCTCAGGAAAGAGGGCAATCCTTGCAAACTCTACCTGCAAAGGGAAGCCAGGATACTTTGGGGGAAGTCTCTAATTGCAAGGGGAGGGAAACGTGATCCAGCAAAAAAAAACCCTGTTTGTTAGCAGGCTGGGGGTCTGTCCTCAGAGACGGACTTTCAGTAACCAATTCACAAACATCGGTATGTGAACCAAACTGTCAGTTAAAATCCTTTTAATAAAAATGATTTTTAACATTGTTACAAAAGTGGCATGTGCTCAGCGAAAAAATGTTAAGTGATAGAGAAATAAATGTGAATTTCAACCTTTGCCTTTGGTGTGTACATTTCCAGATACATCTAATCACATCTAATCATATATATATACACGTCTGTGTGTTTACATACAAATATATATGGAGAGAGTGAGAGATCATTTTAAAAACATAAATAAAAATAGAATGGCATTTAAATATATATAAATTGCCTGTATAATAGTATTATATAGAGAGACAATATATATATTATTCAACTTGCTCTTTTTTTTCAAAATAAAACACTAAGTTGTGGGCATCTTCCCACGTTGGCATATCTAGATAGCTCTCTCTCATTCTTTATCAGCTGTGCAGTATGAACATACCATGAATTCTTCAATCCTCTGCTGATACCCATGTATTTCCAGTCTTTTGTTATTACAAACAATACTGCAAAGAACTTCCTGTATATTTATCTTTGCTCAATCTTGCCAGCGTTTCTATGAAATAAATTCTGAAAGGCGGAATTGACTGGATCAAAGGACCCATAAACATAAAGTCTTGATAGGAATTGATGAATTCCTCTCCAAAAATAACGGACCAAATTTGAGAGAGCCTGGGAAGACTCCTCCCCAACACTGGGTTCCTTTAAGTTTTTGCCTACCTGATAGATGAAAAATATTATCACGTTGTTTTCATTTGGATTGGTTTTTCTGTGTCATCAAGCATCTCTTCGTGTGTTCATTAGCTGTTTGAATGTCAGCTTCTGTAAAATGTACTTTCCCATGTTATTCGCCTATTTTTCTTACTCGTCTTTTCTTTTTTACTTTTCTTTCTTTATACCTTTTTTAAAAGTTGATTTGTAAGAGCTCTTTGCATATCAGGTTCTTAGCCTTCATCTATCATATGGAAAAGAAATCAATATATTCTTCAGAGTAGGGTTTGTCATTTGCTTTGTGTATTTTTTTTCCCTATAAAGGTTTAAAAATATTTATGTAGTCGGATCTATCCATTTTTCCTTGATAATTTCTGGGATTTGTGTCATGTTTTAGAAAGATTTTTTTCCTACTCCATGATTAGGAAAACATTCTCTAATATTTTCTTCTAGAGTTTTTATGGTTTTGTTTGTTATCTATACATAGTTACTCTGCGGGGAGTTTATTTCAGTGTATGCAATGAGTTACGGACACAGCTAGAGTTGTTTCCAGGTGGCCCATCAATTGCCCTAACATGTATTTTCCATTCACATATGTGAAATGCCACCCTTATCATATACCAAATTTCCTTTTCTCTTTTCCTAACCTTTCTGTAAGGCTTTACCAGATCTTCTGGTAAGCTGTCCACCTTCCCCCCTGGCAGTGTTAGTGCCTCTCAAATGAGGTCAAATTGTCTCCTCAAGGTGACTCTTCATGTCTCTGACCGCGTTCATTTATTCATTCAACAAATACTTCTGAGCACCTGCTTCATGCCAGGGGCCATGGCAGGATTAGGAGGGACAGAGGGAATAACACACACATGGGCTCTGCTTCAGGGATGATTTTAGCAATTAACCCTCCAGGCCACTGGGATTTCCACGATTCTCAAGTTCCAGGGGCTCTTCACTGTCAGCCCAGGGACTCTCCTGGAAGCCACATCCAGACCTGGTTGCTTTCAGATGCCCCAAGCCATAGCTCAGCCAAGGCCAGTGGTAATGGGGCCAAAAAAAGTTCGATTTTAAATAAACCTGGCTTCCTCTCCACCATTGTTAGAGAGACCCTTATCCAGTTCACTCTGTTCCCATCAGATAAGAAAAAGCCAAAGCAGACAGGGTCATTGGGAACTATGGTGTGCTGTGAGTTTTCGGAAATTTTTTTTTTTTTTTTTTTTTGAAGGGAGAGGAAGAAAACAGGAGAAAGGAACTGAGAAGACTAACTTATCTAGAAATTATCTTTGAATTCTGGCAGTGGAGAAGGCAGCACAGGTTCCGTCTAGTCCTGTGAGCTTGAGTGTCATTTAACTTCTCTGGGCTCCATCTCACACTCAGGGTCAACAGACAGGCGCTGTGGCAAGATCTCTTCTCGCAAGGTTTCATCTGATCCTCAGGACACCTTTGCTGGTCATCACCCCAGGTTTACACACTGACACCCAAGATTCAAAAGGGAAATTGACGTACCTGAAGCTGCTCATTTAGGAAAAGCAGAGCTAGGATTCAATCTGAATTTGGTTCTGAATCCCTCACCCTTTCTACTTTACCACAGATGTCTCATTTTTATGTAAGAGATTGTCCCACTCCCTCCAGCCCCAGGTCAGTGTGCCCTGTTGCGCTACGGGACACTTCTGAGAAGGGCAGGAAGAAGGGACTTGCCCACCAGGAATCAGGACTCACTATAAAATGTGCATTCCGGGGACTTCCCTGGCGGTCCAGTGGTTAAGACTCTGTGCTCCCAATGCAGGGGGCATGGGTTCGATCCCTGGTCAGGGAACTAAGGTCCGGCATGCCCCACAGCACAGCCAAAAAGAAAAAAGAAAAAAAAAGTGCATCTGGGATCCCCCTGAAAAAAAATTAGCAAAGATACCAAATGTTGAATTTGTAAACACTTCTAAATAAAATGTTTTCAAAGTTTTAACTAAGAGATTTGAGCTGAATTCTATGAACATAAATTTTTAGATAAGATTTTATGGCTACACAAAATTCCTGACCAAAAATTTTAAATAATTACCTCTACAAATGACCATCACCACTTTTTTGCAACTATTTTTGCACTTACAGTAATTGAAACTTTATTTAAAGAATCTAACAGCTCTTCCTTTTCTGTCGTTGATGAAAGAAATTGCTTGAAAGAGTGTTAGTGGACTTTGAACTTTGCACAAGTATTTGTGCAACTTTGAACAAGTATTTCAAAGGACTAATGAAGCTCTTATTTGCAGAATGTTCATTGTTAGAGCAGCCACCCTGCAGCTGCCCTGGGCACCAACAAAAGAAAACAGCTACCAGGGATTGATCTAGGTTCTGTGGAAGCCTGAGGTTTATACAATTTGGGGGGAGGAGCTCTTTAAGAAAAAGATTATAAAATTACAAATGTACAAGTAGGTCTGACAGGAGATTGCATTATTGGGCCCAGTTCTTCACCCTTCCTTGTGTCTACTTCTTTGCTGGATGACTGTGCAATTCTGGCTCCTAAAGCGGCAGAGACTTTCCACGGTTCTTGACTCTTTGGCCACATGACCTGCATGGCCAGTGAAGTGGGATGGCAGTGACAGCATGCCATTGCTGAAGCTGGAACTTGCCTCCTTGGACCATTCCATCACCATGAGAAGGATGTTCCCTGGTTAACAGCCAGGTCCCAGGAGAAAGATGTGATCCATGGAGCAGAGCCAACCCCCTGAGCCCAGCCCAGATCACCCGACTCCCAGCTGCAGGGCCCCAGCTGATCTGCATCTATGCAGATAAAGAATTGTGATTGTAAGCCACTGAATTTTGGGCTGGGATGTTACACAGCAGAATTGTAGCAATAGCTAACAAATGCAGTTATAAAAGTGAAGATTTGTTCATAATAAGAGAATAAATTGCAACAGATTCTTAAATTTTAGCAGCTGACAGCACAAAAGTCACAAAATCTGGAAAAGTACATAACATTTTTATGAATTTTCTGTCTGACATAGCTTTATAAATTCCTTCATTTGGGGGCTGCATTTTCTTTGGTTGCCTCTTCACACATGACAATAATTTTGTAATTTTGTGTTTCCATAGACAGAAGAGAGAGATGATTCAGCCTTCCCTCTAGCACGGTTTATTTTCCAGCATGGAAAACAACTTTTTAGTGATAATTTAGAAAAGTTTCTTCCAGTTTTACCACTTGCTAGTGGTCATGTTGTATAAATTTTTAGGATTATTATCAAACTGGGGAAAACCTCTGGCAAATTTCTCTCAGGACATTTTAAGTTTTCTTGTGGAATGACTAATCCTAATCATAAACCCTCTCAACTGATGAAACATCGTCCAGTTTGTCATCACTGTCTGTTTGTAGCAGCTCATTACGCGTTTTATGTTCTCTTAGTTCAGTGATTTGTGTCAAGTGCAAAAAAAGTACTGGGCTTCCCTGGTGGCGCAGTGGTTGAGAGGCTGCCTGCCAATGCAGGGGACACGGGTTCGAGCCCTGTTCTGGGAAGATTCCCACATGCCGCGGAGCAATTAAGCCCGTGAGCCACAACTACTGAGCCTGTGCGTCTGGAGCCTGTGCTCTGCAACAAGAGAGGCCACGATAGTGAGAGGCCCACGTACTGCGATGAAGAGTGGCCCCCGCTTGCCGCAACTGGAGAAAGCCCTAGCACAGAAACGAAGACCCAACATAGCAATCAATCAATCAATCAATCAATAAATCTTTAAAAAAAAAAAAAAAGTACGTATTTTTTTCCAGTGTGTCCATGTGATCCAATCTTATCAAAGGGTTATCAGAGATTCCAGGAGCCTCTTCATAACCTGCTTTTCAAATTTATCTCTTCGTCTTAATGAGTTACTACTTTTGGAATGACCTGAAACTTTTTGTGTTACCATTTTCTTCCACTGATTTTGTACTGGTTTCATTGTTCACTTTTACAGTTTTTATTTCAAACTCTATTAAGTTTTAAATAGTCGAACCAATTATTTAATAATATACACTTAAAGATGACAAAATTTGAAGGTACCACCTTATCTGTATTTCCAAATCAGAAATCTGTAATTTTGCAATTGTTTTATTGAAACTCAAAGGCCTCTCCTTCAGAGATGCCTTGACCACTGGACTCATGGAGCTTTCCCATCTCTTTCCAATCCTCTGTCTTCTTTCTCCTTTCTAGCAGTTGATCTGATGTTAAATTAGTACTGACGTGTTTGTTGTCTGTCTCCTCCAGGAGAAGCTAAGGAATGTTTAGACCAGTTATGTCCCCGAGCCCTAGAACATGGATAGATAGATAGATGGATAAGTAGATAAATAAATGTTTGTTGAGTGACTGAGTGAGTGAGTCTCCTAATCGGCACCAGAGTGAGTCTGCACTGTGATTCCTGTCAAGCTGCTCCGCCCACTTCCAGGGCTGGTGAAAGACAGGGTCTGCTGTGAGCCTGCTATGGCCTCAACCCCACCAAACTGCCCACCCACATCACCTCTCTACTAATACCATCTCTATTTGTAAACTCTTTTCCATAAAAAAAGGAACAGACACACCCTTTTTTGATACAATACACACGTTCTCACTCAACCCAAAGTCTCTGTTCAACCTATTAATTCCTTCGCCTACTTTTGTATTCTTAATATAGTACGATCTGGCTTAAAGTGTTATTTTCACTCCCCTTAAACCGCTAATCACTTTGCAATCTCAGACACAGCGTGCCCAAACTGAACTCACCTGGTCCCTGCATGGGAGCAGGTTCCTCCGCAGTTTCTCAGTTGCTCAGACCATGAATCTAGAAACATCCTCACCACCTCTTTTCTTCCATCACCTCCTGTCATTTCTTTGATCTCCTCACCATTCTCTAATGCATGCATCTCTCTCTTTCCCCACAGCCAGCACCCTACACTAAGCACCTGGACCGGTCTCCTGCTGGGTCCTCTGCCAGTCTCTGCAATGGTCTGTTAACACTTGCATATGATCACTGCCCTGATCTAGACCTTTGAAGGCTCCGCAGATCTCCTGATCTCCTGGGAAGACACCCCAGGCTCTGCGTGGCCTGCCCCCTGCCTCTGTGAACTCACCTTCTACCGCTGTCCCTTGTTCTCTGCCCTTCCATCCCTCTGGCCTTCTCTGCATCCCTCCAAAATGCCAACTCCGGTCCTGACTCTGTGTCTCTGCACATGCTATTCCCTCTGCATGGAATGGCCTTCAACTCATCTGGTAACTCCTGCTCATCCTCGGTCTTAGCTTAAATGTCACCTCCTCTGAGAAGGCTTCCTTGATCCTCTAAGACAAACCCAGGCCAGCCATTTTATGCTTCTCTTGTGCACTGTTCTTTTCCTTCTTGACACTTCTCAAAACAGGTAAGTAGTTATCTGTATAATTAGTTACTCAATGTCTGTCTTCCCTATTAGACATCTAGCCCTATGAGGCACAAAAAAATTTTATTATAATAATGATAGCCTACATATATACAACCCTTACTATGTGCTGGGTACTGTTCTAAGCACTTTACATTTATCGTCTCATTTAATCCTCATAATTACCCCTTTAAGATAGATACTGTATCTTTCCCTGTCTTAGGAATGAGGCAACTGAGACACAGAGAGGTCAAGCAACTTGCCCAGGGATGCACAGCTAGTAAATGGTGGAACCAGGATTTGAACCTGAGCTGAACTGACTGTTCCAGAGTCCCTGCTTTTTCCTACTGCCCTTTCTGCCTTCCACGTCTGTCTGGTTTCCCATCGTATCCCCAGCACTCAGCATAGAACACATAATAGGTGTTCCATAAATATTGGTCGATGTATGAATAAACATGCATTCACTGAGTACCTATACTAAGTGCAAAACACTGGAGAGATAAAAAATATGGATCCTATCTTCACCAAGCTTTTGTTCTAACTCTAAAAGCCTGAGAAAAAGAGATCTTTCTTTTTTTTTTTTAAAATTCTTTATTTTTTATTTATTTATTTTTGGCTGTGTTGGGTCTTCGTTTCTGTGCGAGGGCTTTCTCCAGTTGCGGCAAGCGGTGGCCACTCTTCAACGCGGTGCGCGGGCCTCTCACTATCGTGGCCTCTCTTGTTGCGGAGCACAGGCTCCAGATGCGCAGGCTCAGTAGTTGTGGCTCATGGGCCCAGTTGCTCCACGGCATGTGGGATCTTCCCAGACCAGGGCTCGAACCCGTGTCCCCTGCATTGGCAGGCAGATTCTCAACCACTGCGCCACCAGGGAAGCCCCGAAGAGATCGTTCTTGATAGGGGTACATAGAAAGGGTTCTTAGAGGAGGTGCTTTTGGATTGTCCTCCAGGAACAGAGCACAGATAGAACTTATACAGGCTCGTGGGCAGGGTCGGCAGGGAGGCAGATGCCGGGGAGGGGAGGGTGGGAGCTGGCAGCCTGCAGAGGCACCATGGGGCTGGGCGGAAGAGTGAGCCTAGGGGCCGTACACAGAGCTGAGGGAGCCCAGAGGACAGGCTCACTTGACCAGACCGAGGGGAGCTCTCTGATCTGGGCCCCCAGGGATGAGTGAACATGTGCTGAGAGGAAGGGCTTTGTGGGAAGCCAGACCAACCTACGCAGAGCTTGCAGGCAGGAAACTTGCAAAGGGTGTTCAGGAAACAGAAGCATGTTCTGTGGGATATTTATAGGGTTCCACCGTCAAACTCATTTGGAAAATTCTGGTTTGAACAAAGTTAAATAGACTTCTTTCCTGCAGGTTTTCTCAGAACCCTTAATACGTTAAAGTTCACTGAATCGGCAAGACTGGGATATGTGTGCAACATTTCCGAAAATGGTTATAGACCCGTTTATTAACTTGACAACACATTACTTATGAAGAGGTGGCAGAAAAGCTGGTAGGTAAAACAGCATGGGGTGTCCCAGATGCCAAGCTAAGGAATTTTGTCCTTGTCTTAGGGGCCATTGGAAGAGTCAATGATTCTTAAGCAGGGTGAGGTTTAGGAGGCTGCCTCTGATGCCAGTGTAGGGAATGGATGTGAGGAAAGAAGGGAACTAACATTTATGGTCCACTTACCACGTTCCAGCCACTGTGCTGGCGCTTTACGTACACACGTGCACTTGATCTTTACAACTCTGCGAAGCTCCGAGCTATTTTCCCTACTTTAAAGTTGAGGAATCTGAGGCTCAGAGATGTGGTTGAACCAGCAGCCCACACCTAGCAAAGGGCAGAACGGTTCTCGAATCCAGGTCAGCCAGGGAGCAAAGGGGTGGGCCCGAGGTGGGACGGGATGCGGTGCGCATGCGTGCTGAGACCTGAGCAGGGTGGCCTTCTCCCAGCATGGACACTCTGCAGCTGTCTGCCACCAACCTGCTGGGTGACCAGGCCAGGTCAGGCCCCACTCTGGGCCTCTGTTCCCTCATGTGTCAACAGGACAATTGCCCCTGTTTCTCCCAGCTCTGAGGCCCTCTTCAGAACTCCTATCCACACTGCCTGCGGTGCAGTATCCCAGATCTAGTCCTTGTTATGGAATATGGGGAATTATCACGTATCTGAGAGACCGGCCTCACCTCACAGCCCTCACAACAACTCCACAAGCGTTCAGCCCGTGAGTATTTACTGTCCTGAGAGCCGCCGTCTGTGGTATGTGAGGCAGAAACTACTGTAGTCCCCGCTTTTCCAATATGGAGCTTTGCCCCAGGTCTCGCCCAGGTTGAGATTTGAATCAGGTCTATCTACACCAACAGCCCACCTCCTGCCCACTCTGGTTTGCTGCCAGCTGTGGAAGCCCAGGCTCCGGGCTAGATCCCATGCTTCCCGAGCGGGAATGGTGAGAGGGGAAGTGGAGTGAGGGTACCAAATGACTCATCAGACCTGAGTGTGATTCTTGGTCCTGCCACTTACTAGCTGTGTCACATGGGGCAAATCAGTTCACCACCCGGAATCTCAGCTCTCTCGTCTATGAAATAGCCCTAGTACTTATCCCAGAGTTGTTGGGAGGATGAAGGTTCCCCAAAACACCCTACCTCTTATGCCCACGTCCAAAGACCTGCAATGAATGATCCTGAAACAAATGAATAAATAAACCAAGTGATTTCCTACATTCTTTGAACTCTGGTGGCAGAGGAGTGCTGTTTTGTGTGTCTTTACATGGCCTGCATGAAAATGATAAAGCCTAGCATTTACTGAGCATATAATAGGATCTAGGAACTTTTCTGAGTGTTTTACAGACTGCAGCTGTTATGGACCAGAGCCAGGATTTGAAATCAGGCCATCTGGCTCCATGGCCCATGCTGTTAACCCTCCACTATTTCATTCAGGAGGCTCAGTATAAACCACTGTGTATTAGACTGTGAGATCCCAGGGATCGTGAACGATGTCTTCTCCAGGATCCAGGAGCCAGCTCAGGCCTAGCCCTGAGTGAGTTTCAATGAATTCATTCATTCATTCACTCACTCATTCATTCATTCAATAAGAATCTACTGAGCACCTATGATATGTCAGGCATTGTTCTAGGAGCTGGGGATACAGCAGTGAAGAAGGCAGAGAAGACCACCTGTTCCCATGGCAACTATATTCTAGTGGGGATCCAGGTACTAATTAGGGAAACAAATGCACAAGCAAGAAAAATATCAGCCAATGATTCATGTAGAGTTAAAATAGGATTATATGGCAAACAGTGACCAGGTGGCTGCTTTTGATGGGTGGTCAGCGTTAGGCATTTTAGCTGAGCCCTGAATGATATGAGGGAACCAATCATCTGAAAACTAGGGAGAAAAGCATTCAGACAGAGGGAACAGCACATGCAAAGGCCCTGAGACGGGAACAAACTGGGCGTGTTTGGGGCACAGAGAGAAGCCCAGTACAGTCAGTGAAGGGGAACAGTGACACAGGGGCCACATCCTGAAGGTTTCATGAGCCAGAGAAAGGAGTTTTATTATCTTTTGTCATTTATTATTTTTTTTCAAGGTGTAATGGAAGCAGTTAGAGGGTTTTGAACAGGGAAATGACATGATCTGTTTTTTTTCATTAATTGACTTTATGTTTAAGAGTTTCAGGCTTACAGAAAAACTGAGTTGAAAGTACAGATAATTCCCATATATCCTTTCACCCCCTAACTCACATGGGTGTGCACACACACATACACACACACTTTCCCATATTATTAACATCTTGCATTAGTGTGATACATTTGTTGCAATTAATGAGCCAATATTGATACATTATTTTTAACTGAAGCCCATCCTTTACATTCGGGTTGACTCTTTGTATTGCACATGGGTTTTGGCAAATGTGTAATGAATGACATGTATTCACTGTCACAGTATCACACAGAATAGTTGCACGGCACAAAAAGTCCCCTGTGCTCTACCTATTCATCCCTCCCTCCCTGCAAAAGCCCAGCAACCACTGATCTTTTTACTGAGTTTTGCCTTCTCTGGAATGTCATGTAGTTGAAATCATACAGTATGTAGCCTTTTCAGACTGGCTTCTTTCACTTGATCTGATTATTTTAAAAGATCATGTTGGCTGGTTTGCAGAGAACAGATTGGAAGGGAACAAAAATAACAGTAGGCAGGCCAGTCAGGAGGCGAAGCAGGGGGCGGTCCAGGGGCTCAGACAAGCGCGTGGCCAAGCTGGTGTGCAGAAGTGCATGGACTCGGATACCTGTGGAGGCTGGGCTCTTGGGAGCCGCTGATAGACTGACTGCAGAGGGAGGGTCAGGGCAGAAGAGACTGAGGATTATACCACAAGGGTTAAACCAGGTCATAGTGGTGCAGAGTTTTCATAGATATGGCTGTGGATTATTTAATTACTTAAATATTCTTGATTTTCTCTTAGGACGGAAGAAACTGGTCCAGGGAGATTTCCTGGGGTGCCAACGATCACACAGCAAAGCGGAAACCAGATCTGCCTTGGATGGCGGACCTCCAGCCTCTTCACCCCAAGTTCCACCATCAGCTGCCAGCTCCCTGGTCCCTCTAGTGACTTAAGTATTTTCTCTGCTCAGTGGTCATTTTGTTGCATAATCAGTAAACCACTAACAGACGTAAATGGCTTCCAGATTTTTACACTGCCTGGAAAACCATCCCCTTTGTCCTCCCTAAGACCCTCCTGGATTCTCATGGCACCTGGGGGAAAAAAATCCACCTGGAATCCACCTGAATTCAATTGAATCTCAGCAAAACTCATCCTGACCTTGAATCAGTTCAGCTTATTTTGGTGTCAAGTAGCTACTTTAAGCCCCCCCCCAAAAAAGGTGGAAGGGGGTTTGATGGATTTCTTGGGAGGCTACGGAGGCACCTCACAGATGGAAAGGACAAGGAGTTGAATAAACGATCAATAGGAAGGGTGGGTCCAGGATGCAGTGGGAGTCTGCTGCCCTCAGGGGACAGGCTGCCCGTGACTCCAGATCCTGTGTCTCTCCACTCCATTCACGTGTCCAGAAGGTACTGGGTGCTCCTGGCTTGAGTCAGGAGTGCTGACTCACCCTTGCTCAGATCAATCAGACCTTGGCACAGGGGGACACTGCGCCATGTGGAGCAAATGGGGCAAAATCCTCATAGAAGATGGAGCTGCTAACATCCTGCCAGGCAGTGTCGGCCATCCTGTCCCCAGTAATCCCATCACTCAATCACAGAGCTGCTCACACTATGTTGCCATCATTTCTTTTTTTTTTTTTTTAAATGTGACGTATATATTTTTTTAATTAATTAATTAATTAATTTATGGCTGTGTTGGGTCTTCGTTTCTGCGCGAGGGCTTTCTCTAGTTGCGGCAAGTGGGGGCCACTCTTCATCGCGGTGCGCGGGCCTCTCACTATCGCGGCCTCTCTTGTTGCGGAGCACAGACTCCAGACGCGCAGGCTCAGTAGTTGTGGCTCACGGGCTTAGTTGCTCCGTGGCATGTGGGATCTTCCCAGACCAGGGCTCGAACCCGTGTCCCCTGCATTGGCAGGCAGATTCTCAACCACTGCGCCACCAGGGAAGCCCGCCATCATTTCTTGACATGTGTTTCTCTTTCACTGACAACGGGCTCTTCAATGACCGTGACCTTGACTTACTTATCTTGACATCCTGCAGCAGAGGTCCCTCGGTTGCTGTCCTCCCTTCTTCTACATTAGCTAGAATTTTTGGCTAGGGTCATGGTCTCCCAAAGTAATGACATGTCCCATCTCTCTGGCAGCTAGGGGTGACCAAGTGACAAAGTTCTGACCGATGCATAAGAACGGAGTGGTGTGAGCAACTTCCAGGCACACCTTTCCTGGGAAGGGGCATGCCCTCCCCTCCCCATCCTGGTCCTGCTGGCTGGAATGTGGACACGGTGGTGTGCCCTACTGGACCATGTGGAAAAGGGTAACTCCCTTGGAATGGCAGAGTTACCAGATAGAGAGATACAGGGTCCCTGACACCCTGAAACTGCCACATCATCTTTGAATTGCTTACCCTCAGAATATTCTGAGAGGCGATAAAACCTCTTTTCTCTTTAAGCCTTCCTGCAGCCTAATGTAACCCACACTAATAACCACGCTTAACATGATGACTGTCACTTAGTAAGTGCTCAATAAATTATGGTTGAATTATTAATTCAGTTGCAAAAAGAGAAACCCTCAACTCCAGCACTTAACACATCGACTGTTTGCATATTCCCTCGCTGCTCTTCTCTACATGCAGTTGATATTTTTAATAGAGGTATAATTAGAACAGAAATAGAATTTTATATCCAGCCTTTTCCCTTTAATAGTAATCGCATTAAATATTTTCCATGTTAAGTCATGTTATCATCATTTTAAATGGGTGTGTAATTTTCTACCAAAGATCAACCATAATTTACTTAACCACTCCTTTACTGTTTGATGTATATGTTTGCTACATTTCTTGTAATTACAGAGAATGTTGCAAGGAAGTTGCTTATGACTCTAGTTTTTGCCCCTAAGTTTTGACAATTCCCTTGAGAATGGGATTGTTGCCTTTTCAATATCTTTGAACACCCTCTACCTTCACTAGCCACTCTCAAGCTTTATAATTTCCAATTCAGTTCTGAACAACGATCATGATGAGACACAGTAGCAACAGGTGCCCGTTTCTGAGTGCAGACGACATAGCTCTGCCATACTGAGCACCTGTCATAAGTACGTATCTGC
Source organism: Balaenoptera acutorostrata (assembly GCF_949987535.1). NCBI lineage: Eukaryota > Metazoa > Chordata > Mammalia > Artiodactyla > Balaenopteridae > Balaenoptera > Balaenoptera acutorostrata. The sequence continues at coordinate 33,627,727 of NC_080064.1, read as the reverse complement.
ACATCTATATGCACTTTATCGAGTGCTTGCTACATGCCAGGCAAGGGGAATGGTGGTGAAAAGTGCAAATCCTAGAATCAGACTGGATTCAGCAAGACTTCTTCCTAACTGTGAGATCTTGGGTGAATTACTTCACCTCTCTGTGCCTCCATTTCCTCATCTATAAAAGGGGGAGAATAACACTTTCCTCATGGGGTGGCTGTGAGGATTAAATGAGATAATAGTAACAGCTGGCATTTCTCCAGTGCTTACTAGGTGCCAAGCACTGTGCTAAAGGTTTTGCATTAGTGACCCCATGTATTCTTCGCCAGAGCGTAGGACGGAAGTGCTTCTGACCCCATTTTGCAGACAAGGCACCTGAAGCCCAGAGCACAGACACACTGCATGGAGCAGAGCGATTCTCACACGAGTTAGTCTCAAAGCCCACGTTCCTTCTGAAAGGGTTTTTCTCTTTACTGTGCTCGTCAAGCCAGAGCCAGGGCCTCAAAAGCCCAACTTCTTCAGCATAACCTCTCCCTCTGGGACCCCCATACCCACCCTACCCCACGCAGGCTTCTTCTCAGGCCTGCTGAGCAGGTCACAGTCACGGTCACCATTGCAGCATGGAGTACCCCGCAAGCTCAGTCAGAGACAATAAGCACTTATTGTCTTCCTCTGGGCCAGGCCCTGTGCATGGTGCTTTATGTCATTATTTCATTTAGTTGCAGTCCTCAAAACAGTCCTACGACATAAGCACCATTACCCCTGCGTTACAGGTGGGAAACCCAGGCTCAGAAGGGTAAAGTGAAATGCCCAGGATCACGGGGCTATTGGATTCAAGAGCTGAGAGTCGCAGCCAGGCTGGGAAAGGCAAGCCTAGCGTCTTGCTGTCCTCATTCGTCATCCTCGCCTGGGATGGTGGTTTCCAGGGGGTGGGGAGAATTGTGCTGTGATGGGCCCAGGTTGCCGCTGCCTGTCCCAGGGGGTGCCAGCACCGGGCCCACCAGAGCCACCTGGCCTCTCAAGGCCCAAGGCACAAAGGCAGAGCCAGGAGCCAAGATGGAGCTGTTGGGTGAGCTTTCTGCACTACCCCTGCAATAGCCCAGCTCCCCAGCTCCTGCTCTGGGAGGCGGCAGGCGGATCCCGGAATAGTTCTTTCCCACTGCAAGGTGACCTAGTTAGCAGGTTCCTCTTGTCATGTGAGGTTGGCTGAGCAAGACATTCACCTGCCTCTGCCTGCTCAGAGAAAGCCTGATCCAGCTCTTTCCTCTCCCCCTTCCCCCGTGCTGCTCCCGATTCTCCCGCTGTCCACTTATCCTAGATGGCTGGGGGATGGGTAATTATACCCTGAGTGTGGTGCTTCACGGCCTCAAAACATGTTCACAAACCTCACACTTCCTTCTCACAGCAGGTGGGGAGGACTTATTATCATCCCATTTCACAACTGAGGAAATGAAGGCACAGAGAGGGTAAGCAATGTAAGCAAGGACACACAGCTGGGAGGAGGCAGAGCCAGGAGCTGCCTGACACCAAGACCAGTGTCTTTGCAGTGCCCTGAGCATCCCTGGTTGCAGTGCTCCTCTCTAGGAGCCCCAGTAACTATGCCTTCCTCACCTGTCCAGTGCCTGGGATGGGGCTCCCGAAACCCGGAGGCAGACTTGGGTTGCAGAGGCTGAGATCGAGGACTTTGAGATCAGCCAGACCAGGGTTGGGGCTGGGGTTTGAACTGCAGCATTTATCAGTTCTGTGACCTCTGGTGAGTTTCTTCACCTGTCTGAGACTCAGTTTCTGAGTCTGTAAAATGGGAATAATAATCACACCTGCATCCTAGGGTTGTTACAAGGAATCAGTGAGATAATGTACACAAAATGCCCAGCAGGTTCCTCTCACTTTGCACGTCCTTGATAAAGTAACTATTATTGTTTTTTACTATTATTATCACTGACATCCCAAATTTAAACAAAAAGGAAAAGTTTAAGGCTGGTTGGTGCCAGTGAAGAGTTACTGTAACAAAGGCCTTTATGGCTTTTCCCACACCATCATGCCACATGCCTGGGAGAAACAGTTGTATTTACAATAATACAACCCTAGGATGTGGCAACTTTTCCAAAGTCCTGGGCCCTGGTTCTGCCATATGACTGAGTGGTCCTGGGGTGAGGGTGTTGGTTAGAGCGAGGTCTTTCCCTGACTCTCATGGCAGGAACCCATCATAGGAGGGGAGAGAGGTGTAGGGGGCAGTGCCCACCCTTCGATGCCCCTTTCCCAGGCTGACACCTGTGGGGTGCTCATTACTCTGTGAGTGGCAAGGAATGCAGAGAAGGGCAGGGTGCCCACCCCGATGGTCCCTGGGAGGAGAGGGTAGCTGGGGAAGAGAAGATGGGGAAGGAGATCAGGGGCAGGTGTGGAGACCCCTGATTACCATCACCAAGGACCTCAAAGGAGAAGTAGCTCTGGGCCAGTAAGAATGGAGCTGGACTCGTGGAGTCAGACGCTATCCATTCAAACGCTGCCCCCACCACTCCTTCAATGTCAGGCCACAGATAAGTTGCTGAACCTCTCTGAGACTCAGTCTACCTATCTGTAAAACATGGGCATAATATGAACCTCACGGGGAGTTGGTGAGGGTTGGATGAATCACCCACGTGCAGTACCTGCACGGAGCCAGGCACAGAGCCAGTAATTGTTTGAGAGTAATTGTTTGCTGAGTAATTGTTTGAGACTCTGAACTTGAACAGTCCAGACAATTAAGCCTCAAGCCCAGAGGTACCGTCTTAGGAATTTGGAAGAAGAGATGATTGTGGGCTGGAGGAAACAAAGAAGACTTCAGAATGATGGCGAGATTAGCACTGGGTCCTGAAATCCAAGTGTGACAGATAGCTGGAGAGGCTCTGGGAGTGCATGTCAGGCACAAGACCCACGGGACAAAGCCTGGGGTCAGGAATGAGCATGACACAGTAGCTTCCCATCTTCTCTGCAGAAGATGTCAGCTCTTCACTATGGCCTTTCCTCTGTGACTTCAAGTCCCACAGATTCCGTCACTGGCCCCATTTCACCTCGGTGGCAGCCTCCCTGTTACACACACACATCCCCTTAACTTGCGTGATTTTCTTCAGAGCTCTTATCACACTCTTTGATACTACATAATTTAGTCATTTGGCTCTTGTTATTGGCTGTCTACCCTAAAGAGACTGTACGATCCCTGAGGGAGAGGACTCTGCGTCATTTCCTGGAGCATCCCCAGTTGCTAGAGCAATGGCAACACATAGTATATGCTCAATAAACAGGGTTAAAGCAGGAGGATGAACAAACAGCAGAGAGTCCGGGCCAGGAGAAGGAGGGGCCGTGCAGGAGGCGGCTGGGTAGGTTGACTCCACACAGAGGAGGGCTGTGAAGCCCAGGCTAAGGAGTTTGGGTGACTTTTCAAGAAGAATCAACAGAACTTGTGACCAACCAGGTATTGGGTTGGTCAGGTTTCAGGCCGGTGACTGAGACTCTGAGTTGTCTCTTCTGGACCAAGTTCCAGGTGGGGCGCAGGGGTACAGATATTGACAAGCCACATTTCTTTCTCTTGACAAGCTCCCGTTCTAGGGGGGATTCACAGAGTAGCTGGTAGTCAAGCAGTGCCTGGAAAGGTGGGGAGGATTTTAACACTGAGAGATCTGGAACTGGACCTCCCCTGAGTAAGGGCAGGGCGACCAGGGTGATGGGAGAGTGTGCAGAGAGCTTGTGAAGTGACAGAGAGGAGAGAGGGCAGGATGTGGAGGCCTCCCCCAGGGGCTGGGGTGGGATTCTGTCCCTTGCTTCCCTCTAGGGCCCCTGGGGAAGGAGCTGTGGCCAGGCTGCTTCCTACCTTAATGCCTCTCCTGTGGGCAAGGACACAGAGAAGAGAGGGGCGACGTGCCCAGCAAAGGGTCATTCTTCTAGCCATGACCCACAGTTAGTAGAGGCTTGTTTGCCTGCTGTCTGGGAAGCAGCCAGGCATGCTGGCGAGGGGACCTGGGCAGTGGGGTGGGAACATGGAGTCCTGAGCTTGGCCAGCCTGGAGCATTGTTCTGGCCCCGGGAGAGCCACACCCAACATCTTAAAAAAATGGGGGAGGGAGGTGCTCCAGAGAACACCCAGGGCCATCTTCACCTGCAGGTGGGGCTCAGAGAGCATCCCTCGTCCACAGTCACTCAGTGCATTTGCTGAAGGGCCTAGTTTATCCAGAGCAGCATCAGCAGCTTGGCTTCGGGAAGAGCATCGATTGGATCAGGAGCAGAAGACCTGAGCTAAGTCCCGGCTCTGTGATCTCTCCCAGCCTCAATTTCCTTATCTGAAAGATGGGACAAATAATACCCCCAGCACAGGAAGGAATGGTTGGGTAGATCCAAGGAGACAGTGTGCGTAAAAGCGCTTTGGAAACTGCAGAGTGTCTGCACAGGTTAGGATGCTGGGAAGAGGGTGGCCACTGGAGGACTCTGCAGAGAGGCCGAGCTTCTCGGCCAAGCAGCAGAACGGGGTCCGCACAGACCTGACCCACGTTGAGAGCCCGCTGCTTAGGGGAAAGGCAGCAAGAAGACAGCCCACCTCTCTAGTCCCATCTTCTCTCCTTGCGCCACCAGCACACATCCCATCTCTGATCAACGCTCCTTCTTTCCTGCACTGGCCGTTTATTTCAGACTGAAACTTCATAGGGTTGGAAAGAAACAGCCACCGCTATGAGAGTGCGCCATGCGAAGCACTTAGGGAGTGTGAGCCCCCTGAATCCCTGCAGCAGCCCATGCGCTAAGCCCAGTCGCTGTCGCCGTCCTACAGATGAGGAAACTGAGGTTCAGAGTCGTGAATGAACTTGACGGATGTCCAGCTAGAGAGTGTCTGTGCCTGGAACGAAACACACATCTTCAGACTCCAAGGTCGGCTAACGCAGCTCCTCCCCATTCCAAAATTTGTCCCTCCCTGCTCACTCCCTCTGAGCGGCCAGCTCCAGAGAGAAAGCCCGGGCTTCCTCCCGAGGCAGCTTGTTTCACTGTCAGGGGCCCAAAATCCACCCCTGGAGAGGACACTTGGCTCAGACTGAGGGTGTGAGACAGGAGAGGGGAGGGGCAGGAGGAGGGGAAGGTCTGCAGCCCAGACCAGCAGGGCCCACTGAGGGTGCTGAAGGAGGCCAAGGTGACCTTTACCTGGGCATCCACCTGCTGTAGATGCACCTGCATGGGGGGCTTCCTCTTCTGCCTCCCCAGAGGATGGGGCCCTTCTGGAAAAGCCAAAAAGGAGACAGAAGGACGTGAGGCTGGATTCACCCATGCTGACATGTCTCACTTTCATTCATGTTCGCTCACCCCAGGTGTGTCCTGGTGCGCCTGGCAATACCTCCATGTGTCCCTAGATCAGCCACTCACCCAGCTGACTACTTCCTACCTTCTACTCAAACCTCAGCCTCATCGCCTAGTTCACTGTGAACACAAAAGCTAAAAGAAGAGCCTGACCACACCAGCATATCACTCCTGCCTGCATCTCTGCTCGTAATCTTAGCCTTCCCTCCTTCTGGGATGAAATTGAGCTCCCACAAAGTCAAGCCAGTCCCTGTGTCGACTTCAGAGCCCACCTTCTCACCTACACAGGGACACCCCTCAGTAATCCCCCTCTCTCTCCAGAGCATCTAATTTCCCCCCTTGACTGGGACATTCTCATAAGCCTACAAACAAGCTATTGTTTCTCTCATCTGCAACAAGGTGACCAGCCATTCTTGATCCCACTTCTTCATGGAGACCCCTTGTTGGGGCCGATCTGCCCTTTAGGTCCACAGAGTGATCTACACGGGCTATCTCTAGTTCCTGCCCTCCTGCTCTCTCGAGCCCCCTCCCAGCAAGCTTCTGCATCCATCCACTGAAACACCCTTGTCTGGTTGTCAGTGACCGCCACATCGGCAAGGCCAGTGGTCAGTTCTCAGTCCTCACCCCCTCCTGGACACACCTGCTCCCCTCAGCCTCCTGACTGGTTCTCCTGGCCAGGTTGTGGGGAAATGGCCACCAAACGCTGGGAGGCTGCCCCTCACCCTAGTGCCCACCACTGAAGAGGGACCACTGCCTTCTTTGTGAAGGACCCTGCATGGTCCATCCCGGGTCAGGGGCCCACCTCTGCACCAATCATTTATTCCGGGGACAGGAACACATGAGACGATATGGCAAACGAAGTCATGCTGTCAGCTGTGCTGCCCAATAAGGGGCAACTGCAGCCAGGAAGGCGCCCTATCTGGTGTCTACTACACCAGCACGGTGGACCCGTGAGAGCGCAGCTGGCCTCTGGACCAGGACTTGGGTGGTGGGTGGGGAAGGGGAGCAGTGGGTGGGTTCCAGAGGTATTTAGGAAGCAGACATTACGTGACTCAATGAGGATTAGAAGAGGGGAATGAGGTTCAGAAAGGATCCCTGCCACTTCCCACCACATGCCTGACCAGACCAGGATGGCTGAGGTGAAGTGGGGACCCAGAAGGAGTCGTCCAACAGCTCTGGGCCCATGATCAGCAATGCAAAATACAGGTATGTACACTGGCCTGGGGGCAGCACCCCTGGGTTCAGTCATGCGGGTGTGGGGGGTTGTAAAGGGGGGGGAGCCTGAGACCAATCACTCAGCTTCTGGAGGCCTCAACTTTGTCCCCCAGTGCTAGGCACTGTATCACCTGCCCTCCCAGGTTTTAGGGAAGAATGGCTGGGATAAAAAAGGCTTTTAACAATAGCGGCGATTGTTATTCTTCTTGACACAGTGATGGCTTTCTCTGATGCCCAAAGGAGACCTGCCCTGGGAAGACTGGGGCCTCTGCCTTGGCAGGAGTTCAGTGGAATCCCCTGCCCACTCCAACACACCTCCGCTATCTCTTCCTAAAGTCCCCAACTCTAGAAATCAGTGTTCTTCTATGTTCCATGAGCACAGCACCTGAATCAGAATCACCTGTATTGCTCATATGACAGGCAGATTTCTAGGCCTTGACCCAAACCTGCAGACCCAAAATCGCAGGTCCTGGTCCCGGAACCTGCCATCTGGTGCCCACTGGAACATGAGGGCCAACTGCCATAAAGCCTTTCGCATCACACTCAGAGACCAGGGTTAAAGCCCACAGGCTCCTCAGTGGATGAATGTGGGTTGAAATTCGCATTCAGGTGTAAATGGCTGACAGCTGATCCTTTACCCAGACAGGATCTGGATAAAGGGGGAGAGGAGGGCAGATGGAAAGGAGGAGAACCTGAGCAAGGTAAAGGAAAATGACTCAGGAAGGGGAGGAGGGGAAAGTGGTAACCTCCAAAGGCTATTTACCTTCCCCACAATTTTGCCAAGGCTAGTGGTATCAAGAACTCAGGTAAGGATTTGATTTCTTTACACTTCCTTGGTGCCTTCACATCCATTAACTCATCTGACCCTCACCACAACCTTGAGAAGTAGACAGGAAAGGGATTATTGCCCCCTTTTACAAGTGAGGAAACTGAGGCAGAGATGCGAGGTGGTGTGCCCAAGAGCATTCGTCCAGCAAACATTTGTTGACACCTGATCAGGAGCTGGTCCTGGGTCACAGCTGAATGAGGCTGAACCTAGGTCACCAGACGGAAGCCAGGAGCCGGGCCCACCTAAGAATCCTGCTGCATGCTGGTGGAGGTCCTGTGCATGCCTGCCAGGTCCCACTAGGCAAGAGATTGTCAATTAATTCTCCAACCTTGCCTCTTTTGCCATTTTCTTCTGCCTTCAAATTCTAGACTCTGAGTTCATGTGTGATGCTTTGAGGGGAGAAGTGACATTTGCGTTTATAATGTCTAAAAAAGGGAGTAGAAAAAAATCTCCTTGAAAGGGAAAAATTACTTCTTTACATCTGCCGCAGCCCAAACCAAGAGAGTAGACTCCAAGGCTCCTAAAGAGGGTCGTCTGTCTGGAGGGAGGGGTGATGTTCACAAAGTAAGATGAGCCAGGTGGTCTCCCCTTTGCTTTGCCCACAGGAGGGAGGCCAATGGGAAGACATGGATGAGAGTGTGGAGTGCAGCCGGGGCGAGGGGGCAAGAGGAGATGGGGGCCGGCAGTCAAGAAGGACATTCTGGGGCAGGAGGAGAGGACAGAAGAGTCTACTCAGCATTTTTACCGAGCTTTGCTCTGTGGTGTACGTGCAGCCCTATCTTCCACCTTCAACGAAATCTTCAGTGAAATTGACTTTACTCACTGAGGCTTTGTGATGTACTTGGATCGGCTTTTGGGGTCTTGGCTAAAGTGCTAGGCTCTCCTCAAGAGTGGATGCAAGTTGCCAATAGAGGCTGTTCTCTCAAAACAGGTTTCCATCTCCAGGTAATTTAAAAATGGCTCAGCATAAACCTGAACAGAAAGATCTTTTGTCTTGAAACACAATGAATAATGAAAGTCCCATTGTGTCCCAGGAGCGATCGTCCAATGTGATACTGCTCTTCCACAAGACTGGAGCTTTTTGGTGACAGGTTATTTTTCCTCCTAGACCTTCTATTTTTCCTGGCTCCAGCCTCATCAGTAGAATTACCTCTCTCTGCTAACTCTGAGGACAGTGCCAGCCCAGGCCCTTCCAACTGCCTGGGCTCCGGCTCACCACACACAAAGGGGCTTTGTGGGTTCCTGGTGAATTAAGCCCAATGGGTGATGGGGACAAGAAAAACTTGGTGACCAGGAGTGCTGAGTCTTGCCAAGTCCCCATGTGGCAGGAGGCCATTGTTATCCTTCTGTAACTGGGAAAGAACTTGTGGGGTGTTTTAAAATTTTTTATCCAAATTGAATTTAAATCTTCTTGAGCATCCCCTGGCTAGATTAGCAGAGAGTCTAAGATCACCCTTTGTGGACAGTGCCTCCCCTCTCCCACCACCCTGACCTCTTTGAATCATTCAAGAACAGCTAGGGCTTCTAAAATCCAAGAGAAGACCTGCTTGACTTTCACTCCCAAGATGGGGACGAGAGTCTTAAAGTCCAAAGGCAGTCGTGTGATGCCAGCATTCCTGCCAGGCAGCACTGCTCCTGGATACAGTACTCCCACTGCACTCCCTCTCTGTTAGTGGCTCTCGGTCCCTGCTCCAAGCACTGAGAGGCTGTGGGCATCACTCCGCTGCATCAGGCCAGCCCCATCACCTCTCCGGCTGTGCCTTTTAGTGTCCCTGGTCATCCACTGTCTGAATCAACCACTTTCATTCTCGATCCCAGACCCCAAAGATTCAGGAAACTCCTTTTGAACAATAGATCTTGAATTGCCCCGAAGCAGGGCCAGAACTTAGAAATTGAAAACAGTTCACTTGTGGGAGTAGAGTAGGGGTGGGTCGTGGAAATACCTCCCATCCCACCTCACCCTTTGGAAGAGAAACAAGAAAGAATTTTTGACACCTTTTATGCTAAAGCAGAAAAAAAAATGTTCTCAGCATGTCACTCCTAGTTTTATTTTTTATTCAAGAGACGCCCGGTTTTTACTTTTTGCCCCATAGTTCGTTACCTTCAGACTTTTAGAAAGTTTTGTGAAATCTGAGAAAGTGGATGACTGGGCCGTAAATCTCGAGCGGGCACCCTGAGATCGTATTTTGGGAAGAAGCACTGTCCGTGACTGTTTCTGAACTGTTGCACTCTGCCTGCCAAGTATCATAAGACATTCAGTGTTTGTTTCTGGGTAACTGCGTGAATCTCTGTATCTTTTTATCTGTCTTCCTCTTGCTATAAAGTTATCAAAATAAGTACCAAAGCCTGCTGATGTCAGAAGTGTTTCGTAAGAAGCCAGAGGTCTTTCTCTGGTCCATAGCAAGAGCTCCCTCCCTGTGGGCTGTAGATTTCTGGAAGGCTTCAGAGTTATTACAAGGGCTTAGTGGGTACCCATGTCCCGCATGTTTATCACAGAGGTGTTGATGTGAGGCTGCCTGTGTTTGAATCTCAGCTCCACCAACATTTTATCCTGTGTGAACTGAAAATGTGTTACTTGAATTCTCTGAGCTTAAATGTCATCATCTATAAAGTGGGGGGTGATACTAAAGGCACCTAACTCACTGTTATTGTAGGGATTAAAATTAATTCACGTGAAGTGTTGAGTTCTGTGCCTGACGTAGTAACTGGTCAATAAATGTTTATCATTATTATTAATAGTATTACCATTTACCAAATACCTAGTATTTTCTAGGCACTGGACTAAAAACTTCCCCTCCATTATCTCAAATCCTTATAACACCCCTACTTTATATAAAGTGAGGTTCAGTGACTTGCCTGATGGTAGACTGTTCCAGAATTTGTATTTAATACCGGTTTTCAAAACCCGCTCTTTCGGGGTTTTGAAAGCTCTCAAGCCTGCTTTCTCTGAACTGAATTAACTGTACCTGAACCAAACTGTAGACTGATTATTTAATATGTCCTGTGTAAATACACAAAACTTGGGTGCTAGCCAAAGTATTTAACAACCAGCTCAGCACAGGGATGACCTTCAGAATGGAAGCTGTCTAACCCCAAGCTGGGAGAGAAAGAGGAGGAGAGCTGCAGTCCTGTGCCGAATATTAACACTTCAGTTGCTGGATAGTGTCAAATAAGTAAAATTGCCTCCAAAGCCCATGCTCCCACCCTACAGACAACCAGACAATATTCTCTTTTTCTTGCCAATCTAACAATAATTATTCCAGTCATTCTCTTTTCCCATAAAATGTCCCTTCCAGGAGTGAATCTTTGAACTGGCCTGCTAAAGACTTTTTCCCTTGCAGCAAGATTATAACAAAATTTTGAAAGTACTCATAACCGAAATGTCTGGAGAGTTTTGCTTTTTTTTTTTTTTTTTTTTTTTTTTTATTTATTTATTTATTTATTTATTTATCTTTGGCTGTGCTGGGTCTTCGGTTCGTGCGAGGGCTTTCTCTAGTTGCGGCAAGTGGGGGCCACTCTTCATCGCGGTGCGGGGACCGCTCTTCATCGCGGTGCGCGGGCCTTTCACTATCGCGGCCCCTCCCGTTGCGGGGCACAGGCTCCAGACGCGCAGGCTCAGCAGCTGTGGCTCACGGGCCCAGCTGCTCCGTGGCATGTGGGATCTTCCCAGACCAGGGCTCGAACCCGTGTCTCCTGCATTAGCAGGCAGATTCTCAACCACTGCGCCACCAGGGAAGCCCGAGAGTTTTGCTTTTTTTGTTCTTTTTTTAACTGTGGAGACATGAAGAGAGGTTTCCAAAGACTTGGGAAGGGTTGGGACTTGGAGCAGGGTGGAGGCAATAACTATTTACCAATGAGGGCAAAAGGATTTTAAAAATTCAGAGCCAAGGTGACTGCAGTGGTGGGTCCCAGCTCTGAATCAGCCCTGAATACAATAAGGTTTAAATCCATCTAGACCATGGAGATTTTATTGTGGTTTATACAATACAAAAACTGATTTCACAATAGCTTACTGACATTATGGATTTTCTAAATAATGGACACCGTGGTATTCTTTATGCTAAGAACTGTTCTTCTATAGCACACTAATACTTGCTGCAGGCAGGATCCACTGATGAATGCTAAAAGAGTGGGTAAAATTTTAAGGAGAAATAGAATATTTCCCTAGCCTCAAAGTATCTTCTTCAAAATACTAATTACCATAGTGGTTTTAACAGACGTCCACAAATTCTTTGATATTCCTCCCTCTGGGAAGTGGAGCTTAATTCTCTTCCCCTCGGACTGGACTTAGTGACTCGCTTCTAAAGGATGGAAAGTGGAGAAAGAGTCACTTTACAGTGAAGAAACCTGGCAGACGTTACCTTAACCATGTGATTAACAACAAGGAAGGCATGTTGATATCACATGTCTCCAGATACGGTGTGAGGAGAAGGCCACCTCACCTCTGGGGTATTCTTCCCCCAAATCCATAACCCCAGTCTAATCATGAGAAACATCTGACAAAGCCTCAGGGACATTCTACAAAATACCTGACAAGTGCCCTTCAAAAGTCAAGGTCATGAAAAAACAAGGAAAGACTGAGAAACTGTCACAGAATGGCGGAGACTAAAGAAACATGATAACTACACGCAATGCAGGATCCTATGTGGGATCCTGGAAAGGAAGACGGACATGAGTGGAAAAACTGGTGAAATCCAAATAAAGTCGGTAATTAATAGTGTTGTGCCAGTGTCAATTCCTTAGTTTTGATGAATGTGCCCTGGTTATGAAACTTTGTGTAACATTAAGGGAAGCAGGTGAACTCTCTGTATCATGTACAACTCTCCTGTAAATCTAAAATACTTTCCAAATAATAGTATAAAAAAATAACAAGGAGGGCTTCCCTGGTGGCGCAGTGGTTGAGAATCTGCCTGCCAATGCAGGGGACACGGGTTCGAGCCCTGGTCTGGGAAGATCCCACATGCCGCGGAGTGACTAGGCCCGTGAGCCACAGTTGCTGAGCCTGCGCGTCTGGAGCCTGAGCTCCGCAACAAGAGAGGCCGCGATAGTGAGAGGCCCGCGTACCGCGATGAAGAGTTGCCCCCACTTGCCGCAAGTAGAGAAAGCCCTCACACAGAAACGAAGACCCAACACAGCCATAAATAAATAAATAAATAAAATTTTAAAAAAAGAAAAAAAATAACAAGGAGAAGGCTAAAATCACAAAGCCTTCAAAATTTCTCAAACGAGCAAAAGTGTTCATACAAGGATTGGGAACTGCAGCTTACATAACACTCAAATAGCTGAAGGAAAGAAAACCACAATACTAGCTAAAAGCTATAGGCTGTGTAGATGGTTCCAACCATCCCGATGGATGCACTCTGAGTGCAGTGGTGGTCCTCTTGTGGGCTGGCATTATTCACGCTCAGAGCTGTGACCTAGGGGTGGGGTCCAGCATGTACAAGACGGAAACTGTGAGTTTTCCCAGTGGGGCTGGGTGGGAGGAGGCAGAATATCCCAGCATGAACGGATGGAGATTGTGGAAACTAAAATAATTAACACATGTAAAGTGCTTACCCGTGTGCTTGCCCGAGTAACTGGCCAATAAATATTTATTATTATCATTATTATTATTATTATTATTATTAATAGCATTACCATTGATCAAATATCTATTATTGTCCAGGCACTGTGCCAAAAACTTCCCATCCCTTATCTCAAATCCTTACAGCATCCCTACGTTATGTAAAGTAGGCTCAGGGACTTGCCCAATGCTAGACTGTTCCAGAGCTTGTATTCATTACTAGTTTGCCTCGCCCCCACTTAGGCCTCAGTTTTCCAAAAGGTGAAAGGATAGAACTGGCCCCAGAAAACGATGTAGCACAGTGGGAAAAAGCTCAGGCTTTGAAGTCACAGAGACCTTTGCACTTTGCTCACAGGGCTGTTGAGAGGACAAATATGATGACGGCTGCTGAACTTAGCAGGGCGCCAAGCCCATAGTTAGTACTCAGTTCATGTTATTGGAGCAGGATAATATTTGGGGTTTCTAAATTGAGAAATGTTTCTTGCTGTTTAATGGCCTCATTGTTGAGGGGACGGTGGAGAACAGCCTCGGAGAAAGAAGTCATTGTTCAGCACTGAATATCAAACTGGACTCTTAAAAGAGTCCAAAGCAAAACTGTTTTGAAGGGCCAGGCTTTCAATTGCAAGAGTCAACATGTATAAGAGAGAAAAATTTTTTTTCCAGAATTCTAAAATCTTCTCTTTAAATAAACTTTAACATAAAACTTTAAATAAAACTTGGGCAACCCAGCGAATAAACGTTTTACTGAAGTCATAGAGCAGGCAGTTTCTCGTATCAGATGAGGAACTCTTCCTAGCTGGATGGAGAAACTGAGAGAAAAAAGAACAAGAGCAGGGGATTCAAGTCTGGGAACTGCCCCCTGAACCTTCTGCCCAGGGTGCACATCCAGCAGAAACAGATAGCAGCAGTCCCCAACAGTTTTGGGACCAGGGACCAGTTTTGCGGAAGACAATTTTTCCACGGACTGGGGGTGTAGGGGGATGGTTCATGTAGGAATGTGAGTGATGGTTCAGGCGGTAATGCCAGTGACGGGGAGCGATGGGGAGTGGTAGATGAAGCTTCTCTCGCTAGCCCGCCGCTTGCCCCCTGCTGTGCAGCCCAGTTCCTTGTTCCTGCTGTGCAGCCTGGTGGGGACCCCTGAGACAGACGACCCCAGAGCAAAGGGGCTGTGCCTCTCTTCCCCCCAGTACTAGAGAAGACCCGTCCTCACAGAGGGCCCTGTGGGGGAAGCCCACACAGGAGATGCAATGGCTGTGGGCTTATTTAGGGAGAGAGAATCTCACATTCCCTCTGCCCAGCTCCAGCCCACATCCCACCCCTCTCCCAGTGCCAGTCATTAAGCCCCAAACCCACCCTTCTATATTCTGTCTTGGGATGCTGGGGCTGGCACTGTGCCAGCTGTTTCCATGGCTCTGTCCATAGTGGGCACTAGAGAGTTCAAGATGGGACCAGGAAGAAAGGACGTCATGCTTTCTGCTTGCTGTTCCTTCCTGGCAGCATCACCTCACAGTAGCCGTTCGCTCTGGCAGAAGCAATTGGTCCCAGTAGCAACTGGTTCCAATTTCCAAGTTTTATCCACATTCCCAGAGCCAGCCTCATCATGGCCCCTCAGGTATATCAGCACCAACCCCAGGCGTGCCCTCCTCAGGGGTCTGGGTCCCCATTTCTAGGTTCTAATAACCTCGACTTATTCCCTTGTCCTCCCATCCCTAGGGGTGGTATCTGTTTCCTGCAGTTACTACCTGTGATATCTCACTGTCTGCTTTACTACTTGTCAAATACGACCTAACCAATTCCTTATATTAAATTTTCTTCCTTAAAACAACCCGTGTGATTCCTGTCTTCCTGATGGGACAGAGTCACGCAACAACCTGATTCCCCCAAGGCCTTTGTGGGTCGTGGTAAGCATCAAAATTTTCCAGTGGGGGCAGATCCAAGCACTGATAAGGCGTGATTGTGAGAGGTTTGGGGTCAGGATGAGGAGGGCTGGAGGGCATAGGCTTGACACCGGAGGCCGTGACTGCAGTCATGCTCAGGCCCAAAGTCAGGCTAAACCAGTTACACCAGCAGAGAAGTGATGCGGAGGGAAGCTGATGCCAAAGATCCAAGAAGACAAGGCAACCAGCAGGGCCATCAAGCCCAGAAGCCTAGGCCTGAGGCCATGGATGTCATGGAAGGCTCCTCTGCCACCAGATGTCGTCCTGAGGGGTGGGAGGCGGGCACCACCATGAGACGGAGAAATCCTAATAGAGAATTTGGATCCTGATTTGATTATTTTTCCAAAGGAGAGTAAATTTTTTTACTTAAATAATTTGTTTTTGTTTTTGGCTGCACCGTGCAACTTGAGGGATCTGAGTTCCCTGACCAGAGACTGAACCCGGACCCTTGGCAGTGAATGGGCCAAGTCCTACCCACTGGACCACCAGGGAATACCCTTACTTAAATTTTTTGCTTTGACAACATTTCAGATTTACAGAAAAGTTACAAGAATAGTGCAAAGAATTCCAAGATACCTTTCATCCAAATTCTCCAAATGTTAACATTTTACCACATTTGCTTTATTCTTCTGTGCGTTTTTTTTTCTGAAATGCATGTGTATTTTTTTCTGAAATATTTAAAAGTTGCAGACATGATGCCTCTTTACCCCTAAATACCTCAATGTGTATTTCCTAAAAACAAGGACATTCTCCTATATAACCACAGTAAAATTATTAAAATTGGGGAATTAACATCATATGGTACTATTATCTAAGCTATACACTTACTTCAGGTTTTACCAATTGCCCCCAAATGTCCTATATAACAGAAGAAAATGCAGGATCAGGCATTGCATTCAGTTGTGAAGACAATAACTTTTCACCCAGAAATAAGAGGAGAGGGGAAAGGGAGCTGTGATCAGTTGGGTTTAGTTGCAGAAGAAATAAGTTTTATTTCTGCACATCTGAGCCATACAGTATAAATGCTGAACATGTTATGTTAACAATTAATAGTAGTGTTAATGATATTAGTAATAGAGTTCATGGCCCTCTCCATCCTGGGTCTTTCTGTCTTTGAGACATATCTGTAGTCATTCCGTATCAGCCAGTTACTCCATGAAAAAAGTTTTCCTTGAGACAGTGTAGCTTAGTGGAAAAGGCAGGAGTTCTGGAGTTGGACAGACCTGAGTTAAAAACTAGCTTTGCAAGAGTCAAGTACCACAATGTTCATTGCAGCTCTATTTACAATAGCTAGGACATGGAAGCAACCTAAATGTCCATCGACAGATGAACGGATAAAGAAGATGTGGCACATATATACAATGGAATATTACTCAGCCATAAAAAGAAATGAAATGGAGGTATTTGTAATGAGGTGGATGGACCTAGAGTCTGTCATACAGAGTGAAGTAAGTCAGAAAATGAAAAACAAATACCGTATGCTAACACATATATATGGAATCTAAAAAAAAAAAAATGGTTCTGAAGAACCTAGGGGCAGGACAGGAATGAAGATGCAGATGTAGAGAATGGACTTGAGGACACGGGGAGGGGGAAGGGTAAGATGGGACAAAGTGAGAGAGTGGTATGGACATATATACACTACCAAATGTAAAATAGATAGCTAGTGGGAAGCAGCTGCATAGCACAGGGAGATCAGCTGGGTGCTTTGTGATCACCTACAGGGGAGGGATAGGGAGGATGGGATGGAGACGCAAGAGGGAGGGGATATGGGAATATATGTATACATATAGCTGATTCACTTTGTTATACAGCAGAAACTAACACACCATTGTAAAGCAATTATACTCCAATAAAGATGCTTAAAAAAAAAAAAAATCTAGCTTTGCCACTTGCTGGTGGTGTGACCTTGGGTCCAGCTTGAACCTTCCTGAGTCTCAGCTTCCTTGCCTTTACCATGGAGGGGAGGTCAGCACAGCGGGACCTGGAGCCAGACAGATCCAGGTTCACATCTCAGCTCAGTGCTACTAGTTTTGGGACCCCAGGCTAGTGCCTTCACCAGTGTGGATTTTGTCTACTCATCTGCAAAGTGGGGAAACACCAACAAGGCATTTTTTTGGGCTATTGAAAGGAGGGATCATTCTTGTATGGCATGGGCCTGGCTCATAGCAGGTTATCAATGAAAGCTTAATTCCTTTCCATCAGCCCTTCTGGATTTGGGCATGTGATTCTTTCTCTCGGGGCCTCAGTTTCTCCATCTGTAAAATAGAGCCAGGGGTACCATCTCTGGCTCGTGAAGAATGAGAACTGCAGGTGGAAAGATTTAGGACTCTGGAAAGCCCAGTGCCCTGTGGCCTTGGCAGAGCAAGCGATTGGCTGACAAAAACAGAAAGTGCTTTGGAATCCTGAGCCCTGCCAAGAATGCGGGCAAACCTGTTCTTCCACTTCCTGGGGCTCCAGACCTTCCCATCCTCTCACCCCAGCTAGGTTCCCTCCTCCCTCCCCTGGTGCATCTGACACAGGGCTTGTCCTGCCTTCCTTCTTCTAGGAAGCCAGTCAGTCCTACCTCTAAGAAGGGAGGAAGGACATCGCCCTGTCCTGGGCAAGTTGTTGGGCAAGAAAGGGCAGCTCCAGCGCTGACCCACTGCTGGGAAGAGAAGAAGGAACCCGCAGCCCTGGCAGGTTTTCCCCAGAGGAGTCCCACTGGCTCCAGCCCCGCCAGTCTCCCCCTTGCAAATACCAAGTTCAAGGTCAGATCAGGAGAGCAGAGAGGCATGGTGGAAAGGGCTCTAGCCTGGGAGGGGGGATGTTCACCCACCATAGCATTTGTAGGAACAAGAAAGGGCTGGGACAAGACCTCTTGGGGCAGGAGGCCCTCAGCCAGGGAGCCCACGCCACACCAGCCAAGGGAGGCGAGAGGGAGAGGTGGGTGCGTCCCTGGTGGGGAGCTGTCCAGCTCCTCCACCTCCTGCCTGGATGGTGGGACCAAACTATGTGCCAGGCCTTGTGCCAGGCTCTTGACATTATCCTTATACTAGTTATGGAACCCTCATAAGTCCTGGGGAGCTTGGGGTTACCATCATTTTTTGATAAAGAAGAAAACCGAGGCCCAGAAATTGAAGCCACCTGCTCTAGTTGCTCAGGGATCCAATGGATCTGCTTGATTCCAGAGCCCATGTTCATTGGGTTTGCTGTGGGCCGGAGGAAGGATCTGGAGCTGGGCCCAGGGCTGCTCTTACCTTTAAGAACCAACACCTCTCCGGTGCAGCCCTGTGCACCCACATTCCTTTCCTTGGACTGACACACTCTGGGGATTCCGGATCTGGCAGGGGCTGGCCACGTCACCCAGCACTGAGCAGAAGTGGCTGTCATCATGTTATACGTGCCTTCTCCCCCACCCCACTGAATGTGGGTTATTCCAGACACTGAGTCCAATTCCTCTATCTGCCCACATGCCAAGCAAATGCCAGGAAGGTAGTAGGGGTTCAGTAGGTGTTTATTGGATGCCCAAGGTCACTTAGGCCTGTTCGACTTCCATCCAGGGTGAAGTCCCCTCTATTACTCAGTCCACAGTTTTGCCAACAAGGACTGCATTTGAGGTTCAGAAGTCAAGAACCCTTCTGGTCCCTCAAGACCCTCCCCTCAGTAACATCAGGGACAAAGCCCCAAAGGAGCTGGGCAACTGGACCCTAAGACACTCACCTTAAAAGGTAGACTCAGTTGCCCCGAGGCTAGAATTTACTGACCTGGAAAATGAGAACAGTGTGGTAAACAGTTTCTCTTCCACCTAGTGACAGGCATAGTGCCCACGGAGGCTGGGCCTGTGATGATTCTCTGATTTGAAAGGCAAGGTCTGGGAAGTAATTCTGAGTCTACAAGCGAATGAAACCCAAAGATTCCACTGTTGCCCATTATCTATTCATTTATTCATTCGTCCGTTCACTCACTCACTCACTCATCTGTCAGTATTGTGTTTCCTAAACTTCACTCATTCCCAGACTACTTTCATCACTTTGCCTTATCCACTACAACCTATAAGCCTGTTTACTCCATGCTTGTCTATATTTGACTATGTTACTTCAGTAGATTTAGCTTCGGCCTAAGCAATAGTATAGTTCATTTAAATACAGTTACGATAACCACGCGTTTGACCACGTGACCTAAAATCCTCTCCCGTGCACCCTCAGGTACCTCTCCTCTCTGCATCTCAGTTTCTGCATCCAAGAGGTAGAGGGCATTGGGACACAATGACTTTCCAGTCCTGACATTCTAGGAATCTATGATTCAAAGAGTCACACCCAGGGAAGGAAAACACTGAGACCAGATGGAATCAGCGGGAGAGGGAGCTGGTCAAAATCATCATGTTTATCTGTCATGTTTCCAAGGCTGAGCAGTGATTCAGGAGGCAAGACAGGAAATTCCTTGGGATTGGTCTGTAAACCACTGTTCAGGGACTAAGAAAAACAAGTAGGCAAGTCCCCAGGAGCCTTAATCAGCCCCCAAAACATGAGCTACACACTCTTCACTAGACTCTTCCAGAATTTTCTGGAATTTCCAGAGGCACTGGGATCCCAGATAGAGGAACATTACCCCTGAAGAAGTTTGACACTGAGAAATGATTGGCAGAAAAAATGACCCAGCTGGCCTCCTCTTAGTCTCCGGGGCAGGCAAGAGGAAAGTAAATTCGTTTTTGGGGAACTTCTCAGTCCACAAACCCCTTTTTGACCCTGACCCAGGGGGGTCTTGGGCCCATCTTTGTTCTCTGCAGCCCAGCCCCTCCTTGACCAGCTGATTGGCCAAAAGTGGACACCTGGCCAGATGGGGCCAGTCAGATTCCTGAACTTTGGAATTAGGATGAGAAGAGCCTGGTCAGTTAAGCATGGGTCAGGCAAGATAACAGACTTACTGAGGAGACCCACTTGGGACCCAGGTCTGAGAGAGAGGAAGGAAACCAGGGCTCTGAGAGAAGCACGGAGGCGGGGTGGGAGAAGCTGGGCACTCCCAGAGGGCCTTCCGTCCTGATGCCTCGCCAGTCCCAGGAGTGACGTCTTTGGGTCACTTGCCTGTCCTTGAGATCTGGAGATAGCCCTGACTCCTTATGTTGAATTACACTTTTTGCTTAAACTAGTTGGAATTTGTTTCATGTAACCAAATCAATCACTATTATGGTGACGCTGGTTCTTCAGTCTCCGGAATTAGACTTTGCAAGCCAAGGTAACAATAATGATAGGAACGACTCCCTGCACACTGGATTGGTGCTTTATGACTTTAAAAGTCCCTAACTTGTGGGTCATCACTTACAGCCTGAGGGGACTTGCCCCAGACTTACTCATGCCCAAGATTCCTCCCCCAAGAACATAGGGGGAATAGCCCAGGTTTGGAGCCAGGCAGACCTGGGACCTGATCCCTACTTATCCATCGCTTACAACCTATATGACCCTGGGCAAGTTATTTAACCTCTCTGAGTCTTGCTTCCTCATTTCTACAAACTGGAAAGCAGGACAGTGTGGGCACTGGAATCAACTCCTCCTGGTTCTGCCTCCTACCGGCTGATGACCTTGGGAAAGTGACGTCACTTCTAAAAGTCTCAATATCTTCAACAATAAAGTGGGGCCAGGAAAGCCTATTTTAAGTGGTTGTTGTTAAGCTTGAATGAAGCACGCCAAATGTTTAGTTCGTGAGGCCTGATCAAACTGTGCCTCAAATCTTACAATCCCCAGACATTTGAGTTACATGAGCCAATAAATTCCCGTAGCATAAAAAAAAAAAGTTTATCACAATATCTGGTACTTAGTAAAAGTGCTCAGTGTATGGTAGCCGTAACAGTAATTTATTATGCAAAGTACCTAGCATGAGTCTTGACACACAATTATTAACCAAAAGTTATGTATTGTAAAGTGCACACTGGTCAGTACAGAGGGTTTGACTGGACCTGGCTTAGCAGGATCACTTGCAAAACAAAGGAGTTTCAGTTGTTAGCAAGCTTTATGCGCGTCAACAGTAATTACCACAAAGCTAATGTAATCTTGGGCCATATTAAGAAAAGTATTGTCTCTAGAAGATGGGAGGTGTTTGTCTTATCTAGAAACGGGAAGAGGGTGGAACCTCGGAAGGGGGCATGTAACCTCTCATTTTCCAAGGATAATAAAAGATCTTCCTTGGCAAGTGTGCTTATTTAAAAATCTCTCTCTCTCTCTCTCCCTCTCTCTCTCTCCCCCCCGCTTATCAGTCAGTCATGCTTTTGTCTTGGAGTACTTACAGTACGTTACAATATTCAAGGCAGTGATACTGGCATAAAAACAGACAAATACATCAATAGAACAAAATTGAGAGTCCAGAAATACACACATATGTACAACTGATTTAGACAAAGACGCAAAGGCACATCCATAGAGAAAAAAGTCTTTTCAACAAATGGTGCTGGAACAATTGTTCATCTATATGTTAAAACACACACACACACACACAAAATCTTCAATCTACTTGTATCATATATAAAAAGTAACTCAGAACAGATTCATAGACCTAAATGTAAAACCTAAACCTATAAAACTTCTAGAAGAAACATAAGAGAAAATTTCTGTGGTCCTGGGTTAGATAAAGATTTCTTAAATATACCATGAAAAGCATGGTAAATAAAAGTAAAAAAAAAAGATAAATTGGACTTCATAAAAATTTAAAATGTCTGCTCTTTGAAAGACATTGTTAAGAGAATAAAAAGACTACCTATAGACTAGGAGAAAATGTTTGCAAATGATATATCTGATAAAGGACTTGTATTCAGAATATATAAAGAAGTCTCAAAACTCAATAATTAGAAAACGAGTAACTCTGGGAGTTCCCTGGCAGTCCAGTAGTTAGGACTGGATGCTTTCACTGTTCAATACCTGGTCGGCAAAATATTTGGACAGACGCTTCACTAAAGAAGATAAATGGTTGGCCAATAAGCACATTAAAAGGTGCTCAACATGGGCTTCCCTGGTGGCGCAGTGGTTGAGAATCTGCCTGCCAATGCAGGGGACACGGGTTCGAGCCCTGGTCTGGGAAGATCCCACATGCCACGGAGCAACTGGGCCCGTGAGCCACAATTACTGAGCCTGCGCGTCTGGAGCCTGTGCTCCGCAACAAGAGAGGCCGCGATGGTGAGAGGCCCGCGCACCGCGATGAAGAGTGGTCCCCACTTGCCGCAACTAGAGAAAGCCCTCGCACAGAAACGAAGACTCAACACAGTCATAAATAAATAAATAAATAAATAAATAAAAGAACGTGAATTTCTAAAAAAAAAAAAGGTGCTCAACATGATTAGTCATTAGGGAAATGCAAATTAAAGCTACAACGAGATGCTACTACATGTCTATGACAGTGGTTAAAGTTAAAAAGACTAAGCATACCGAGTGTTGGTGAGGAGGCAGAGGAACTGCAACTCTCAGATGTTGCTGGTGGGAATGTAAACTGGTACAACCCCCTTGGAAAACAGTTTGGCAGTTTCTTAAAAACTTAAACATACACCTACCATATGATTTGATTGTTCCAATTCTACGACTATACCTAAGAAGAATGAAGGCATATGTCCGTAGAATGACTTGTACATGAATGTTCATGGCAGCTTTGTTTGTAATAACCAAAAGCTGGGAACCCAACTGTCCATCAACAGAGGAGTGGGTAAATTGCAGTACATTCATGCAAAGGATTCTATTCAGCAATAAAAACAGAAAGACACTAGTAGGTGCAACAAGATGGATAAATCTCAATATAATTATGCTGAGTGAAAGAAGCCAGACATAAAGAACATTTATTTATTGCATGATTCAATTTATATAAAAGTGTCAAAAATGGAAAGTAGATTGGTGGTTGCCTGGGGACAGGGAAAAAGAGCTGGAGGGAGGGATTATAGAAGGAAGAGAGAAGTCTTTTGGTGGTAATGAATATGTTTGTTTATTATCTTGATTATGGTGATGGTTTCACAGGTATATACATGTATCAAACATAAAATTCTGCACTTTAAAAACATGCAGTTTATTATATGTGGATGTAACATCTCAATAAAGCTGTTTTTTAAAAAACAACACAACAACCAAGGGCTTGCCCTGTGCTTCTTCTATCCAGGGCTTGCCACAGTTTCCATACTACATCCTAATATACCCATCTCATTGAGCGCCATTGTGTGCACTGGGTCAAAAGCCCCACATGGCCGAGTTGCCTGAACTGCAGCCTGCCCCACCTGGAAGCTTCTCTTCCTCTGGACCCCACTCCAAGCAGAAGCCTCGTGGATAACTTAGTCAATGGGTAGAAATAACACACCCAAATATGGAACACCATACCTCTAAATTCCATAGGCCCACCAGTGCCATGCTCCATTTTTAGTGGTAGGGATTATGGTGCAGCAACTTGCCTTTCACTTTGGAGGAGAGAATATGACATGCCCGAGACCTCTAGTCCTCCAAAAATATCACAAGTTACCAGCCCCTGAATTTTTGTGGCATTGACCTCCTAGCTCCAGCGTGCATGTAACTTACCAGAGAATTTAGGGTGTCTGCTACTTCCTGCTCAGCAAGTCTTATTGCATGGTATCATTAAGGTGGTGGACCAGCACGGTGACCTGTGGGGTGGTGAGAAGATCAGGCTCTCTCACCCTGACTTGTGGACCAAAGTGTCACCGTGTCTCCAGGGACTAGTGTTAACCTCAGGGTTAAGCTATCCCAAAGATCTGGATTTTTCCCTTTCCCCCCAGCACATTCACCCTAGTTAATTGTCCCAGTTCCCTCTGGGATGGCTAGAAAGAAGATGTAGAGCAGACGCTTGTGATGTTACTTCAGGGTCCCAGCTCAAGGGCACTAGGCCTCCCTTGAATTCAAGGAGCTTTTAGTCTGTGACTGATCTGATTCTAGAAATTGAGTGAAGGGCTTTGATTCTTATCAAGGTGACTCAGAATAACACAGCACTTAATAAACAGACTAGGCCAGAATCTGCTTAACAACCAACACCGACGTGGCACCCACCAGGTTCTAAGCCCTTTAGACCCATGACAGTTCATTTGGGCCTCATGAACCTCTATGTAGGTACACTTATAATCCTTATGTTATCCTACACATGAAGAAACTGAATGAACTAGAACAGAGAGGCATGGGATGGACCAGAGCAGAAGGAGTTAGCAGAGGAGAAGCAGCTTGAACCCACAGCACAAGTCAAGGTACTTCAAAGCCAGCCCAGGTACAGGCCTGGCCAGGCCACTGTTAGTGAGGGTTACCTTGACCAGGAGTGACACAGGCAGTGTGCAGGGATCCAGCCAGTGGTAGGGAAGCTCATCACCTGCACAGAGCCCTGGGAATGCTCAGCAAATGACCCCCACCAAACTCCCACTGGCAGGAGTTTCCCAGTGGCAGTGTTTCCCAAACTGGGAAACATGGGAGAAGGGGACAAGGTAGTGGGATGAGGAAGGAGAGAGAGGAACTGAGGTAGGGGTGGGAGAAAGGAGGCAAGAATTGCTCCCACATTTTACCTCTGAGGGATCTGAGGGTCAGGGAGGACCCAAGACCTGCCTGGGTACCACAGCCTGGGAGAGTCAAGGTTTCCTAAATTAAAGCCCTGAGAATCCCTCCAGAATTTGGAATCTGGGATCCAGGCTTCAGAAAAGCTGCAATTTCCAGAGGTGAACTGTAGTGGGTGGCTGTCCCTGGAGTGCCAGGGCTGGGCACCATTGGAAACCTTCTACCAGGAAAGCCCCCATCCACTGGAGGAATTTCCCCAAAGAATATGTCCCCTGTCTTGGGTTTGCCAAGTCACTGAGCCCTTGAAAAGCTTTTGTAAATTAAATCGGGTGAATTGGACTTGGGTCCTGTGTCCAGCGGGAGCCAGAGATCCAGGACAGCAAGAAGAAGATGCAAGGCTGCGCCTGACCTTCCCTCAGAGGTCACGCAGCACCACTTCCATCACACACTGCTGGTATCAGGGAATCACACTAAAGCACATTTCCTTTTTCTGAACTGACATTTTTGAGCACTCACTAAGCACCAGGCCCTCCAACCAGGCTCTCCAGGACTTATTAACTCTTCCTGCGATGCCCAGGAAGCAGTAAAATTTGCAGGACCGTGATGTGAAATTCAGAAGCCACTCCATCAGGGTGGACACCCCTTTCCTTCTCTCCCTAACCTGGGACCCTTCCTTTCCTGGATCAAGGGACTTGGGAAGGGAAATCTGAGAGTTCCTTGATGATAGTGGGCAATGGAATGAGAGCAAAGGGGAGGATCATCTTGAGGGAAATGTCCCCCACCCTGCCTCCTTCAATTCTTACGACAACCCGTATATCAAGTGAATACCTTTAGTTACATTTTACAGGAAAGGAAAACTGAGGCTTAGAGAGGTTAAGTAACTAGCCCAAGGACACATAGTTTGTTAAACTTCACAGAGTCTGGAATCCAACTTAGTCTGATTCCAAAGTCCACCATGCTCTCCTGCCTTCCATTATAAACTGATGCTCATTGGAATTACATTTCTGAACCTTGACTAAGGGAGAAATTCTATAATTTTTACTCTTTCCTTCCCAAATGTTATTATTCGCTAAAAATCTTCTTTTGATTTGTTACCAGCTTTAACAAAGCCAGCTAAATAAACACTCCCTCCTGTCCCACAAGAAGCCATCTCTGATTCCCCAGCACCCTGGGCTCACCCAACACAACACCAGCCCACAGTCTGTAATCGCCTGTTGACCTGTCTGCTCCCCTTTGTAGAACAAAATCTATGTCAGGGGCATAGTAGATGCCAGTGAGCGTTTGAGGAAGGAGGAAGAGAGAAGGAAAAATTCTAGGGAAAGAATGTTTAAAACCCATAGTAAGAATGAATACCATTTATTGAATGTGTACTCTGTGTCAGACACTGGTGTTCTACCACAGGCACGATCTCCGGTAAAGCATTCTAGGAGCTTCACGTTCAATTTGCATTAGAGCAGAATAGGGTTTAGAGAGGGTATCTCCTGCCCAGGGCTGCATAGCAAGTAAATGACTCTACAGCCTGGGTTCTTAATCACCACTTTGCAACCGTGGGGCCACTTCCCTGTGCTCTCATAGGAGCTGAGGAATTAATCAACAACGTTTGGCAAGAAATTCTAGATTGTGCCACTCCAGGTCCACTTGGCTTCTTTGGGGTAAAATCCTCAGTCTTTTGGGATTTTTCATGCCCCTCCCTCCCTTCTCTAGGAAGAGGCAGGGTAGAGGGGAGGGCTTGGATAACCTCACGGTGGGGGAGGGTACTTCTTGTTCCAGTGTTGCCTCTGGCCTCTGCAGCTGTGGCTGATGTTTACACCTCACCTGTCCTCTGGGCTGGTCCCTTGGCATCCACTGCCCGTGACTGCTCCTGGCCATAGCTTCTGCACCTTCTCCTCTGACCCCGGCTCTTCTAGCCCACTGTCCTCCTGGACATTTCTACAATACATCCCCATCTCCTGGAGTCCCAGAAACTCTTGGTTGCCTTCCCTTCTCCATACCTCCATCCTGGAGGAGGTGGGCTCTGTGAGGCCGCCCTGCATGGCTAGAGAAACATCCTTTACATCAGGGCTATTCAAAGTGTGGTCACCATCACCTGGGAACTTGTTAGAAATGCATCATCTCAGGCCCCACCTAGGAGCTACTGAATCACAAACTCTGGGGTTGGGGCCCGCACAACGTGGGTCTATCCATATTGGAACAAGCCCTCCAGGTGATTCTGATGCCTAGTCAAATTCGAGAATCACTGCCCTACCTCATACCCTCCCTCCCCCTGGAGCTCATAGTGAAAAGTCCATGCTCTAACTTGGCCAGAATCCAGGTCTTGACATGTAAAAGGAAGCTGGGGGCAAGGGGGCGGTTCAGAAAAACTCTTTATCGCTCCCAAGTGTGTAGGTCTTTAAACTGAAATTGTGGATTCTGAAACTGTTATGTTTGTTCTACTCTTTCAAAATAGCCATTTAGAAAGTCAAAGCTGAGGATTGTCAGCTGCTGAATCTCTCTCCCCTCTCCCCTAGAAGCAATATATGCCTCAGTGTCAAGGGTGAGGAAGGGCAGGTAAATTGCTGGGAATTAAAAATTCATGGGATAGCTTTTCAAAAATCTTTCTTTTACTGCATATACAATGTATTTTCTTTTTTTTTTTTTAAGAATCAGTTATTTATTTATTTTGGCTGCGTTGGGTCTTCATTGCTGTGCACGGGCTTTCTCCAGTTGCAGAGAGCTGGGGCTGCTCTTTGTTGCGGTGTGCTGGCTTCTCATTGTGGTGGTTTCTCTTGCTGTGGAGCATGGGCTCTAGGCACGCGGGCTTCAGTAGTTGTGGCACGTGGGCTCAGTAGTTGTGGCTCTCGGGCTCTAGAGTGCAGGCAAGGTAGTTGTGGCGCACGGGCTTAGTTGCTCCGCGGCATGTGGGATCTTCCCGGACCAGGGCTCGAACCCGTGTCCCCTGCATTGGCAGGAGGATTCTTAACCACTGCACCACGAGGGAAGTCCCTACAATGTATTTTCAATTCCAGACTGATTTAAGCTTCATGTCAACCCTGAGAGGTCCCACAATATCAAGTTTACCCCCTGGTGCAGCAGTCAGCCCACGGACTCTGGAGCCAGTCACCTGAGCCCATCGGGAGGGTCCTCGTTTTCATCCATCCCTCTTCTCCATCCTCGCTGTGGTCACTGCCCATATTCTGGTCTCATCAGCCCAGCCCAATCACTTACTAGTGTGTGGTCTTGGGTAAGTTACTTAACCTTTTTGTGCGTCAGTTTCCTCATCTGTAAAATGAGGATTCTACATTCGATTTCAAAAACAATTTATTGAGCACCTACGATATGCCAGGCACTGGAGATATGGCAGTGAGGCAAACAAAAATCCCTGTCCTCATGGAGCTGACATTTTAGTGTAGGGATAAGAGTGCCTGGGCAGGGAAGGAAGGAGGGTTTTTAGTTTAAATAGGACAGCTAAGGAAGGTCCCACTAACAAGGTGACATTTGAGCAGAAATTTGAAGGAACAAACTACCTGGATAGCTGGGGAGTCGGCATTCAGGTGGCGGGAAGGGCAAGTACCAGAATGCTGAAGCAAATGGGGATTTGGAGAGTTGGAGATTTGGCAAAGAAGTCACTGTGGCCAGAATAGAGTGAGGGAGGAGAGCATGGAAGAAGTCTGATAAGGAGCTGGGAGAGAGGGACGAGGTCATGGAGGGATCTAGCTGCTCTTGTCAGGACCTTGACTTTGATGCTAGGGAACTGGGGGCAGATTTTAGCAGAGGAGGGACCTGATGTGACTTTGTATGTTAAGGTCACACTGGCTGCTGTGTGAAGAATAGACTGAAGGGGCTGGAGCAAGGCCAGAGGCAGGGAGACCAGTCAGAAATGGGGCCACTGCCATAACCCAGGCAAGAAAGAGTGGGACCCAGCCCAGCAGGCAGCAGAGGGGACATGAGAAGCCGTCAGACTGAGGAAATGTGCTGAAGTCGGAATCGACAAGATTGGCAGCTAGATTGGATGTGAGGAGGGAGATGAAGGGTGCCAGGGGTGAGAGTCGGGCTGGGGGCAGAGTTAGACAAGGATGACTCCAAAGATTTTAGCCTGAGCAATTGCAAGGATGAAATTGTCATTGTTTATCGAGATGCGGAAAATGCAGAGAGGAGCAAGTTTGGGAAGATCCTTTTTTGACATGTGGAGGTTAAGATTCCTATTAGACATCCATAGAGAAGCTAATGCTCTGTTGGACATATAGGTCCAAGAGAGGGGAGGTGCAGGCCAGAGATAGACCTATGGAAGACTTTCACTTATAGGTTGTATTTCTAGAAGGTCATGAGAGCACCTGCTTTGTATGGGTGCTGTGGGGATTAAGTGAGCTAAAACTAAAGGTCAGCATTTGGAACAGCACCTGGCACGTAGCAGGCACTCAGTAAAGGTTGGCTGATCACCAACATCATTTGATGTCACTTGTACTCCCCAGCTAGCTTCCCAACAGGCCTCCCTGCTTCTCACCGGGGCTACCTCCATGCCATCCTCCACACTGCTGGTCAGAGCGATCTTTCTAAAGCCCAAATCTGACCATCCCTCCCTGCCCAAGCCTGCCATGGCTCCCTATTGCCTACAAGAAAAAGTGCAACAGCCAAAGGCCCCTCAAGGCCTTTCCTTACCCAGGCACTGCCACTCTCACCAGCCCCAATTTCTGCCACCACCCCCCACCTCCCACTTTGTCTTCCAGCAATAATAGGGAACCCTTTGTTCACAGCCTGATGTCTTTGAACATGCAGCTGCCTCTGCCACGACTTGTCCAGCAGCAGACTCCAACTGATTCTCACATCCTCTACAAAGCCTCCCTCCCCACCCAGGGGGCTGCCTCCCTTCCTTGTGGCCCTGCCTCTTACCCTCACTGGTGTTCCTTGCCCTCAAGAAAGATTGTGTTCCTTACACACACACACACACACCGGCCCTGTTCCTTCCATCCCCATTCCTGCAGCGTTGAACTACAAGCCTGAGTTACAGAAAAGGGGCTTGAAGGAGGACAATTTTCCATGATGGGTTTTATTATTGTTACTATGTTTTAGATCAGCAAACAGAGGCCCAAAGAGGTGAAGTCACCTGTGCAGGTCACTCAGCTGGAAAACACTGTGGCCTGGAATGGCCTCCAGGCTTGTCTGATTCAAAGTCCTAGGCTCAAAAGCATATGCACACATGTCACAGACACACTGAATTAACAGTCTCCGGGCACCTAGGGGGTGGGGGAGTGGGGTAGGTTCAGGGTCCCTTGGTCTGTCAACTGTTCCCTACTTGGGAAGGGATCTAGGGCTAGGGAGAGGGTTAAAGATTTAGGCTCAGAATAGGCCTTCACTTGTTTATTCAATAAATTCATTCACTCATTCATTCTCTCACTCATTCATTTACTCCCTCATTGTCTCATTCATTCACTCACTCATTCATAATCAATTAATTGGTTCCACTTTCAATTTCTACTCCCAGCAGGCTCTGATCCTACCCTCTAAGAGCTCAGAGTCTGTGGAGAGCCTGGCCAGGGGACAAGATGGCACCTAAAGGGCTTGCAGTGAACCTTAAAAGGTAAGAGAAGTTTACCAGGTGGCCCTGGGAAAAGGACAACCCAGCCTGAGGCTGCAGCATGTGCAAAGGTCCAGAGGCTTGAAGTAGCTGCTGGAGAACTTCAGCAGACCTTCCAGATGTAGGGTACCTGGGGGAGGGGATTGGAGGGTTGATGGGGGTTAATTGGGAGAGAAGGTTGAAGGCATGGGCAAGGGCCAAGGTCAAGATTAATCTGGGAGTTAAGTGTAGAGGAGGGTTAAAGTATGGGTTGGGAGGAGGGTTGGGTTTAGGATTAGAGTGAGCTTGAAATTGGATTATTTCTTTTTAACTGCCTTTCCAGAAGGATTCTCTGTAATTTGTATCAGTGGTAAGGATGGTTATGATTAGGGCTGCCAAGAACCTAAAAATCAAGGATGGGCTTTAGGGTTGAGACTCAAGGTGCAGTAAAATCGAAGTACTGGAGGAAGCAAAACCAACATTTGCTGGGCATGGAGTCTTCATTTTCCTGCTCCCTGAAGCATGGATGCACTGGCTGTGAAATACTGGACACAGTCAATTAACCTCTCTGGGCCTTCCAATTCCCACCTATTAAACTGCTGGGCGGATTAGGATACTATGCTACGTTCTGAGCATCTTCTCTGGGCCAGGCACCAGCGGCGGTCCAGATGTTCTCATCTGCTCCTGACAGTAGCCGGTGTTGCGCAGGAACGGAACCGCCTAGCCAACCACAGGCATCCAGTAGGTGCTCAGCAAGGCTAGTCCTCTTCCCTTCCCTCCTTTCCCCAGAGAGCCGACTCCAGGAGCCCCTTCTCGGCCCGGGCGGCCCAGGAGTGCTGACAACTCTTCTGGAGAAATGAGCCTCGCCAGGGGCTGGGGCGCCCCCCGGCCTCTGCCCCTCCCCGCAGCCTGGGGTCCCGAGCAGCCGCGGTTGGGGAGCCGCGCAATTACCCTAATTACAGCCCTGCCTCCGCGGCGGTGGCGAGCGCGGCTAAGCGGTCCCGAGAACGCCCCCAGCCCGGACCCGAGCGTGGGAACCTCCATGCCCTTAGCCGGGGCAGCGGCAGCGGCGTGGGGAGCCCGCCCGCCTGGGAGGCCGCGATGGCCGATCAGCCCGCGCGCCGCTCTCCCGCCGCTGATTACTGGGCGGAGCTGGGCGAGCTCGCGGCTCCTTTCAAGGGCGACTCCGAGGGCCCCGCGCCCCGTAATGCACATCCCCACACCTGAGCGGGGAGCGGCGGCGGGGCGCCGGGCCCCGATTGGCTGGGAAAGGCGAGGGGCCAAGCTCTTGGGCGGGTTCCCACGCGCCATTCATCCATTCATTCATTCACACACCCACTCCCTCCCCACTCCGTTCACTTATTCACCAAACAGACGTTAGCGGAGTACCTTCTGCTATGGCTGCCTTTTCAGTAAAATGGGAATAATAATGTCTCTCACGGGAAGGTTCTGAGGGTTAGGGTGGGCATGGAGAGGAAAGGGACGGCTCGTTTATTAAGAATCTATTCTGTGCTTCACCATCGCAAATACACACCAGCTCACTTAGTCCTCACAAACACCCAGAATGGGGTAAAACTCCGTTTTACAGACACACAGACGGAGGCACAGAGAGGCAGTGGGATTTGCGGAGGTCACACAGTAACAAGAGTGTCAGACGTCTGTCCTTCAAGGCATCTCCTAGGGCTCCACAGTGAGTAGTACACAACCAATGCCTGCGGTGCCAAATAAGAAAAATTACAGCAGCTGACGTTTCTGGAGCACTTCTTCTGTGCCAGGCCCTGTGCTAAGTGCTTTCTGTGCATTATCTCATTTAATCTTCGCAACAACCTCAGACACTGGGCATTCGTATTTAATTCCCATGTTACAGATGAGGAAACTGAAACTGAGAAAGTAAGTCACTTGCTCAAGGCCACGCAGCTGAAGTGGCTGAAGTGAGGTTTGAACCCACCAAACCCAGCAGGGACACCAAAGCTCTCCACTGTGGAGCTGAAATAGAGCAGGCCATCTTCTCCCTTGTCCTTTCTAACCTCAAGTTCAGGATGGGCAAAATCCACTGAATGCCTTCTCTGTGCCCAGCTGTCTCCCACCCCAGGGACCAGCTCAAAATACTCAGGGGACAGTTTAGAGGAGATCTGATGCTGAGGAAAAGGCATGAGATATATACCAGCAACCTGAAAGTTTACACTCTCTGGGCCTCAGTTCCTCATCTATAAAATGGGCACAGCAGTCCCCATTCTGCCCCCATCCCAGCACTGCTGCTCATTTGTTGTTCTTGAGTCCATTGATTGTGTTCATTCACTAGGATACTTCTTGAGTGCCAACTACTGACTTCGTGCCAGGGCTAGGGTGATCAAGGGTGCTGTTTGCCCAGGACAGAGGGATGCCCAGGCTGCAGGACTTGGAATGCTAAACTGAGATAGTCCTGGGCAAACCAGGACAGTTGGTCACCCTGCCTGTGCTGGGTGCTGGGGATCTGAGCCACATCAGAGCCTGGCCTGGTCCCTCTGAGAACTGGAAAGGCTCCTGCCCGTGGGGAAGGATGCCCCATGAGCTGTTGGCACTGGAACAGGGTGAGGGTGAGGTGCCCTGATGATGCTCCGTGTTCACCTTTTTCCCAGTCCCCTGGCGCCAGGTGCAGGCAGATACACCATAACAATCCTACCCATTGCCTGGCTGGGAAAGCCAAGGCTGAGAGCCTAGCAGTGGCTTTCCCACAGCAGCTGCCATGAGTCAGTGCCCAGGGGCAGGGGTGTCAATCTCACCTCTCTCTACCCACCCCCTCACTGTATGACCTTGAACAAGCCACTCTACCTCTCCGAGCTGCTTCCCATCCTCACCTTGTGGTGGGGCGTGGGGGTGACGGGGTATCTCCAAGCCCAGTGTGGGTGGTGACTCTTACAGGAGGCTCTTCTAGGTACCCTCTACTTCACCAGGAACTCCCAGTGAAGCAGGCCTCCCCAAAGGCGGGGGTACCTGCTAAGAACTTGGTCACTGCTGGGTTCTGGGCAGTAGCCAGGTGAGGATGTCCCAGGAAGAACCTAGAAAGATTGGCCTTTGAAATAGACAGAATGAACCTTAACCCCAGCAGGTCATTGGGCCTCTCTGAGATTCATTTTCCTCACCTAAAAGGGCAGAAATATCGCCTACCTCCCGCCATTGGTGTTGTGAATGAGATTCTGACCATGAGGTGCTCAGGACACACCAGTTCCCTTCCTGCCCCTTTTACTGGTCCCTGTACTCCCTGGCCCAGCTGGTCTGGACTCAAACTAATGTCCTCTTTTTTTTTTTTTTTTTTAAATAATTTTGTGTTACAAATCTCCAAATTCTTTTTTTTTTTTAATTTTATTGATTTATTTATGGCTGTGTTGGGTCTTTGTTTCTGTACGAGGGCTTTCTCTAGTTGCGGCAAGTGGGGACCACTCTTCATCGCGGTGCGCGGGCCTCTCATTGTCGCGGCCTCTCTTGTTGCAGAGCACAGGCTCCAGACGCGCAGGCTCAGCAATTGTGGCTCATGGACCTAGTCGCTCCGCGGCATGTGGGATCTTCCCAGACCAGGGATCGAACCCGTGTCCCCTGCATTGGCAGGCAGATTCTCAACCACTGCGCCACCAGGGAAGCCCCTCTTTCGAACCCAGGTCCCCCCGCATTGGGAGTGCAGAGTCTTAACCACTGTGCCACCAGGGAAGTCTCCCTAATGTCCCCTTCATCTGCTTCCCTCTTTCCCCTCCATCCACTGGGTACCCACCATATGCTGGTCTTCTTAGGACCTCAGGTGGGGCAGATATATAAAAAATGGAGTCCCCCTTCTTTCATGGGAAGCCATGGCAACTCCTAGGACCCCAGGTCGGGGGGAGGAGAAAGAATAACAGCAGCTATTGCCCCTGGGAAAACAGGAGACCAGCTCCCTCACACCTCCCCTCTTTCCGACTGTCACCCTCTGCCTGAAAGCTCTTTCCCTTCATGCCCTGCCCCCCTTCATCCCCACCCCCCCACTGAGTTCCACCGCTCCTCTGCCTCTGTCCAACAGGAAGCCTGCCCTGGTTGCCCCAGGTAGAGTTAACTGCTCTTTCCCCCAGGAAGTCTGACCTTTGTTTTAGTTTTTGTTTAATTTATTTTATTGAAGTGTGGTTGATTTACAATGTTGTATTAATTTCTGCTGTACAGTAAAGTGATTCAGTTATACATATATATATCAATATATATCCTTTTTCATATTTTTTCCATTATGGTTTATTACAGGATATTGAATATAGTTCTCTGTGCTATACAGTGGGACCTTGTTGTTTATCCACTCTACATATAATAGTTTGCATCTGCTAATCCCAAACCATGCTTCCTCCCCCACCCCACTCCTCCTTGGCAACCACAAACCTGTTCTCTATGTCTATGAGTCTGTTTCTGTTTTGTTGATAAGTTCACTTGTGTCACATTTTAGATTCCACATATAAGTGATACCATATGGTGTTTGTCTTTCTCTTTCTGACTTACTTCACTTAGTATGATAATCTGTAGGTCCATCCTTGTTGCTGTAAATGGCATTATTTTATTCTTTTTTATGGCTGAGTAGTATTCCATTGTGTGTGTGTGTATGTGTGTGTATATGCACACACATACACACACACACACACATATATATATATACACATATACGTACATAACATATCTTCTTTATCCATTCATCTGTCAATGGACATTTAGGTTGTTTCCATGTCTTGGCTGTTGGGAATAGTACTGCTATGAACATGGGGGTGGTGCATGTATCTTTTTGAATTATAATTTTGTCTGGATATATGCCCAGGAGTGAGATTGCTGGATCATATGGCAACTCTATTTTTAGTTTTGTGAGGGACCTCCACACTCTTTTCCATAGTGGTTGCACCAATTTACATTCCCATGACCTATCTTTTATCTGCAACCAAGCACAGGGTCTAACTCATTGAAGGCAGCAATATGTATGAAAAGAAAAGAGAAGAATCAGAAGGGAGGGTGTGGGCCTGAGTTTATGTTCAGGTTTGAGGGGTCATCAAAGGAATTCCTGCCCACTCTGTGCCCAGACGTTCCCTCCAGAACGGGAGAAGGTAGCAGAGGAGAGGATGTTTTCCTCCTTCCGGGGTCTTCCCGCCTCTCCTCTTGCCCCTGTTTTACACCTTGATGGAGGCTGTCAGCAAACCATCTCCACAGGCAGGGGGCTGATGGGATAGGGGAGTTATCTGACCCTGGGACACAGACACCCAGGTGTGGACTTCAGCTTTGCTAGGGGCCGTAGGTCACCTTGAGGAAAGTCATTTCCTTATTTGTGACATGTGTGACTGAATGACCCTGAAATCCTTCCAAAGGCAATCTTAGGATACAAAAATTCTGAGACTTCCAGGTCTTCGCATCCAGAATCCATGTTGTAAAACTGCTCTGTCCAATGTGGTAGCCACTGGCCACACGGGGCTACTGAGCACTTGATATGTGGCTCATCCAAATTGTGCTGTAAGGATAAAATACATCAGATTTCAAATATTTAACATGAAAAGTGTGAAATACCTCACTAATTTTTATACTGGTGACATGTTACAATGTAATTTTGGATATATTGGGTTAAATGAAATTTGTTATTAAAATTCATTTCACTTGTTTCTGTTTCCTTTTTAAAAAAATGTGGCTACTAGAACATTTACAATTTCACACGTGACTCACACTGTATTTCTATTACACAACTCTGGATAAACAGCTGGTGGTCACAGCTTAGCCAAGATTTCCTCCCTGGGCACCAATCAGCTCTGGAGTTGCTGGGGTATATTCTCTTCCCAGGAGGGAAGAATCAGACCCTGATACCTTATGAGACAGTGCTGTTTCCTCCCCAAATGGAAGGTACCTCAAGTCTCCTGTTCTCCCTTGAACAGCTG
Organism: Balaenoptera acutorostrata; assembly: GCF_949987535.1. Classification (NCBI taxonomy): domain Eukaryota; kingdom Metazoa; phylum Chordata; class Mammalia; order Artiodactyla; family Balaenopteridae; genus Balaenoptera; species Balaenoptera acutorostrata. The sequence goes on along the minus strand of NC_080064.1, from coordinate 33,591,977 downwards.
TTTTCTGGGAAAGTGAAGAGCCCAGCCCATCTTCCAATGGTGTGCTCGCTCCACAAGGAAGACAGAATTAAGACATGACTGGGAGGGCTTCCCTGGTGACGCAGTGGTTAAGAATCTGCCTGCCGATGCAGGGGACATGGGTTCGAGCCCTGGTTCCGGAAGGTCCCACATGCCGTGGAGCAACTGAGTCCGCGAGCCACAACTACTGAAGCCCATGCACTTAGAGCCTCTGCTCCACAACAAGAGAAGCCACCACAATGATAAGTCCACACACCGCAACGAAGAGTAGCCCTGCTCGCCGCAACTAGAGAAAGCCCGCCCACAGCAACAAAGACCCAATGCAGCCAAAAATAAATTAAAAAAAAAAAAAAAAAGGCATGACTAGGAAATTCCTTTTCAGGCTGGCTTCCAGCCCAGCAAGAGCCAGGCCGACCCACCCTGAGGAAACCCCCAGCTGCCTCTTCCTGCCTGGCCCAGCTTTGTCCCCTAAGTCGGAGCCAGGCTCCGGGGGGGCCCCCTATCCCATAGTCTCCAGCCAGGCTAGGGATTCAAGGGGGCACATGACTCTCCCCCAGGGAATTTACACACCAGCCAAGGAGGCGGGTCACACCCACAGGGTAACTGGAGATGATCACAGCAGCCTCCATCTGCTGGAAAACAGCAGATCTTTACTGAGATATGGGCAGATATAGGCCCTGTTTCTCCAGCCCCACCCCCACCAATATTCCGCTCCACATTTTGAGAAGGAAATTAGGAACAGGACACAGTGGTTAAGAGTGAAACCTTAGCACTCCTTCAGGGATAAAGCCCAGTTTGGCCAGGTGCTTGCTGTGTGACCTTGAGCAACCTCCCTGGACCTCAGTTTCCTCATCTATGAAATGGGAACAATCCTAGTACATACCTTGCACGGTTGTTGTAAGAACTGAATGAAATAATGCATGTGTGGGTCCTGACAGAGAAAGGGCTCATAAAACATCGGCTACTGTTACTATGATTAATAAAAACAGAATCCTTCCTCATTCATGGACTTCTTTTCATAAAATCAGCCAAATCAAGGCTGCCATAAGGGCCTCTCAGGGACTCTAAGAACCAGTTGTTGGAAGGACACAGTTTTGACTGGAAAGGGGTTTTGCAGGGTGTCTGGTCCAGTCCTTCTTAAAGACCAGGCACACGAATCTGTGACAGTTTGAACGTCCCCTCTGCTGAGCGTTGGCAGGCCAAGTCCTCAAGCAGCATAGACTGGGGTGGCAGCGGGGCGAGAAGGACCCTGGCCCTCGGGCAACCCCTTCCTGTGCTCCCCCTCCCCCTAGCCCCCAGACAGCAGGGTCCGGTGGGGTGGAGTGATGCTGAAGGGAAAAGGGGCTGGAGAAACCCAGAAGCTATTTTTTCCTTAATTCCCCTCAGTTCACCTGCAAAATGAAATCACTGGAAGGGTATTGCTTCCATTTCCCCCAATATTCCCGCTTAAAACAAGATTTTCAACAATAAGTGGAATTTTTTTAAGTCCCCAAACGAGTCTGTTGTTCTAGCAATTCCAGATCCTCAAACAGAAAAACTCGTATCAAGAAAACAATCATGGGCTTCCCTGGTGGCGCAGTGGTTGAGAATCTGCCTGCCAATGCAGGGGACATGGGTTCGAGCCCTGGTCTGGGAAGATCCCACATGCCGCAGAGCAGCTGGGCCCATGAGCCACAATTACTGAGCCTGCGTGTCTGGAGCCTGTGCTCCGCAACAAGAGAGGCCGCGATAGTGAGAGGCCCGCGCACCGCGATGAAGAGTGGCCCCCGCTTGCCACAATTGGAGGAAGCCCTCGCACAGAAACGAAGACCCAACACAGCCATAAATAAATAAATAAAAATAAAAATTTAAAAAAAAAAAAAGCCTTTAAAAAAAAAAAAAAAAAAGAAAACAATCATATTAGCACATAATCATGTTGGACAAAGTGTTAGGCCCTAATTTTTCTGTCTGTAGATTGGTTTTTAATAAGTCCTTTGTTGGTCATGTTTATGCAAATTTGTCAACTGCTCATCCTTGAAAGAAAACAATAGTTTATTCTGAGATTATGTCTGTTTGGATTTTTTGGTGTTGAAATGGCTTCCCTCTTATGAAGTGATGAAGTGGCTGGCCGGTAGTTGCTATTGGTTTGTTTGGCTGGCTACTTGGGCTGTTTTATGTCCTGACTTGGCGAAATAAAAAATTAGCCACCTTACAGCAGTTGCTGTAATTTGGAAGGGGATGGTTTACTGATCCAAAGATCTGGGAACCACTGAACGAGTCCAGCCTCCCACCCCCCAGCGCCTTCCTCTTGTCCTGCCCAGGCTGTACCCTCAGGGGTACAAGGACGAGAGAGGGATGGCGGGAATCCTCGAAACCATTCCCCTGACAATGGGGCTCCTCCAACTCCTGGCAGCGAGGCACTCACATTTCCAGAAGCTACCATACTACCCTCAGACACCTCTGACTCTAAAGAAGTTCCTTCCACTGAACTGAAACCCATTTCCCAGTAGTCCTAGGTTCATTTTCAGAGGTCACCCAGAATGTTCCACTCTCACTACCTAGAAATAGCCATTTCAAGACCTGAAGACAGTGTGATTAAGGCCTCCTGGAGGCTTCCCTTCTTTGGGCCAAGCCTTCCAGTTCCTTCCTTGGAGGGCCTCCATCTTGCCCACCCCTCAGTCCTTTGGATCTCCTCAGGAGCTCAATCTGAGAGGCGAGCAGTGTGGTTGATAAGGGTGTGGGCTCCGGAGTCAGACAGTCTTGGTATGAATCCTGGCTACACCTCCTTCTGGCTTTGTCACCTTGGACAAGTTACTCCAGCTCTCGGTTTTCAGCTCCCTCTCCTCAAAACAGAGATATAACAGCTCAGATAGGATTGTCCTGCCCTAGAATAGTGCTTGGCCCCACCCTGTGCTCAGCCTGTGTCATCTAGGATGTGCTTTGTGATCTCGCCCTCCCCATCCCATCACTGGGCGGGGGTGGGGCTTGACCCAAGCTGAGCCAACTGGTCTTTTCCCAGGGACTTGCAGACTCAGGGAAAGGAGTCAGTTTTCCTCCATGAGCTAAAGGCGCAAGGTATAACACTCAGCTATATTTTCTACACCATGAAGAAAATCACTGTGCTATGAAAGAGCAAAAAGGTAACGTTTAGAAAAAAACCAAAGACAGGAGACACAGAGAGAGAGTGCTAGTTCCAGTTGCTCCTAAGACCAGCTCCATCCCAGCCCTTCCTACAACTTCAGTGTTTGTCTCAGTAACTTAGTATCTTACCTAGTAATTTAACAACTACCTCAAAACTTAGGGTTTAAAACAGCAATCATTTATTAGCTCCTGATTCTATATGCTGGGCTGGGCTCTGCTGGCATCTCCTGGGCCCATTCATGCCATTGCTGTCAGCTGGTAGCTTGACCTGCTTGGTCCAGGATGGCCTGAAGGTGACCTAGCATTTACTAAATGTCTGCCATATACCAGGCACTGTGAGAAATACCAGAGTGGAGAAAATCAATATTCACTGAGCTCCTACCTTGTGTTAGGCCCGTGATGGAATTTTAGATATATTATCCCACTAAATCCTCCTGACTGCATGGTCACATAATTGTTATTATTACCACCCCCATTTTACAGATGAGGAAACTGAGGCTCGGAGAGGAGGAATAACTTGCCTAAGATTTCAAGACCCAGAGGGGCAGAGATGGAATTCAAACCAAAGACTCCTGACTCTCTGCAGAGCCCACGCTCTTGCACTGCACCATACTGGCCCATCCCCCATCACAGAGTAAAACTGGGCCTTACCCTCATGCTGCTTTAAGTGTCATCAAGGGGATCGAGTGGACACAATGTCCAACAGTGTAAGATTCAATGCCATTCATTCAGCAAAAGTGCCCCCATACCTCTTTTGTGCTAGGCACCATGTTAGGTACAGGGATGCGGAAATGACTCAGACACAGGATGCAGTGGCAGCAGTGTGGAGAAGGAAGTGATTAATCACACCTGCTTTGAGTTCAGCAGTGGCTCTTTATCAGCCTGATTCTTAAGGGATGGGCGATGCTGGTAAGGAAGTGCCACTCAGGCCAAACTCCCCTTCCCACAGATGTGCAGGGTCTCAGGGTCCCACTTACACAGCAATCACAGGTCAAGGTCATCCTCAGGGGGACGGTCCAGGGCTCTGTGGCCATCCTTTGATCCTGGCTACAAAGCTTGGTACAGGCCATGTGTTCACAGGATATCTGTGGATGCCAGGTCAGAAGTAGCAGGTTCCAGGGTGAGGGGACACCCTTGCCACCTTCGAAGCAGCTTGGGAACTCCTGAGCCCAAGGAAGCAATTTCTGCCAGCCCAGAATTGGGATTCTCAAAGATGCAGCATCCAAGTGCCCAGAGCCCTGTCCCCAGTGGGCAGGCATGAGCAGTGGAAGGAACCTGACCTAGGAATGAGCCAGACCCCGCGATGAATTCTAGCTGTGCCAGTTTCCGGCTGTGTTCTGGAAATAATAAGCTGGCGATCATAATAATAATATAAATAAATAATAATAATAAGCTGGCGACTACCCTTCCTGAGTATTCTTCTCATTATCTGTAAAATGGGGACAAAACTCCCCATCTGACTCAACACTTTTTATGTTTCTCGAGCTAGCTTAAGCAAAATCAGGACTGTCTCAGGAGACCAGGGCACCTCCTGAGACCCCAAGGCAGAAGGGCACATGACACTCCCCCTGTAAAGCCACCAGAAATTCAGGCAAGACTCCCTCCCCATCTCGCCTCTCATTTCTCTGCCCTCCATGCTTGCTTCATTTTTCTCCCTCTGCAGATGGGTTTCCTCCATTTATCTAGTGCCTGTAGCCAAAGCTGGCTACCCGCAGAGCTCACTCAGAGGTTTATGTGTGACAGTCCCAACCTCATTCAGTCTGGCTGCTGTCTTCAAGTCCCAGTTCCAAACTACTGGGAGAAAGAATCTGGTCCATCTGGGCCTAAACTCCACCGCTCTGGTCTATGGCATAGGATGCTCTGTCCAGCAAAGGTGGGTCATATAGCATAACAGGGACCCCCATGGGTAAAATGAGGAAAGGGGCACTTCTCAGAGGAGTGTCCCCCCAAGGGTTATTGTGAGGATTAAATAGGACAATGGACCTCAGCCCCCAGCACCTAATAGACATGTGCTTCAAGGGAGGGTCTTAGGTCAGATCCCCTAGAAGCTGAGCTCTCAGGAGAAGAGGAGTGAGGAAAAGAAAGGAGGGTTCACAGAAAGCTGGAGTTCCAACCTGACTCACGGGGAGCACTGGGGCCATTGCCCTACAGAGTCAGTGTCACATTGAGGCAAGGAGACTTGTCTATTGTACCCTCATCTGTCAGTCCCTAGGACTGGTGGGGGTTGGAGTGAGGGAGGAGGAGGCTTCCATTGGACTGAGGGCAATTCTCAAGAGAAGCAGGCCGCTGTGATTATTAGCAGCCCACATCCCGGCAGCTGGCAGGCAGGTGCGCTAGCCAGGAAAGGGGATCCATGCGGGGTGCCAACAGCGTCCATTACAGGGAGTCTCATGCCAATATACATGGGCACTAGTTGACTCTTGCCTTTACTTCTCCCTTTTGTGTGTTTAAGAGTAATATTAAATTATATTTTGAATATGTGTTTTTTCCAAAATGTATGATTTTTCATACACTGTATGTTACTACATATAGTACATACAAATATACCTATTATTATAAAGATTGAACATGCAAAAATGTACATGTAATAAGTTCCACAAGGAATCCTTAAGGACTACACGTGATTTTTGCCTTACATGTTGATTTTAGAACTTAATGGCCCCGCCCCTATTAAATTTGACTCCGCTATAAGTGGTTGAGCTCTCCCTGCTACCAATCCGCCTCTTCCACAGGGTCACAGGACTCTGGTCCTGATGGGGCACCTCCTGGCTCCAGTAACTTCCCATCCCACTTGAAACACACCCAAGCCCTTGACTCACCTCCTCAGCTGACCTGACCCTTGCCTACCTCTCTGATCGCTGACCCTTGGCTCACCAGCGTCCAGCCTCAGGGCCTTTGTTCAGTTCCTCAAATGCACCAGCTCTTTCCCACCTGAGCCTTTGCATGTGCTATTTCTTTGCCCAGAACATCTTTCCTCTGTTCTTTGCAGAGTTGGCTCCTCCTCTTTATCAGGTTCAACCTAACATCCCCCGCCCAAGAGGCAGGCCCTGACCCCTCTTCCTAAAGTAAGTTCAAATCACCCTGCTTGTTCCCCTCCTAGTCCTTGACAGTTTGTAATCGTTTTGTTTTATCACTTGGCTCTTGTCTCTCCTGTCACTAAATTGTAAGCTCTATGAGGCCAGGAAGTACCTGGCACACAGTAGGAGCTCAGTATTTGTTGAATGAAGGAATGAATGAGTGAGTGGCCATGCCCCAGCAGTTTACCTCAAATCCATCCTTGTCCATTTCCACTGGCAAGAGAGAAAGTACCAACAGGAGGATCATCATTCCCCTGCTCAGAGCCCTTCCATGGCCCTTCCCTGCACACAGAGTTGCTGACAATCCCTTGCTTAAGCAGGCAAACATAGGACAGAAGTTAAAAGACCCAGGTTCAAGTCTCACCCTTGGCACTTGCTAGCTATGCAAAAGTAGCCAAATTGATTCCCCTTTCTCTGTCTCAGTTCGTTTCTATGTGAAACACCTCCTGACTTTTCTCTTTCTTGGGTTGTTGTGAGAAGATATAGAAACCTCTGCACAGATGATTTTCAGTATTATGAGTGCTGACTTTCAAGGGCCTTCATCATTCAGGTCTGATCGCTCCCTGTCCAGATACAAATGACCATTATTCTGGCCCCACCCAGCCACCTGGTACTTCCTGAACTTTACTGTGTACAATCATGCTTTGGTGTTTCCATTCAAAAGCTGTGCTCTTTGTCAAGAAAGCCCGTTTCCCTGCCTTCTCCATCTGTCCAGATCCAGCCCATATGAGAAGGCTCACTCCTCCATGATATCTTGCCCCACCTCACAGATCACTGCATCTTTTTTTTTTTTTTAATTTATTTATTTATTTTTGGCTGTGTTGGGTCTTCGTTTCTGTGCGAGGGCTTTCTCTAGTTGCGGCAAGCGGGGGCCACTCTTCATCGCGGTGCGCGGGCCTCTCACTATCGCGGCCTCTCTTGTTGGGAGCACAGGCTCCAGACACGCAGGCTCAGTAGTTGTGGCTCACGGGCCCAGTTGCTCCGTGGCATGTGGGATCTTCCCAGACCAGGGCTCGAACCCGCGTCCCCCGCATTGGCAGGCAGATTCCCAACCACTGCGCCACCAGGGAAGCCCCAGATCACTGCATCTTTGATGTTTGCTTTACACCTGGGACCATCTCCCTCCTGCACTCCAAGTTCCTTTCCCTGGTCCAAACTGCTAATCCCAAAATCACACTGCACTATTTTGTACAGACCAGGCCCTGTAGTGGGCAATGGGGCTTCAAAGTGGAGGGAGACCCCATCTCTACTGTAGAGGAACACCACCAAGTGGGATCAGAAGGACCAAACAGCCCTTAATAACTGATTTGCAGGCTAAGAGAGCATAGACGTTAGGTGCACTTGCACTAAAGTCAGATACACCTGACTCTGAATCTCAGGATGCCTGGAACAGAAGCCTAACTACAGTGGCTTAACTAAATAGCGCATATTTTTTTTTCAAATAGTAAGAAGACCAAAGTAGGGCTTTCAGGACTGCTACAGAGGCTCCATAGTACATGGAGGGCCCAGGCTCCTCCTAGACTCCACTCTGCCATCCTTAGCATATGCCATCATGTTTCTTCTTTGTACCAGTTTTCTCATCTATAAAATGGGAATAACTACCTTCTGTATAGGGTTGTTGTAAAAATTAAGTGAGTTGATATATGTAAAGAGCTTAGAACAGAATCTGGCACATGTTAAGTGCTCTATAAATGTTAGTTGTTGTTGTCGTTGTTGTTATATCCTCATGGCGAAAAAATGGCTGCTGCCCCTCTAGGCATCACATCCTCATCCCTGGCAGGAAAGGAGGAAAGGCAAAGCACAAAAAGTGAGTGCTGGCTGAATCCATCTGTTTTTTCTTTTCCAATGGAGGTAAAATTCATATCACACAAAATTAACCATTTGAAAGTGAACAGTTCAGTGGCATTTAATATACTCACCATGTTCTACACCACCAACTATCTAGGTCCAAGGAACCCTTGTACCCATTGAGCAGTTGCTGCCTAGCCTCTGGCAACCACCAATCTTCATTTTGTCTCTGTGGCTTTACCTCATCTGCATAATTCCATCTATTTTTAAAGAGCTTTCCAGGAGGCCCCACCCAGCCTCTTCGGCTTATAACTCATTGGCCAGGAATGTGTCTGATATTTGACTGGGCACATTGCTGCTCTCAACAAAATCAGCACTCTGTCATTTCGTATTCTAATACTTACTGAACACCTACAATCATATTTTATTGATCCTCAGACCCATGAATTCTTTTTACACATTAATTTTTCCAAAATAAGAATCGTCTTATACTGATAACACAGTCGGCCTTCTATATCCGCTAGTTCCACATCTGCGGGTTCTGCGTCTTTGGATTCAACGAACCACAGATTGAAAATAATATTTTTTTTTTTCCCACACACACACACTGTATTTTATTTTTACAAGAGATAAATAGACTGACACCAAGCATTGTACATGGATGACCACAACAAAAGCAACAATGATTGCAATTACCAAACATGAAACACACTTATACTATGTCATAATATTGACATTCAGTCCAGTAATCCTCCACTGTAACAGCTCCTTTACTTTGCAGTGAAAATTGATTTGTATATTCTTTTCCTCTGAGTCCTTGTGGGATTTTTTTTTTTAATTCAGACAGAAAGTCACAAAAATTATACTCATCCTCATCAGTTCACTCAGTCCCATGTAATTAATTTCTTTTTTTTTTCATCTTGATCTTTTGTTAGCACTTTTATGAGTTCATCAGTTTTTCATTAGAGTTCTGAAAATGCTTATTCATTCAGTTCAGCAGTACAGTCAGTTACCAGAAACCTGTACTTGTCAGAGTCTTTTCCATGAATTTCTTGAAGATGAAACCCTTTTATAGGAACATATTTGCAAAATCATCAGAGTACACCCAGAACTGTCTGTAAATGACAAAAGACTTAAAAATGACCATGGTTAAAGATTTGATGAAAGTTCATAATAATGCAGTTGACAAGAAAATTAGTTATTTCTGAGATATACATTTTAAAGTAATAACTAGGATTATTACTTATAACATTATACCAGAACATATAAGATTTTTAGACGTTTCCTGTAATGTCTGAAACATTTATATTAACATATTTCCATACATATTTCCATACAAATACAAATATAAGATTTTTAGAAATTTCATGTAATGTCTGAAACATTTATATTAACATATTTCCATACATATTTCCATACAAATACAAATATAAGATTTTTAGAAATTTCATGTAATGTCTGAAACATTTATATTAACATATTTCCATACAAATAACCCAATGAAAGTTTAGTATTAGTTGTTTTGTTTGTTTTTTTATACTGCAGGTTCTTATTAGGCATCAGTTTTATACACATCAGTGTATACATGTCAATCCCAATCGCCCAATTCAGCACACCACCATCCCCACCTCATCGCAGTTTTTCCCCCTTGGTGTCCATATGTCCATTCTCTACATCTGTGTCTCAACTTCTGCCCTGCAATCTGGGTCATCTGTACCATTTTTCTAGGTTCCACATACATGCATTAATATACGATATTTGTTTTTCTCTTTCTGACTTACTTCACTCTGTATGACAGTCTCTAGATCCATCCACTTCTCAACAAATGGCTCAATTTCGTTCCTTTTTATGGCTGAGTAATATTCCATTGTATATATGTACCACAACTTCTTTATCCATTCGTCTGTTGATGGGCATTTAGGTTGCTTCCATGACCTGGCTATTGTAAATAGTGCTGCAATGAACATTCGGGTGCATGTGTCTTTTTGAATTACGGTTTTCTCTGGGTATATGCCCAGTAGTGGGATTGCTGGGTCATATGGTAATTCTATTTTTAGTTTTTTAAGGAACCTCCATATTGTTCTCCATAGTGGCTGTATCAATTTACATTCCCACCAACAGTGCAAGAGGGTTCCCTTTTCTCCACACCCTCTCCAGCATTTGTTGTTTGTAGATTTTCTGATGATGCCCATTCTAACAGGAGTGAGGTGATACCTCATTGTAGTTTTGATTTGCATTTCTCTAATAATTAGTGATGTTGAGCATCTTTTCATGTGCTTCGTGGCCGTCTGTATGTCTTCTTTGGAGAAATGTCTATTTAGGTCTTCTGCCCATTTTTGGATCGGGGTGTTTGTTTCTTTGATATTGAGCTGAATGAGCTGTTTATATATTTTGGAGATTAATCCTTTGTCAGTTGATTCATTTGCAAATATTTTCTCCCATTCTGAAGGTTGTCTTTTCGTCTTGTTTATGGTTTCCTTTGCTGTGCAAAAGCTTTGAAGTTTCATTAGGTCCCACTTGTTTATTTCTGTTTTTATTTCCATTACTCTAGGAGGTGGATCGAAAAAGATCTTGCTGTGATTTATGTCAAAGAGTGTTCTTCCTATGTTTTCCTCTAAGAGTTTTATAGTGTCCAGTCTTACATTTAGGTCTCTAATCCATTTTGAGTTTATTTATTTTTTTTTTTTTTTTAATGTCTGAAACATTTATATTAACATATTTCCATACATATTTCCATACAAATACAAATATAAGATTTTTAGAAATTTCATGTAATGTCTGAAACATTTATATTAACATATTTCCATACATATTTCCATACAAATACAAATATAAGATTTTTAGAAATTTCATGTAATGTCTGAAACATTTATATTAACATATTTCCATACATATTTCCATACAAATACAAATATAAGATTTTTAGAAATTTCATGTAATGTCTGAAACATTTATATTAACATATTTCCATACATATTTCCATACAAATACAAATATAAGATTTTTAGAAATTTCATGTAATGTCTGAAACATTTATATTAACATATTTCCATACATATTTCCATACAAATACAAATATAAGATTTTTAGAAATTTCATGTAATGTCTGAAACATTTATATTAACATATTTCCATACAAATAACCCAATGAAAGTTTAGTATTAGTTGTTTTGTTTGTTTTTTTATACTGCAGGTTCTTATTAGGCATCAGTTTTATACACATCAGTGTATACATGTCAATCCCAATCGCCCAATTCAGCACATCACCATCCCCACCTCATCGCAGTTTTCCCCCCTTGGTGTCCATATGTCCATTCTCTACGTCTGTGTCTCAACTTCTGCCCTGCAAACTGGCTCATCTGTACCATTTTTCTATGTTCCACATACATGCATTAACATACGATATTTGTTTTTCTCTTTCTGACTTACTTCACTCTGTATGACAGTCTCTAGATCCATCCACTTCTCAACAAATGACTCAATTTCGTTCCTTTTTATGGCTGAATAATATTCCATTGTATATATGTACCACAACTTCTTTATCCATTCGTCTGTTGATGGGCATTTAGGTTGCTTCCATGACCTGGCTATTGTAAATAGTGCTGCAATGAACATTCGGGTGCACGTGTCTTTTTGAATTACGGTTTTCTCTGGGTATATGCCCAGTAGTGGGATTGCTGGGTCATATGGTAATTCTATTTTTAGTTTTTTAAGGAACCTCCATATTGTTCTCCATAGTGGCTGTATCAATTTACATTCCCACCAACAGTGCAAGAGGGTTCCCTTTTCTCCACACCCTCTCCAGCATTTGTTGTTTGTAGATTTTCTGATGATGCCCATTCTAACAGGAGTGAGGTGATACCTCATTGTAGTTTTGATTTGCATTTCTCTAATAATTAGTGATGTTGAGCATCTTTTCATGTGCTTCGTGGCCGTCTGTATGTCTTCTTTGGAGAAATGTCTATTTAGGTCTTCTGCCCATTTTTGGATTGGGGTGTTTGTTTCTTTGATATTGAGCTGAATGAGCTGTTTATATATTTTGGAGATTAATCCTTTGTCCGTTGATTCATTTGCAAATATTTTCTCCCATTCTGAGGGTTGTCTTTTAGTCTTGTTTATGGTTTCCTTTGCTGTGCAAAAGCTTTGAAGTTTCATTAGGTCCCACTTGTTTATTTCTGTTTTTATTTCCATTACTCTAGGAGGTGGATCGAAAAAGATCTTGCTGTGATTTATGTCAAAGAGTGTTCTTCCTATGTTTTCCTCTAAGAGTTTTATAGTGTCCAGTCTTACATTTAGGTCTCTAATCCATTTTGAGTTTATTTTTGTTTATGGTGTTAGGGAGTATTCTAATTTCATTCTTTTACATGTGGCTGTCCAGTTTTCCCAGCACCACTTATTGAAGAGACTGTCTTTAATTAATTAATTAATTAATTAATTAATTAATTTTTTTTGGCTGTGTTGGGTCTTCGTTTCTGTGCGAGGGCTTTCTCCAGTTGCGGCAAGCGGGGGCCACTCTTCATCGCAGTACGTGGGCCTCTCACTATCGTGGCCTCTCTTGTTGCAGAGCACAGGCTCCAGACGCGCAGGCTCAGTAGCTGTGGCTCACGGGCCTAGTTGCCCCGCAGCATGTGGGATCTTCCCAGACCAGGGCTCGAACCCGTGTCCCCTGAATTGGCAGGCAGACTCTCAACCACTGCGCCACCAGAGAAGCCCCTGAAAATACTTTTTAAAAAGATTCCAGAAAGTTCCAAAAAGCAAAACTTGAATTTGCCACATGCTGGCAAATATTTACATGTACAACTATTTACATTGTATTAGGTATTTTAAGCAATCTATGATGATTTAAAGTATATGGGAGGATGTGAGTAGCTTATACACAAATACTAAACCATTTTATATAAGGTCTTGAGCATCTGCAGATTTTGGTATTCACGGGGGTCCTGGAACCAATCCCCACGTGGATATGAAGGGATGACTGTATCACATTTTTTAATGAAATATAATGTCAGGCACTCTTCTAGGTGCTGGGGATAAATCAATAAATGAGACAGACAAAATCCCTGCCTGTGTAGAGCTGACATTCTAGTGGTGAGGAGATAAACAATTAAATGTAATAAATAAGAGTATTATTTAATGTGTTAGAAGATGATAACTGCTTAGAAAAAATTAAAACTAGAGCAAAATCAGGCCCATTTGGTAGATGGACAAGGAACTGGTTGCTGTAATAATGTATTAGTTATCTTGCCATGTAACAAATTACCCCAGAATTTAGGAGCTTAAAACCTCAGACATGTATTATCTCAGTTTTTGTGGGTCAGGAATCCACAACTGGCTTATCTAGGATGCAAACAAGATGTCAGCTGAGGCTGTGGACATCCAAAAGCTGACTGGGGCTGGGGGGGTCCACCTCTGAGATAAATCACACATATGGCTGTTGGCAAAAGGCCTTAGTTCCTCACGAGCTGTTGGCAGGAAACCTCAGTTCCTTGCCATGTGGGCCTCTCCACTAGGGCTGCTTGAGTGTCTTCATGGCTTGTCAACTAACTTTCCCAGAACAAATGATTCAAGAGTGAGAGCAAGGAGAAACCCACAATATCTTCTATGACCTAGTCCTGAAAATGACACTGTCACTTCTGCTATCTATTCTATTTGTTAGAAGTGAGTCACTATGTCCATCCCACATTTAAGGAGAGGGGAATTTGAGGCGGTGTCTTAAATAATTTGTGGAAATTTTTGGAAACCACTACAATTAAATGGAGTAGTCAAGAGAAAGGTAGTATTTGAGCAAAGACTCAAAGGAGGTGAGGGAATTAGACATGCAGATATGGGGTGAGGGAGCAGATTGTTCTGGCAGAGGGAAGACCTGGAGCTGTCGCAGCAGGAGCTTACCTGGCATGCTGGTAAAGAAGAAAGAGAGAGTGACACTAGGAGGAAACTAGTGGCACTGCCACACTTCTTTCCTCCATTACTAGCTGTGTGACCTTGGGCAAGTCACTTCTCTGTGAAATGGGAATGATAGTAACTACCCACAGGTTGATTATGAGGCTTAAATAAAACTACATGTAGGGACTTCCCTGGCAGTGCAGTGGATAAGACTCTGCACTCCCAATACAGGGGGCCTGGCTTCTACCCCTGGTCCGGGAACTAGATCCCGCATGTATGACGCAACTAAGGAGCCCTGGAGCTGCAACAAAGGAGCCCATCTGCCACAACTAAGACCTGGCACAACCAAATAAATAAATAAATATTTTTAAAAGAATACTACATGTAAGGCATCCAGTTCATGTCTGGTACATAGTAAACACTCAGTAAATATTAGCTAATACTATTCTTGTTATGATCTGGTTCAGAAGCCACATCCTCATCATCTGATCATCTAGTACAGTGGTGCAAGTCACCATCTAGGGGCTCTTGGAGGACATGGCCCTTAGGGCATCTGCAGAAATATCTCCCCTGCTCTACAACCTTGAGGAAAAGCTGCAGAAGAGATGAACTTTGCCTGCCCGTCAAAGCCTGGAGCTCAGGTCTCAGAGCAGCCACCGGGGTTAAATGCCAAGTCTGCCAAGCTGCCCGGCGGGGTTGGGGACCCTGCTCAGCCAGGGACTGGGGAACCAGCTCAGAGGTTCTAGAGCGAGGTCTTCCCTAGGTACCACTCCTGAGCCCTCCAGTCTCAGGCAATCTTTGCCTCGGGTGCTAGAAAGGGGGCTGTCCGCAAGAGTAAAACCCCAAAGTTCTTGCCAACCAGAACCTGGGGTCTTTGAAACAAGTTGAAGCCACTTGGGGTGGATCTTTCTATAACTCCCCAAGAAGAAGGACTGGACACAAGGAAGAAGAGGGAAGAATTGCATTCTCACTTGGTGACACAAGATGGTCCCTAGGAGCTACTAGTTCCTTCTATTGGTGACCACTGACCAGTGCCCAAGTGGGTCAAGGATTAATGTGGCCCTGTCAACTCATGCCAGGTAGACTCAAGGGTTTTTCCCCCTGCTCCCCACCATGGGCTCATGAAGACATGGCTTGGGGTGAAAGCAGCTTGGATCAGTGGGGACTGCCCTGCTCCAGGACTACAAATGTCCCTTCCAGCCCTCGCTCCACCACACACACCTTGTGACCTTGGCCAACTTCCTGAGTTATTTTCTGTGCTTCAGTTTTCTTCTTTGTCAAAAAAGATAATAACTTTCACTCTGCCTAATCTATTCATTCAATGAATACTTTAGTCCCTCCTATGTGCCAAGCACCATTCTAATGCCTTACAAATACGATGCAGAACAAGAGAGGCAAGGCCTCTGCTCTCAGGGGCAGGGAGAGAGCCTTTGAAATAATGCCAAGTGGTGGTAGGTGCTGAAAAGAAAAGCAGAACAGGGTGAGGAAATAGAGTGGGATAGAGGTGGTCAGGGAAGGTCCCTCTGAGGGGGGACATTTAGAAGGAGATCAGAACCAAGGGAAGGAGTGAATCCTGTGGATGTCTGAGGGAAGAGCATCCCAGGCAGAGGGAACAGCATGAGTCCCGAGAGATGAATGTGCCTGGGTGGTCCAAGCAGAGCAAGGAAGCAATTCATGGAAATGCTAGAAAGAAACCAGGTTCAACCAGTGCAATGCTTTCACAGCATAAGTTAGATCATGTCACTCTCCTGCCAAAGTCCTTACAGGGCCTAACAGGGCCCTTTCAAGGCCCCACATGGTCTTCTTCCCTCTGCCCTCTTTGACCTCCCCCACCCCAAGCTTCCTCTGCTCCAGCCACCCTCCCTCCTGGCTGTGGCTCACACCTGCCTCCAGGATTTACCCTAACTCACGGGTTCAGAATCACCTGCAGGGCAGAAGAAAATGCAGGTGACTGGGCCCCAGCCATTTCTGATTCAGGTCTGGGGTGGGGCCCCAGATGTGCATTTCTAACAAGGTCCCTGGTGATGCTGATGCCTCAGTCCCTGGTACTACAGCTTTAGCAGGACACTCCAGTTGTCCCCTCTGCTGGAACCAGTTTGCCCCAGATACCGCGTGGCTACTGCCCTCTCCTCCTCCAAGTCTTTGCTCAAACCTTATGGTCTCAATGAGGCCCACCCTGACCATTCTGTGCAGTACTGCACACTGGCCCCTGTACCCCCAATCTCCTCCCTAATCTGTTTTTCCTTTTTTCCATAGTGTCTACCACTTTCTAACATGTGAATAACTATTTTACTTAGTTTGTTGTTAACTATATGTCCCCAAGTACCCAAGAGTGGTTCTAACCCAGACCCCATGAACCCCTGAGGACCCCCTGGATCCTCCAGAGATCAGCTAACTGCCAAATTTCTATGCAGTAGCTTGTGACCATGATGTCTGTAGTGCTAACCTAAAACAATAAAACAGCCAGTCATTTTACCAGCAAAACAGGTTTATTCAGAGTAGCAAAGAATTGTAATTTGGGACATACAACTATGGTGAACCACACACAAGTCCAGGTAAAGCAATGGAGAGGAAACTCTTTTATAGAGGAGGAGGGAAGTTGGAAGTGTTGTTATAAACAAAAAGTCCATTGGAGGAAACTAGGAGTTTGAAGTACAGCGACTTTTCATTGGCTGACTTGTGACAGTCTCTCATTGGCTGAGCTGTTACCAGGCAAGGAGAAAAATCTTTCTTCCTCTGCTGGAAAGTAGCGTCGCTTCCTGCTGGAGATGCAAGGTAGGTCTCTTCCTGTTAGGATCTGTATTGATGCCCCAGTGGCACCTTTGTGAGAGCTCCCCCTTCTGGGCTCCCAACTCCATTTTAGTGAGGTTTCCCTTTATTAATTTTCAGACAGTAGCTTTCATTAGATTCTCAAAGGCTTACTTGATCCCCAAAGCTTGAAAACCACTTGTAGATCAATATCTGGCATAGAATGTGTGCTCAGTAATACTTGTTGACTAAATTAAAGACCTTTTAAAACATGATTCACACACACACACACACACACACACACACATATTTTTTTGAAAAAGGAAAACTGTCAGTGGCACATTGGCTCCCAAATGTTGGTGTCCTTAGACAACTATGTCAGAATGACAGGGTTGCTTTTTAAAAATACAAATTTATGATTCAAAATACTCTCAGAGAGTCTGAGTCAGGGGTTTGGGTGGGGCCAGAAATTCAGTATTTTTCAAAGCCTCCTGCTTCCCTCCCACCTCCACCCCTCCAGGTGAGTCTGAGGTGCAGCCAGGTTTAGGAATTTCTATGTGAAATCTTTATTGGAGAAGGACTCAGGAGACTCAGTTCCCATGTGCAGCTTTTACACTTTGCAAAAAATGTGATCACACCCATGGTCACTTGTGACCTTCTCACAAGCTCTCAGGTGACCCGGCAGGGACTACAATCTCCCTTTCACTGAGTAGAAAGCTGAGGCCCTGGGGAACCAAGTGACATCCCCTCGTGACACCCAACGGTCATACTGCCTGTGGGTGGTAGAGATACAATTAGAACTTGGGCCCCTGGCCTCTCACTCTAGGGTTCTCCCCTCTGCACAAACTGGATAAACCCAAGTTCCAGGAAATTCCAAGAACACTACCAGGGGAGGAGAGCCAGAGAAGGGAGGGGCAGAGTGGCAAACACGTGGAGGGCACGGTTCAGGAAGTTGTCTCCTGGCCACCAGGAAAGACTCCAGCTGCTCTAAGGACACAGGCATTCACATGCTAATTCTGGTTGTGTATGACCCCAAGACACTCACTTTCCCTTTATGTGCCTCAGTCTCCTTATCTGCAAAATGGGGCTGATAATCCATGCCCTGCCTCCAGTAAGATGCTTGTAGAATATATAGCATTCTAATGCCCAAGTTATAACTATTCTTATCAAGGGAAGGTGCAACATCCCCCACTCAGACGAGCTCTAGGGACAGAACTAAATCCAGCCTCTCATTCATTTGAGGTACATTTTTGAGCACCTACCATGTACCAGGCATTGTGCTGGACACTGTGCACGCATCACCTCATTTAACCCTCAACACAAGCCAGTGGGATTGGTGCTGTCGTTGTCCCGTTTTACAGATGAAAAAACTGACGCTCAGGGGAATGAGTTGCAATTCATTCCATCATCTGTTCATTCATCCAACTTTTACTGAAAACCTGCTCTGGGCCAGGCTCTGGGCTACGTGCTGAGGACATGAAGATGAACAAGTCCTTCAGGAAACAAGCCCATAAATTAGTTTAATGACAACTCAGTACATGCTTCCACAGACAAGTGAGTGAGGGCCGGAGGAGGAGCAAATGGCTCTCCTGGGATTATGGGGAAGGGCAGCTGATCTTCCGCGGGACCCTGCACCACCAAGGTGCCTGTGCCCTGTGTAGAGGTAGCAATCAAAAGGCCTGGGTTCGAGTCTCGCTTCTGTCAAGGCTTTATTGTGTATTCCCAGGAAACCCCTTCTGCCGCTGAGCCTTGCCAGTTTTCTTAATCTGGAAAATTAAGAGGTTAAGAGGTTGGGCTTGTGATCCTGCAGTTCTGGGGGCCTAAACCTCTGGCCCTCCTACTCCACTTTATGGTACGTGCAAGCTTGGCCCCAGCCAGCCCCGAGACTAAGCGTAGGGCAGCCGAGACCAGACCACTTGAAAAGTGCCAAACACCCCGCTCCCAGACAGAACTCAAAGCCGGAGGCGCGGCCTGAGGTCCAAAGGGCGGAGCTCTGACAGAGGCGGGGCTGAGGCCTCCTGGAGGTGCGGCGCGACCCACCCAGGAGCGTCTCATCCAGCCAATGAGCGCCCGGGACCGGGGCAGCCCCGCCTCTGGGTATAAGAGAGCGCCGAGTCCGGGGGCACGACGCAGAGGTCTAGCAGCCGGACTGTGTAGGTGTGCAGGGTCATTTCAGACCTGAGTTGGGGTGCACAAGAGCTCTGAGTTCGGTGTGTCCAGGGCTGCGCAGGAGCACGGGTCGGGTTCGGTTTTCCTTTGCCCGGCTGAGGTGCGGTGAAGGCAAGGGGCTCGGATCACTCGCTGCAGAAGAACAGCTGGCCGGGACCCGGGGACGCCCGCGCTGACCATCGGCCCGCCGCCGCCGCTGCCGGCAGTCGTCCCGCCGTCATGGCCGACCACCTGATGCTCGCCGAGGGCTACAGCCGGGTGCCGAGGCCGCCGCCTGCCGCGCCCGCCCATGGCCCTCACGCGCTTCGGACGCTGCAGCCCTACTCGGGCCCGGGCCTGGACAGCGGGTTGCGGCCGCGGGGCCCGCCGCCGCCTCCACCGGGGGCCCTGGCGTACGGGGCCTTCGGGCCGCCGCCTGCCTTCCAGCCCTTTCCGGCCGTGCCACCGCCGGCCGCTGGCAGCGCGCACCTGCAGCCCGTGGCGACGCTGTACCCGGGCCGCGCCACCGCGCCCCCCGGCGCCCCGGGAGGACCTCCGGGCCCGCAGCCGGTGCCCGGCGCCCCGGCCCCGCCACTGCCGCCGCCCGCGCACGCCCTGGGAGGCATGGACGCCGAACTCATCGACGAGGAGGCGCTGACGTCGCTGGAGCTCGAGCTCGGGCTGCACCGCGTGCGCGATCTGCCCGAGCTCTTCCTGGGCCAGAGCGAGTTTGACTGCTTCTCGGACTTGGGGTCGGCGCAGCCCGCCGGCTCGGTGAGCTGCTGAGCGAGGCCGGGCGCCTGCTGGCGTGCCCGAGAGAAGGAGGCCGGCCCGCCCGCCGGACTCCGCACCCAGCGCCTGGACCCCGCACGCACCCTCCGTGAGGGTGGAGGCAGCAGTTAGTGCACCGAGCCGACGCCGGGCTGGGACGCCTGGCCTCACTCCAGGCCCTGCCTCCTGCAGAATGACAGTTTGGGTTCATCTCTGCCCCGGAGCCTCAGCGGTAAAGTGAAGGGGACTGGACGCCCCCTTCCGGACTCCCAGTTCTTAGATTCTGTGTCCTCTCCTCTCGGACCCTCCCCCGCCCCAACCCCCAATCTGAGCCATCCCAGGCCTCTGCCTGATTCCCCCTTTCCTTGTGCAAACCACTGTGGTCACTGGGTGCCTGGAGCCGCCCGCCCGCCAGGCCCCCAGCCCGCTGCCTGGGTCCTGAGGTCGCTGGGCCTCCCGCCCTGGGGAGGGGCAGAATGTACAGCCCTCATCCCTGCGGAGTGGAGCAATACCCCATCTGACCTCCAGCACCACAATAAAACTGGGTCACTTTCCAGTCTGGTGTTTTCATTTCCTTATAACTCCAACTATATTTGGCTTCTAGAGTCCTGAGGCTGTTGGAGGCCCTGGGTGGGATGGAGGACACAGCCCCTGGCAGTGGTCAGGAGAGGAAACTGACAGTTTCTTTCGAAAATATCTGTGAGTTGTGCAATTGTTATGTCATAATCTGGAAGGCAGAGGCTGCCGCCACCGGGTGGCAAGGTAACCCAAAGGACTTCCCGGCTCCTAGGAGGGGTGGGGGGAGCTTGGGGGTGCTGCCCTCACTGTTTGCTCAGCATGGAGGCTAGAGGGGAGCGGGGTGTATCTGAGGGTTCAGGTTCTGGCTTTGAACCGGAGCTCCCTCTCTTGTTCAAGACACCATCCATTGAGATTTCTGAAGCCATTTCCTCAGAGACAGATGGTCTCGGTCTTAGGTGGTTGTGAGGATCACATGCAACGTGAGGCCTTTGGCACAGTGCAAGACACCTAGGCAGCCCTCAGTAAGTGATAATGATGATGATTCTACAATAATAATCATGCCTTCAAGGGGTCACAGTCCAAGTGGGAGTAGGGGGTGACAGGCCTAGAAATCAACTCATCTTGGTACAAGTAAGAGCGGGATGAGGACTAGAAAATAGGTAGGACCGCCTAGTGGGCAAACCCAGAGGAGGAAGTGGTTTCAGCTGGTGCAAGGGGTCAGGTCCGGTCAGGTTTCAGGGAGGCAGTGGTATTTGATGTGGTGGGAAGAGCCTTGAATGATGAGTACGTCTTTAGGACTTGGAGAAGATGGCATGCAAGTGGAGAGCCCACTCAAAGGCAGGGAGGCATACAAGTACAGGGCCTGTACGGGAAGGCATGGGGTCTCTAGAAAGGTCTATTGGCTTTATGGGGACTTTGGGAGGTAAGCACAGTCCCTGTTCTACAGACAAAGGATGTGGTGCTGGCCCAGACCTGGTAGCGTGAGCTCTTGGCCACCCTCTGCTATTGCCTCTCTCTGGAAAGATCCCTAGGTGCTTCAGGGGTGTGGAAGAAAGGCAGGAAGAGAGGAAAGGAAAGCATGGAGGAGAGGCTGAGGACCGGGCCAGAACAAGGCAGTGGGGCTGGAGAGGAGAGAATGAATTCCAGAGACTCTGTGGAGAGGAGCATGGAGCTGTGACCTTCGGTGCCCCATGGTTGGCCTCACCCTCATGCCGAGCTTGTTGACATGCCTTTCCCTCCAAGCCTGTGAGCTCACCCAGAGCACACTGTCAGCACCAGCTCCCGAGCCACCAGGACAGGCATGGAGTGGGCAACAGAGGTGTTTGGCCAATGAATGAAGGTCTCCCCTAGGATACTGGAGGTATCCTCAAACAGGTTGGGGAGGAAGGGCAGAGAGACTTCTGAGCAAGAACTGACCCGAGCTCTGGGCTTAGAACAGCCAGTGTTTGCTCCACTTTGCCCAAGATCCCAGGCCAGAGATAAAAACCAAATGGTTGGATTGGGATGGGAGGGTCTGGCCCTGGTCTGGCCTCAGTTTCTCCACCAGTAAAATAGGGCTAATAACCCTGCCCTACTATTTCACAAGACAATAAGCCTCATAGTAAGTGGGGAGCAGATTCAGGGGTGGGAGGATAAGCAGTAGGTAAGCTCTGAAGTGCTCTCCATATGGAAGGGGTTACAATGGAAACCCAACACCCGCCTCTTCCTAGAATTAAAAAGAGTAGAAGAGGGAGTCCAGCTCCTGAGCTATTTCCCACCCACCATCCCTCCCAGAGGGGCTGCTGACTAGTTGGATAGCAGACAGATGGACAGAGGAAAAGGCAAGTCTGGGGCAGCCCACCACCTGGATCCCCAAATCCCTGACACTTTGCAGGACTCTGACCCTCCCAGCTGGAGAGGAGGATGGAGTGTCCATCCTGCCAGGAGGCTTGTGGTCTGATAGCCTCGGGGTCCATTTCCAGAAGCAGGTCCTACTAGCTGCCTGACCTCAAGTAAGTCACTTACCTTTTGAGTCTTGTTCTCCAACCAGCTTCCTGTGGTTTCAATAGGTACTTTTTACCTCTTACTGAGGTTACCTCTTAAAATAACCCATTGACCTCCCCTTCCCCCAATCCTGTGGATTTCATTCTCCTACCTGGGCTGGGTCTTTGGGGTTGGGCGTCAGGCTCCCTCGGGGTTGGGAACTGAGTCATGGGACTGGCAAGACATTATTTCATCTTTTTTTTGTTTTGTTTTTTCCTTTTCATATAAAAGTTTCCCCAGGCTGAAGTTTGTTATTTTGAATCATCTTTCAGTTGACTGGATTTTATTAGCAAGTAGTTTTTTCCAACTATGACTTCTCTCAAACTCATCTACAGAATGGAGATGCTAATAGTACCTCTCTCTTAGAGCTGCAGTGGAGATTAAATTAGTTAATTCCCATAAAGTATTTAGAACAGTGTAGCTTGTAGTTTACCATCTCTGAGCCCTGGCTTTCTGGGGATACTTTATATTAGAGTCTTTAGAAAGGCTGTGTTGTAACCAGCTAGGAAGAAGGGTTACTCCAACAGTAACACTGTTGCTGGTTGCCTGTAGCCAACTCTGAGATGATGTTTAGCCTGCAAGAATTTTATTAGGGAAGGAAGGGTCCAGAGCAGAAGCTAGCAAAGGAAGCTACGTGGCAGACCCATCAAGAGCCTTGGCCAACCCCACAGGGAGATCTGGAGTTGGAAGGGCCTTTCAGAGTTCTCCCGACCATTATACTCCTTTTTATTCCTTCCCCCAGCAGTCATCAGATATGGCTGCCCAGGGAAGTGGGGTGACAGTGGGCAGGGCAGCTCTCCCCTGCCGGAGCCATCCCTGGGGGAGTTGTGGGCAGGTGAGGAGGGGAAGACCGTCTGCCGGCAGCACTCCCAGCAGCCCAGGGAACAATTTAAGGGAAGCAGGGACTGGAGAGCACATCACAGTGTCCACCACAAGCACTGGAGTGGGAACTAGGGTGAGACGAGTGTCATAAGATTGCCTCTTTAACTTTGTCTCTGGCAGCTTCGTTCGCCTCTCCCTAGTCCCAGACTTGACTAGCACCGTCCCTATTAGAAGGAAAAAAAAAATCTTTTTAAGGAATATCGACCTTAATAGGGTTGATGTGCCGAGAGTCTATATAAATACCTGGTACATAGTCGATTCTCAATAGAGAGCTGCCATCATCATCATCATCATCATCATCATCATCATCACCATCACCATCATCATCGCCATCATTCCAGCTCAGCTAAGTGTTCAACAGTCATTTGTTGAGTAAATTAAGTGAACAGTCTGAGCCTGGTCTTTTCCCAGGAAGCTTAGATTGTTTAGCTGATTCTATGTAATCCTCTTGAATTCCTTAATCCTTCCTTGCCTAACTCTTTACGCCACCATGCTGTTACAAGTGCTGGGTCAGGATTACGGCTGACTGTGGGACTAAGTCAGACTTACTGAGTGCCTACTGTGTGCAGGCATGATGGGACCTAACAGCACACAGTAGGCGCTCTTTCTCTTCTAGCCCCTCCTTTAACTATCACCCAAGCCTGTATATAGCACCACTAGGTGGTTTTATTCCCATTCCAGATGTCAGAAAATGGGCTCAGACAGTGCATTACTCCTCTAAGTCACACCCCAGTAAGTGATGGGGTGAGCATGCCCACTCCCATCTATCCAGGGCCCTTTCCCTCCCCGGACTGGGGCTGGCCAAGGACCTGAGCCTGAATGAAAGAAGAGCAGAGTCCCAGACCTGGTGCTGCTACTTTGTGTCCATGCGATGCAGAAGTCACACTGAGCCTCTTTCAGCCTCAGTTTCTTGTTCTGTACAAGGCGGAGAATAAGCCCACCCTCCGAGGTATGTGTGCAAGGATTCAAATGAGACTGGGTTTCTAAGAGCACATTGCAAACAGTGAAGCACTGCTTGGCTGGGGTGAGCTGGGGGTGAATAGCCATGACCTCTACCCTGCAGCTGGTCTGGAGACAGGAGACCTGCACACACTTTGGGACTTGAGATCTGGGCCAGCCTGGAGTGTGCAAAGCAGAGACACATGCCGGGGCTTCTGGGCAAGTGCTGCCGAGCAACTCGGGCTCTGGGAAGCCCTGAGAACTGGTGGTGATGAAAGGGTAAGGTGTGGGGCACCTTGAGGGGGGACATCCAGGTAAAGACCCAAGGCCCCACGTGTGCCCTGGCAGATGGAGAAAATAAAGGAAGCTACTCTCAGCTCAGTCTTCTCATCTGTCAACTGGAGACACCACAGGCAACCTGTGAGAAAGAATGAAGGTGATGTGAAGTGCCTGCCCCCATGAGTGGCTCCGATGGGAGCTGTTGCTGGGAAACATGACTACAGGGACGAGGATGAGAGAGCCTTGTCCCAGCCAGCCTCCAGCTACCTCCCCACCCTCCACTCCAGCCACCCAGGTTCCTGATACCCGATGCTCCTTATGCCTCCATAGCTCGGCCTATGCTGCTTCCTCAGCCAGAAATGCCCTCCCTGGGGCCTTTTCCGCCTGTGAAAGACCTATTTCATCACATAGAAGGATTGGTGGGGAGTCTTTCCCCCTAGACTGTAAGGGTCTGAGGAATCAGAACCTGATTCCCCTTCGCCTCCACCTCCACCCCATGTGTGGCTCGGAGTGGGTATTAGGAAGTGCTGGAGTGAAGCCCTGAGCTGGGAGCTGGGCTGAAAGATGGCCCAGGGCTGGCATCTGAGTTAGCACTGGGAGTTCTGAGCTCTAGTCCCAGCTTAACCACGAACTTGTGTCCTTGGGCATGTCATTTGAGCTCTCCAAGTTCTGTATGAGGAGGACTACATTCCTCAGCCCTCTTGCCTCACAGGTGCTGGGAGGCGGTGAGGCTGGCCTGAGGGAGGAGGGCAAGGAAGTGCAATGCTTCCCTAGCATCGTGGTGGGGCAGCGGACTTGATGTGCACTCTCTCCTGCGGTCCTCACAACTCCGGGAGGCGGGTGTAGTTATTGGCTTCATTTTATTCTGCTGGCCTCATTCTAGGCAGCCGAGGCTCAGAGAGGTTAAGCAACCTACTTAACAACACACAGGCAGTGCAATGGATGGACAGACACATGGTAAACCAGGCAGGGCTCTTGAGAAGACCCTCTTTTTTGTAGGATGGGAGGAGGTTGGATACCAATAAGCGTGCAGTCCAGATACCCCTCAGGGAGCAGGAATGTGGCCAGGATGGGGCAGGGAGTCCTACACAGCTGATTAGAGGGTGGTCTCCAGAGGGACTCACTCCTATGCCTCTTCCTGGTGAGCAGCTCTGGCTGGGGGCTCTGCCATAAAATTGGCACATCCGGCAGCAAGACTCCCCCTGGGCACCCCAGCTTACACTGGCTGCGGAATCTCAGAATCTGAGCCAATCATTGTTTGTTTGTTTTTAAAACAAACACCTTGTCTTTAGTCAAAAATAATATATGCTGGAGGCAAAATACTTTTAAACAATTTTGAAAATGTAAAGTGAAAAGTCAAAGACCTCCCCCAAGTTTTCGCCCGCACACACATCTAATGAGAACATTATGTTACGTGTTACATACATAATATACATCTCTCTTTCACATGAATGGAATTATACAATTTTCTATCATTGGATTTTTTTTTCACTTAATGTATTTTGGAAATCTTCCATGTCAGTAAACTCCTTTTAATGACTGCACTG
The DNA here is from genome assembly GCF_949987535.1 of Balaenoptera acutorostrata. Lineage (NCBI taxonomy): Eukaryota > Metazoa > Chordata > Mammalia > Artiodactyla > Balaenopteridae > Balaenoptera > Balaenoptera acutorostrata. The sequence goes on along the minus strand of NC_080064.1, from coordinate 33,566,236 downwards.
TGCATAATCTATTTACCCAGTTCCCAACTGATGGCGATTTAGCTTGTTTCCAAATTTTCACTGTTACAGATAATGCTACAAGGAGCATCCTTGTATATTTACCCTGGAACACTTATGGGAGCATCTCTGTAGAGTGGATTCCTCGAAGGGAGATTACTGGATCAGAAGAGATGAGCAAATAAAATTGTGACAGCCGCTGCCAAGTAGTTCCCGAAGTGGCTGATCCCATTCGCCTTCCTGCCAGCTCTGTGACTGTGCCTATTGGCTCATGCCCTTGACCACACTGGACATTAGCAGTGTCTTAGTTTTTACCTTTCTAAAAGCAAAAAAAAAAAAAAAAAAAAAAGGGTATTTCATTTCTATTTCCGTGATTATCAAAGTTTGGACAAGTTTGCCTGTTCCCCCCTATATGTGATTCAAAATAAAATAATACTAAGCTGTAAAATTAGTGTAAGGAATCCCCCAAAGTTCTTCAGTTTTCCGTAACTATTTTGAAACAGCAATGCTTCATCTCCTCCTCCTCCTCCTTTCCTTCCTCAAGTCAAATTCTTTCAGATTTGCAGCTAGTGCCCTAACCACATGAGCTGTCTGCTTGTTATGTAATCCAGTACTGACTCATAATATCTCACCTAACTCTCTCAGTGATCTGACTTAATCTATTACTCCAGGTCACATAGAGGTGAGGAAGCCGAGGCTCGTAGAGGTGAAATGACTTGCCTACCACCACACAGCTAGTCATTTATTGAGTTAAAGTATTTAATGTACTTAGGATGGTACACATAGTAAAAGATATTTAAGTGTTAGCTCAGCTTCTGTAACAAAGGGGAATTTTTTTAAGTGGCTTAAAAAGCAGAAAATATTTCATTCTAGTTCCACCCAGTCATTTAGACCCAGATTGCTTCCTTCTTGTTGCCCTGCCTTACGTGACCCCAACCTCAAGAACCAAGATGACAGCTCAAATCCAAGTTTGCTTTCTTTTTTTTGTTTCTCATTTTTGGTCTTTGTCTGTGGAGTGGAAGCTGGGTCATGTCCAGCTCTCAGGAGAAAGAGAGTGAGGAGACGAGCGCAACCAATATTTTAAGACCCAAATACACACATTACTTCCACTCAGATTCTCTTGACGAGAATTTATTCACATGACCACACTTAGCTGCAAGGGATGCTGGGCAATATGGCTTCTAGGTGGCAATCATGTGTTCATCAACAACTCAGTTACTATGGAAGATGGGAAGGATGGCTTTTGGTGGGCAACCAACAGTCTCTACCATAGTGAGTGGCTCAGTTGAGATTAGAACTCAAGTCTCCTCTGCCCCAGAGCACTTGGTGGAGTGGGGAAGATGTCAGAGGCCTGAGTCATATATAAAGAGAACTGAGTTGGTATCAGGTCAGTCATCACTTGTAAATGTGCATCTTGGGTAACTCACGTCCCTTCTTTGAGTCTCAGTTTCCCTATCTGTAAAATGGAGATAATAATGGGACTTACTCTCAGTTTGCTGCTGAGAAAGCACTTACCAAAATTTTTAACATACTAGGTGCTCATGTGGTAGAATGGTTGGGGTAGAATTTGGATATGAGCACATGAAAGAAAGAAATTCCAGGGGAGGTGACAATGTGTGCAATGGCCAAGTGGCATGAATGAATAGGACTTGATTGGGAAAGGCAACAAGGAAATGTTAGCATGTGTGGTAGATATTCAGAGAGGCAAGGGATATACTTGAAGTTGGTAAGGGTCAAAGAAGGATAACCCTTGAGTGGCAGGCTGAGGAGCTTGGACTTGATCTTTTTGGTAATGGGGAGCCCTGGATTTTATGAGCAGGATGGAAAAAGAGTAAGATTTGTGTTTTGGAAATCTTCGTTTCCAATTTGTGCTGTGAGTAGAATGGATTTGAGAGGGGCACATTGGAAAAATGGAGAATGCTGAGAAGGCTATCATACCAATTCAGGTAGAGATAAGGGCCCTACGACAAGTGGTGGCAAGGTGGGGTAGAAGGGAGAGATGGTAAAGACAGAAGTCATAAGCCTTAAGGGAGATTTGGTTTGAAAAAGAATGGAACACAAAATCTGGTATAAGAAGACACGCTTGCTGAAGGAACTCTATACCTGGGTTATTTAGGATTAGGTGTGTGCCTTTGAGTGACAGAATAACAGCAGCTTAAATGAAATGAACCAGGTAGGTGGTCCAGGACTGGTGTGGTTATCATATGTAAATATCCACACTTCTTTACCTTATTACTTTGTCACTCATGAGTCAGACCTCATGGTCCAAAAAGGCTGCCCTAGCCACTGTATCAACATTCCAGCCAGAAAGAAGAAGAAAAGAGAAGGAGAAGGGCACATTCTGGAAGGTGCCCACCCCCAACCATAAGAGAGCATCAGAAATGTGGTCTTTATTTTGGGTGACCCATGTGTCTAAGTAAACTTTGGAGGTTCTCCCACTAAGGAAGAAGATGGGGATGGATATCAGGGACAACTTGCAGTCCTAATAATGGCTTGTTGAAGTGGAGGCTACAGGAAAGAGAGGAGCCAGAAATGATTCCCAGGAATGGAATGTGGGTGGAGGACAGGACAGGTCTTCCCTGAGGCGGGACCCAGGAGAAGGAACAGATTGGGGAGAGTGGGATAAGGTCAGAATGGACATATGGGGTCATCCTGGGTTGATGTTCAGGTAGAGGCAGGCCAGGTAAATGCACCAAGCGCTCAGTAGTGAGGTATGGACTGAGAATAAACACTTTTTGTGTTATTTGCATATCCGTGCTTGCCATAGGGATGATGATGGCGAGTAATAGAAGCAAGTGGCTAAGGAGAGAACACAGACATTTAAGAGAAGGGAGGGATGGAACCTGAGAAAAAGCAGTTGGGGAGGCAGGAGGGGAATGAGCAGAGAGGTCCTGAAAGCTGAGGTCTAATGCTGCTAAAAAGTCAAGTGAAATGAAGGCTGAAAAGAGGCTGTTCAATTTATCAATCAGGAAGTAAAAACTGAGTTTGCCAGAGCAGCTTCAGGGGAGCGGAGGGCCAGAGTCGGGTTGCAGGGGGTCAGCAGGAGGTGGGAAAGAGCAAGAAGAATCAGCCAGGGTCCATGGCTTGTTTAAGTCATCTCTCCCACCTCAGTGCTTTCGTGGGTCAAGTGACCCATGTCTGCGTGGGTTTGGCCGAGACGGTTCCAGCTCGAGATAGGGTGCAATACCCCCTTTGCTCAGGAGGTGGCAGCACCACACCAAGCGACAGCACCTGGACCGACACAGGGCACGTAAATATATTTCCAGGGAAGTAAAGCTTAGTTCCCTGAACACCAAAGCTTTGTGGGAGGAAAAGGTCGCCATCTTGGATGAGAGCCTTGAGCAGAGGAAACTGAATGGAACTTTAGGTTCAAATCCTAGTTTTTGCTTATTGGCTGTGTGACCTTGAGCAAGTCCTGCTTCCTGGCTGGGAAACTGGGGATAACTAGCCCGAACCTACCTCTGGGGTCACTGGGAGTCTCTAAACGACTATGGTCGTGTCTGATGGTCTTGTGGGCAGCGGGGACAGGCTCAGGAACCGAGGGAGGGAATCCAGACCAGATGAGCCCAGGCGGGGGGGCGGTGGAGGCAGTGGTGAGTGTGGTCCTACGAGGACTGTCCTGGTAGTGATTTTGGAGTCAGGAAAGCTGGGTTCATATTTTGCCGTTGGGGGAACCGAGGCTCATAGAGAGGGGAAATGACTTTCCCAGGGTCACGCCCTGCAAGCAGGCAAAGCAGAGGCACCACAACCAAAATTTGGAAAAGAATTTGATGTCTAATATATTTTTTAAAAGCATTGAAGTTGTATCATGGGGAAAATCAGAACTCCGGGACTTTTCTACCACGATAATGTGGTTCTGTGTTTCCCGCACTCGGAACTATTGAGTGTCTCTCTCCTCTGGTCCCTGTTTGACCCTCACATTCTGAGAGCACCCCGACGTCTGCTCCTTCCCCCCGAGATGACATGCGAGCACGTTAAGGACCTGAGAGTAGGAAGGCCACCCGAGGACAAGCCTGGAGGTCAGGAGACGTAGACTCAGTTCTGGGCTCTGCCCTGTCTTACGGGGCCTCAGTTTCCCCATCAGCAAAATGCGTCTGTTGGACCAGCCTAGCCCCTGGGAGCCTTGGTAGCTCTGATGTTTTTCTGAAGGCTCTTGCTTCCACCTTGAACTACCCCACCTGCCCCCGAAAAATTGCTCCCCCTCAATGTTGTCACTATCCCATTTCCTGTTCATTTTTCTTCATAGCTCTTATCGCTCTCTGAAATTATCTTGTTTTTTGTTTATTTTCTGTCTAGACAGTAATCTACTGTCTACTCCATGTGAGCAGGGGCTTTGTGAGTTTGGGAGAGCCGCTTTGACCTTGGCACCTCAAACAGTGTTTGGCACGTAGTAGAGATGAACAAACGATTGTAGAATAAATGAGTGAAGGACAAAGAATGCAGCCCCTGACTCTCTAAGGCAAGTCCTGGAGTCCCCGTTCAGCTCTGCCATCTCTCGCTCGCTCGCTCTCTCTCTCTCTCTCTCTCTCTCTCTCTCCCAGACACACTGGCCCTAACTACTGGGCCTTCATTGTGGGGTGCCCTGGTGCCAGAAGTCCAGCCTCCCTCCTGGCTCCAGACTGGCACTCCAACACCAAGCCAAGGTCTTTACTGACGCCTTGTGGCCATGGGGACACGTAACAGGGGCTAGGAGGATTCCCACGGGAAAGATGATCAGTCCCAGGTGACCCTGCTTCCCTCCCTTCCTGCCAACCAGCATTTCTTAATCACCTTGTGATGGTGATGACCGGAGATGAGAAGCAGGTGTGCTTCTTGCCCTCCAGGAGCTGAAGTGACACCTGGGGAAGGAGAGGCGGGGAAGGGGGTCATAAGATCCAGGAGAGGAGCTATGGGGAGTCTAGTGGGAGTGAGGGTAGGAGGTAAGTGCACACCCCACCCCGGTTCTGAGCAGGCAGGGAAGCCTGCATCTCGGGCCTCAGGATACTCCTCCCAGGATATCTGTTCTCCAGCGATCTCCCCACTTTCTTCCAGGAAATCCTCCATGTCTCCTATCCACTTTAGAGGCTGTGTAGGAAAAAGAGAAAGAGAAGAGGAGGTGTCTGTTGCCCAGAGAAGCCATTTGGGACAAAAACAAAGATGTTAGAGGAGAGTATAAAGAACATTCTGCTTTGTGATGGGCAATGTAAACCTTCCACGGCACAGCTTCCTGTAAAATCCACCTCGCCAGCTGTATTAATCAGGTCTTGCTGTGATAATGCTGTGAAACAAGCAACCCCCAAATCTCAGGGGCCTACAAAATCAGAGATTATTTCACACTCCTGAGGCTTAGGTCAACTGCAGTTTAGCTGACGCTTGGTGGAACAGGCTGGACTCCTGACTTTGAATCTGGCTCAGGTCTGTTCCAAGAGTCTGCATTCTGGACCCAGAATGAAGGAACAACAGCTATCTGAGTCTTCTCATGGTGGAGGAAGGAAGCACCAGAAGGTCTGGCAGAACTCACCAGGCCTCTTTTGGCCTTACCTTGGAACAAGCACACTGTCCTTTCTCCCAACATTCCATTGGCCAGAGGAAATCCCATAGCCAAGCCCAAGGTCAATGGGATGGTAGAGTGGAGGCTGTGGTGCTCAGATCCCACCCCCCCCACCCCCCCACCCCCGCTTCAGGGACTATGCACTCATTCCCCAGCTGCTGGGAGTCGCCACTGCTGGCTTACAACTGTCAACCCCTGGGAACTGCCTCATCTAAAGCCACGCCCCTCCCAGAGGCTCATGACCAGTGATTGGCTGATGCATGGAAACAAAGGCCTGCCTCTTTCCCTCAGTTTGGCACAACTCTGAGCCCTGGAGCTCCTGAAGATCTGCAGATGCCTCAGCTGAAATCACATTGCGTTATCAGCTTCTCCCTCTGCCTGGTCCTGCCTTCCTGACATCCTTCAGATGAATCTCCTAAGAACACTCCCTGATAAACCTTCTGCACACCACTCTCTGTCTCAGAATCTGTTTGTAGGAAAGCCATTTTAAGACAGGTAGGGAAGTATACTCCACCCAAAGGTAGCCATGGCGATGATGAGGAAGAAAGGAAGCCTTTGGGACAAATAATACAGTCTACTATAATAGTTAAAGAATGCATCTTGGAGACGGATCTGATTTATTTTGGCTGCAACAAAATGCTGGGCACATGCTCAATGCGTGTGTGAGGCGAGAATTGGGGCCACATCTGAGAGGTCCCATTTTTTGGTTGCACTGATTTTTATCTTCTATATTAGGGTCCCATATAAGGTTATGTTGTAGCAAAAGTTCTGCGGCTTAAAAAAAAGGTTTCCAAACCACTGGGTTCCATGATGTCTAGACGTGTGTCTGGATCTGTCCAGCTGGGAAGGGGCAAGCCCCAGAGTAGATCCTCAGCTCTGTGCACCTTGAGCAGAAAGGGGGCCAGGTAGGTGGGTCAAACCCCCACTCCAGGTATTATGGACTGAATTGTGACCCCACCCCAAATTCATATGGTGAAGCCCTAATCCCCAGTACCTCAAAATGTGACTGTATTTGAAGATAGGGCTTTTTTTTTTTTTTTTTCTGGTTGAGTCAGGTCTTTGTTGCTGCATGCCGGATCTTTCATTGAGGCTCGCGGGCCCTCTAGTTGTGGCACGCGGGCTCAGTTGCCCCACAACATGTGGAATCTTAGTTCCCCGACCAGGGATTGAACCGGCGTCCCTTGCATTACAAGATGGATTCTCAACCACTGGACCACCAGAGAAGTCCCCAAAGATAGGGCTTTTAAAGAGGTGATTAAGTTAACACCAGATTGTTAGGGTGGGCCTTAGTCTATTATGACTGCTTTCCTTATGAGAAGAGGAAAATAGGACACAGAGAGAGAGAGAGGAAGATCAGACACAAACACACGCACAGAGACACAATCATGTGAGGAAACCAGAAAAAGACGTCCATCTACAAGCCAAGAAGAGAGGCCTCAGAATGCAACCAACACTCTGATGCCTTTATCTTGAACTTTCAGCCTCCAGAATTGTGAGGAAATAAATTTCTGTTGTTTAAGGCTCCACTGTCTGCAGCTTTTTTTTTTTAATATTTATTTATTTATTTATTTTATTTTTGGTTGTGTTGGGTCTTCGTTTCTGTGCGAGGGCTTTCTCTAGTTGCAGGGAGCGGGGGCCACTCTTCATTGCGGTGCGCGGGCCTCTCACTGTCGCGGCCTCTCTTGTTGCGGAGCACAGGCTCCAGACGCGCAGGCTCAGTAGTTGTGGCTCACGGGCCTAGTTGCTCCGCGGCATGTGGGATCTTCCCAGACCAGGGCTCGAACCCGTGTCCCCTGCATTGGCAGGCAGATTCTCAACCACTGCGCCACAAGGGAAGCCCTGCAGCATTTTTGATGGCAGCCCCAGCAAACTAATACAGCAGGTAGCAGCTTTCAGGACCCTCTTGCACACAAGAGGTGTGGAAGGGAAAGAGACGTCCCTCTCAGATGGAAAATAAGAGGATGTTTCAACAACTGGAACCGTCCAAAGTACATGAAATAAGTTATCCAAATTGGGAACTATGTGGCATGGTTTTCTTTGATCTGCAAGAGTGTAAAAACTGTAACACATACAGAGCACCCCGGATCCTAGGTGACACCAGCAGAACTGCTCAGAATTTGATACCAGCTCAAATTGCTGACCCACAGAATCAAGACTAAATAAAATTGTTGTTGTTTTGAGCTACTGAGGTATAGGGTGAGTTGTTACCTAGCAATAGATGAGTGACACACCAGCTAAAATCATATCTGCTCTCAAGGCCATATTTGATGACAGTTTGGGGACTCCCATAGCCACCTGCAAACCCTCCTTGCTGAGCCAGACAAACTTAGAAGATAAAGAGTGGCATGTGCATTGGGTAATTGTGCATCTGTTTCCTCCAGGGGCTGGATGACCTTGGGGCCATAACTGGGTCTCCTGCGTCTGATCATCCTGTGCATTGTGCTGAGCCAGGGTCTGACATACAGCAGGTGCTTCATACACATTTATTCAATTAGTGAAATGTCATGGGACTTGTCTAGATTACCAGCATCTCCTGCTCAGATTACTACAGCAGTCTCCTAACTGGTCTGCCTGCAGCCAGGCTTACTTTCTCAAATCCATCTTTCACCCTGGGATGAAAACTTTCTAAAATGCAAATCTATCCTTGTTTGATCCCTGGTCAAAATCTTTGACTGACTCCCCATTGCCGTCATGTTTAAGTCTTATCTCTTTGGAATGATTTGTGGATCCTATAAACCTTGACTCCTGTCTCATTCTAAAGTCTCATCTTGCACCACTCTCTCTCCCTTTCCCTCTGGGCCCAGCCAGGGATCTCTTTCTTCCCCACTCATGTATCACATGAGTGTCGCTGGACTTTTACACGTGCTATGCCCTCTAGCTGGAACATTCACCATCCCTGTTCCCATGCCTGGCTAAATCCTACTCACCCTTCAGTACATTGGGTCACCCACTTTGCCTGGATTGAGAGATGACAAGAAGTGTGGATCTACCAGCAATCCCACTCTTGGGCAAACTATAATTCAAAAAGATACATGCACCTCTATGTTCATAACAGCACTATTCACAATAGCCAAGACATGGAAACAACCTAAATGTCCACCGACAGATGAACTGATAAAGAAGATATGGTACATATATACAATGGAATACTACTCAGCCATAAAAAAGAGTGAAATAATGCCATTTGCAGCTACATGGATGGATCTACAGATTATCATACTAAGTGAAGTGAGTCAGAAAGAGGAAGACAAATACCATATGATACCACTTATATGTGGAATCTAAAATATGACAGAAATGAACTTATCTACGAAACAGACTCACAGACATAGAGAACAGGCTTGTGGTTGCCAAGGTGGGCTGGGGAGGGACGTGGGGGAGGAATGGATTGGGAGTTTGGGATTAGCAGATGAAAGGTATTATATATAGAATGGATAAACAACAGGGTCCTACTGTGTAGCACAGGGAACTATATTCAATATCCTGAGATAAATCATAATGGAAAAGAATATAAAAAAGAATGTATATATATATAATATGTATAACTGAATCACTTTGCTGTATAGCAGAAATTAACACAACATTGTAAATCAACTGTACTTCAATTTTTAAAAAAAAGTGTGGATCTACATTGGTTTCTGAGTAGTGGCTCACGGTTTGGCTAGATGGTCAGGACTCAGAAAGCACAGAATTGGTGGATTGCAGATAAGGAAGACTTGGAAAGAGGTATTTAGGTGGACATTCAGAAATGGGCGCAGGGTGTGAATATATTTCTATCCCAAGGAAAAATCTCACCAAAGGGCATCCATGGAGAGCAGGCTCTGGATATTCAGAGGCTAAGACAGCACATCCTGTGGGTGTCAGTCAGCCTCTCTCCGGAGTCCCTCCAGTGCTTGCTCAACACGCTCTTGTATAATGTGGTCATGGCGGCAAGAATGAGACTACTTATGGGTTCAACGATATGGACTTACCTCACCGAGGCTGGTCTGGCTAAGGCCGCAACTGTATGTCCAACCAACCATCATCAGGGACAGGTGCTGAATACCCAAAATATCACCATTCTGTGGGAATTCATCAAGCCACCTGGTACCAGGTTGATCCCACTGGATCTATTCTCTCATGGAGGAGGCAGTGGTTCATCCTCACTGACATAGCCAGTATATGAGGCTCCAGGAATCAAAGGAAGGTAAGTGAGAGTGGCGTCTCTCATGATTGCACCAAGTAACCCTCAGTATTAGTTTCCTGTAGTTGCCATAGCAAATTCCTATAAACTTTGTGACTTAAAACAATAGAACTTATTCTCTCACAGTTCTGGAGGCCAGACGCTCAACATCAGCCTCACTGGGTCTAAATGAAGGTGTAAGCAGGGCTGCACTCCCTCCAAAACTCTAGGGAAGGATGCGTTCCTTGATTCTTCCAGCTTTTGGTGGCTGCTGGCATTCCTTTGCCGAGGTCACATTACTCCAGTCTCTGCTTCTGTCTTCATATTGCCTCCTCCTCTTCTGCATGTGTGAGATCTCCCTCTGCCTCTTTATTTATTTATTTATTTAAATAAAGTTATTTATTTATTTTTGGCTGCATTGGGTCTTCACTGCTGCGCGCAGGCTTTCTCTAGTTGTGGTGAGCGGGAGCTACTCTTCGTTGAGGTGAGCAGGCTTCTCATTGTGGTGGTTTCTCTTGTTGCAGAGCACGGGCTCCAGGCAGGCGGGCTCAGTAGTTGTGGCACGTGGGCTCAGCAGTTGTGGCATGCGGGCTCAGTAGTTGTGGCTCATGGGCTCTAGAGCGCAGGCTCAGTAGTTTTGGCACACGGGCTTAGTTGCTCCGTGGCATGTGGGATCTTCCCGGACCAAGGCTCGAACCCATGTCCGCTGCTTTGGCAGGTGGATTCTTAACCAGTGCACCACCAGGGAAGTCCCTCTGCCTCTTTCTTAAAAGGACACTGGCAATTGGATTTAGGGCCCCTGGATAATCCAGGATAAGCTCCCCATGTCAAGATTATTAACTTAATCACATCTGCAAAAATCCTTTTTCCTTATAAGGTAACATTTTACAAATTCCAGAGATTAGGACCTAATATCTTTGGGTGGTCATTATTCAGGCTACTACCGCCGCTCGTGAAACTTTTGCTTCGTGTCCCCACGACATTGGCCTCCGATAGTTTGGAGGTCTCAGTTATCAAGGGAAGAAGGGAAGCAACACAGTTCTTGTTGAATTGGAATCTGAAACTTCTAACTGGCTACTTTGGGCTTCTCATGCCACTCAAACAGCAGGCAAAGAAAGAGTTAACATGCTGGCTGCCGGACTGATCCTCACTGCTACGGGGAAATTAGGGTGCCGATATACAGCAAGGGCAAGGAAGGGACCCAGGGGATTCTTGTGGGTCCTCTGAGTACCTCCATGTACAAAAGTTAACAAAAAGCTATGGCACCCAAAACTGTGCAGGACCACTGAAGCTTCAGACCCTTCAGGAATGATTATTTGGGTCACTCCACCATGTAACAAACTCCAACTAGCTGAGATCCTGGCGAGGGCAAAGGGAACATAGAAGGACAGTGGAAGAAAGAAGTATATATATATACACACATACATTTCACTCAATTAGTGAAATATATATAATATATAAAGAGAAACATTTACTCAATTGAATGTATCTATGTATCTATCTATGTATCTATGCATCTAACAACTATGGCACCGTGATCAGTTACCAGAAGGTCTATTGCAGCTATGCATATGTTCTTCTTTGCTTGGGTGTGTGTGTGTGTGTGTGTGTGTGTGTGTGTGTGTGTGTGTGTGTGTGTGTGTGTGTGTGTGTGTGTGTGTGTGTGATATTAAGTGATTTTTTCCCCTCCCCTCTCCTTTTCCCTTATTATTTTAAGATTGTAAGCAATTGCTAACTTTACTCTTCAGTTGCAGGTGCAACTGTGACTGAATTAGAGTAATTAACATCACTCTAATATGGATTCAGTGACTGACTCCTGGAGCTGGATACATCTATTGGATGTTGGGACTCCTTGTTTTTCTCATTTCCAGGGAGTGAGTTAGAGTCTCTTCATTTGTATTCAGGATAGTTTTTAGATGCACCTTCAAACGTGTGGATTGATGTGTATGGATACTGAGTGTCCAAAGGGGTGGGCGGTGCCAGGTGTGAAGCTACTGTCTTTTCACAGATTCAGATCTGTCAGATCAGACAGATCTGTCTTTTCCAGATTCAGCCTTCTGTACTCTGCTCTGTGAAGCTGGAGCTGGGACTCTGCAAACCACATCAGCTTTGTCAGCTAGTTTTGACAACAAGGGACACTGGGGAAACACTGGAAGGCAGAAGGAGTGGAGACCTTCCTTCTTCCTTTGCTTACTAACCTCATCGGCAACAGCCTGGTAGCCCCAGCTGCTCCCAGCCCTCAGCTACTTTTCTGTGCTCCCAGACAAGCTTCACTGTGTCCCCTGGGAGGTACTAGCATCAGCCAGACAGCACCCCCTCTCCAGACCTCTGAGCCCGAGCACTTTAGGGTTCCCCCAGTCAAGCCTGTAGGTTCTGCTAGCCCCAACGTCTCCCCTGTACTCCTGCCTTAAGAGTGGGAGCTGCTTCCTGCAGTGGCTCTGTTTGTTCTTAACAGTCCACCTACATCAGTGTAACCCATTCCCTAGAGTAAATTCTTTGTGTTGAAAAATCTAGTGTAGTTTCTGTTTTTCTGACTGGACCCTGACTGATACAAACTATTAGAAAAGTGGTACTCACTTTTCACTGCGGCACTAAACCAAAAGAAAGTAAATTTGGAAGTGCTGGGGGTCATCTTGAGAGGTCAGCCTGCCTAAGAGGAGAGCTGAGACAGAAGAGAGATCCCTGACACATTTAAGCACCTAGATCTAGCTGTGCATGAAGCCAAATCTATCCCCTGGACTTCTTAGTCATCTGGGCCAATAAATTTCTGCCTCCCTCCCTTTCCTTCCTTCCTTCCTTCCTTCCTCCCTCCTTCCCTCCCTCCCTTCCTTCCTCTTAAGGCTTATCGGGTTGCATTTCTGTTGTTTACAACCAGAGTCCTGACTAATCCAAATCTCCTCGTCCTCCTGTGCAGCGTTGGTGGTATAGTGGTGAGCATAGCTGCCTTCCAAATCTCCTCATCCCCACCCCCAGACCAGGTGCCCCACCCCACAGGCACTGAACAGCCAAGACCAACCACCTCCTGCTGAAAACTTTAATGAAATCAATAAGTTAATAAGTTAACAAAGTGAGGTACTTGCATATCCGAGAACCGGGTTGGTGGGGAACCTTGATCGTGGAAGCAGGAAGGGCTTCTTCCCAAGTCTCCTTTGGTCATAGGATAATCCCATTCTCCTGTCCCTCTCCACAGCTCTGTCTCTCAGGGGGCGGAGGTGTGGCTCTCTGGGGACAGTGCAGTGCAGGTGAGGTGAGCCAGGATAGGCTCCATCCAGGGCATGACGGTCACATGCAGAGGGCACGTGGGGGCAGAGGCTGGGCACCATGGGGCTGAGCAAGATCCAACCCCAGCCCTGGCGCTGGTGCATGCAGGTCCCCAGTCATGAGATGCAGGCAGCTGGGCCTGAGCCCCTTATTCCCTGGTGCCCCACAAAGGGTCACCATTGGTCCACCACCCATCACCCTCCTGCCACCTGCACTGGCTTTGCAGAAGAGGGACAAAGGGGTAGGGATACCAAAGAGGTGCTGGGGGCCTGGAGTGGATGGGGGCTTATGCAGTATGGGGGCTGCCAACTGAAGTGAAAAGTGGAGTGTGGAAGGAGGGGAAACAGTGCATGTGAGCGCCATGTGCACAGTTCGTGCCTGACAAATGGTACTCGCTAGATGCCTTATTATTCTCTCTGGGAGTGAGTTAGAGTAACTAGGAAGAGGGCAAGCCTAGATGGAAGTGGGCCTGATAACCCTGGGGAAGGGCCTGTGGTCTTTCCAGTGCTGTCCAGGCCCCAGAGGCCTAGGCCTGAGTTGTGCTGTGGGGACGCTAAGGAGGGCCCTCGGGGGCAGGCAGAGGCAGCAGTTAGGGCTCCTGGACCTGTGAGGAGTAGATCTTCTTGAGAAAGGGGAGCTGGTAAAGTTCTGGAGACCTGGAGTCACACCAGAGCTCCCTCTCCTGCCTGGATGTAGTTGGTAGGAGTGGACATTGCCCTGCAAGGCCAGTCCACTGGCCTCAGCTGCAGAGGCCCAGGAAAGGCTGAGTGGCTCTGTGCTCAAGTCTCCAAGTGTGGGTGATTGTGTGTGTCAGCGCGAGTGTGAGAGACTTCCTGCATGTCTGGGGAAACTGTAGGGGCGTGTTTGTGTGACCGTGGGAGCATTGTCTGTGGGAGGTTGGGGGGAGAACACAGAAACTTGTGCTGTCGAAGGTGTCTAGGGCCAGAGGGGAGTGAACATTGGCAGGAAGAGGGAGCCCCTGGGAGGGGACACCTGCAAATGGGAAGAAAGGCCCAGACACTGCCCTTTGGGAGGCAAGGGAGAAACAGGCCCCATGCTGGGAGGTGAGCAGTTGATAAGCCAAAGAACAGGGATGGGGATCATAGCCAAGCAGCCTGAGACCAGCTACTGCTGGGGGCCCATCTCCCAGTGGGGGAGGGGCAGAGGGACCCCATGGGGGTCCCCAAAGTTGCATATTTAACATAGTTTGCATATATGGTGCCCACCTGCCTTGCGGCAGGGTCCTGTGCTTGTGGATACCTGTGTGGGCACCGTGGGCCCACCCCCAAGTGGGGCGGGGACTTGGCGGGAAGGCTTCCCTGCTCTGTCCAAAGGGCGGGCCAAAGACCTCACCTTGCATAGCTGGAAGCTGAGTCAGGGCCCAGGCCCTGCTCCCACTCCCGGAGCAATGCCCCTGCCCGGCGGGCCGTGTCGGGCCTTGATGGAACGGGCAGGGCACTGGGGGGCCCAGAGGCCGCGGGACAGCCGCCGCTGCTGCCCTCCGTGCGGCCTGGCATCTCACACTCCTGAGGTGGGGAGGTCGCTGGCACCCACATCGGGTATCTCGCCCACCCAGGCAGCTCAATACTGCGTGTGGCCTCTCTCCCCACGAGGGAGCGAGTTCAAGTAAGAGAGGAGTCCGGAGGCCTCAGAGGGAGGGTCCGAGCGCCAGGCCGAGGGGCTGGCCGTGTGCTACCCCGCCCCTGAGAAGCCCCTCAGTCCATGTTGGTGCTGACAGAGCGGGAGATGCTGAGCGTCTGTGCGGAGACGGAGATGTCCTCGTGGTCCACAGGGCTGTGGTAGTCGGAGGTGATGTCGGGGTCGAAGAGCGGCACTTGCACGGTGCCCAGGCTGGCCGAGGTGCCAGAGCGCAGGCAGCGCGAGTAGAAGCCCAATAGCAGGTCCAGCTTGTGCTCGATGGACTGCACCTGGGGACGGGGCGCGGCTGGAAGCGGGGCCTGGCCGGGACTGGAGGCGGGACTTGGGGGCGGGACGCGGCTGGGAGGCGGGGCTTGCCCGGGGAGGGTCACATCTGGGAGACACGGCTCCTCCGGGAGGGAGTGCGACAGGAAAGGCGGAGCTTGGCCGGAGGGCGGAACGAAGCTGGGAACCTGGGGTTTATTCCCCGCCCCGCCTCCCATGAACGAAATTTAGTTGTGATTGGTTAGGATAGTGCGGGTGATCGACAGAGACAAGTGAGGAGGGGGTCAGATGAAGTAGGTGGGACTTCGACGGGCTTATCTGAGACGCTAGCAACGTAGGGCGGGGCTTGGCCGGAGGGGGTGGGTTTATCGGGGTCAATTAGCAGGAGTGGGCGGGCCTCCTGGGAGGCGGGGCTTATCTGTAGGGCGGGGTCGGTCGGGCAGTGGATGCCTGCCCCGCGGGTGCTCAGGGCTGCTCTGAGAAACGCACCCTCCCCTTGGGCGTGAACCGGAGGCATTCCAGAGCTTCTTGGTCGACGACTAGCTCCACCACACCAGCGAAACTCCCTCCGACACTCACCTGCTTCTCCACCTTGACCACGCGTCCCATCATACTGATTTCATCCACCGCCTCCGTGTCGGAGGGCCCTTTGTCGCCCTTCTCCCGGGCCTTCCGGTCCCCGGGGCCCCGGCCGACAATCTGGTCCACCCTGTGGGGAAAGGGAACTGTCAAAGGGCCCAGGCACTCGCCACAACTCTCTCCTACAAGAATTCGAGTTTGCCTGCAGAAAGGGGAGAGAGACATCCTGCACGGTGGGAGCAGGCAATCTGAGGGAGGGGCCGGTTTGATCTGCCAAATGGAGGCCGAGTTAAACGGAGGTACCCGGCCGCTGCTTTGAGGGTTTTCCAACCAGGCGAGCAAAGGCACCACACGCAAGCATGACAAGTAAAACAGCTGCCTGACGGGAGCACAGGCAGGCAACGGTGGACTGGGTAGAGGGAGAGACGAAAGTAGGAATGTGAGTTATAAGGGGGACAAGGCTGGAGCTGGATGCACGTTATTTTTCTACTCCTCTTTATAGCAAAATTATTGAAAGTGTTAGCTCTATCCTCTATCTTCAATTTCTCTCCTTCCTTCCTCTCCAAAACCTCCCCAATCAGGCTTTCATTCCCACCATTTCACCAAAACTACTGTTGTCAAGTTCCCAAATGACCTCCACGTTGTTAAATTTGATTCTCATTATACTTGACCTGTTAGCAGTGCTCGGCACATCTGATCACCCCTTCTTCCTGCATGTTCTTCATCTGGACTCCCAAACATCAGCCTCGCCCAGTTCTCCTCCTACCTCACTCACCGCTCCTTCTCAGTCTCCTTTGCTGGTTCCTCCTTTATCTCCACAACCTCTAAACATTGCAGGACCCAAGGCTCATTCCTGAGACTTCTTTTTTTCTATTTACTCTCACTCGCTAACTGATGTCTTCAGTTCCAGATTTTCAATTCCTCTATACACTGTTGACACCAAATCTATATCTCCAGCCTATACCTCTCCTCCAAACTCCACACTCCTCTGCCAGATCAACACTCCATTTAGATGTCTGATGGGCATCACAAACCCAACATGTCCCAACTTTCCTGATCAAAACTTGCTCCACTCATTGACTTCCCCCATGTCAATAAACAGCAACTTTTTTCCTCTTGCTCAAGCCAAAACCTTGGCTTTATCCTTGATTCTCTCCCTCTCTCTCTTTTATTCTCTTACACCCCGTCCAAAAACCCTGTCAGCTCTACCTTCAAAATATATCGAGAATATGACCATTTCTCCCCACCTCAACTGCTGCCACCTGGTCCAAGTCCCCATCATCTCTTGCCTGGATATCTGAAGTAGCTTCCTCAATGGTCTCCCTACTTCCACCCTAGCCCCTTATAGGCCATTCTCAACACAGCATCCAGGGTGATCCTTTTAAAATATACCTCAGATTTCATCAGTCCTTTGCTCAAGGACCTCCAATGCTTGCATCTTACTCTGATGAATGCCAACATCTTTGCAGTGGCCTACAGGGCTTTACATAGTCTAAGTGCCATTAGCCTTCTAACCTCATCTCCTGCTTCCCTCGTGCCAGGAGAGGCGCACTGGCCTGCTTGCTGTTCCTAAATCATCATCCCAGGCACCTGCCCATCTCAAACCCTTTACACTTGCTGTTCCCTCTGGAAACTCTTTATTTAAACAACAACCATGGGACTGTTTGCCTCACCTTCCATTTTTTTTTTCTCAAATATCACCTTCTCGCCTATTTAAAAATCACAAATCCCAACACCCTAACTCTTATTTTTCTCCTTAGCCTTTATCATCAATTGACATATTCTAGTTTCACTTACTATCATCTGTTCTCCTTCCACTGGCATGAAAGCTCCATGAGGGCAGGAGCCATTTGCTTTCTACCATATCCCCACTGTCTGGTAAGTAACAAATAAATGCCCAATAACTATTTCTTGAGAGAACAAATGAATGGGCAGTGAGAATGCAAGCCACAAGAGGAAAAGGGCGAGTTGTAGGTGATTGGGGTCTTGGTGTGAGAATCTTCCTATACGCTGGGTGGAGAGAAGAGGTGCTGGAGGATTCCAGAGGCAAGAGGTGAGCAGTATTGAGGACAATTTGCCTATTCCCTTAGGAGATGGGAGGTCACTGATTATCTTAAGCCTGTTACTTCAGGACGAGAAAACAGTCATCTAAAGACGTTCCTGAGACAAGCAGGTCAGTAGGGTTCGCAGGGAGGACCTGCGGCTTGGCGTTTCTTCAGGTTCAATAACAGGTGCGGGCTCTGGCTGCAGCGCGCTGCAGGCCAGAAACTCCAGCTCCCGCAGCGGCCCCGAGGGGGCGCTCGGGGCTCCGTTCGGGCACCGGCAGATGGGCTCCAGCGGACCTCGTGCGGGGGTTGGTGCCGCGGCCGCCCTGCCCCCCTCCCCCGTCGGGGGCCGGCTCACCCACCGGGCCTGCAGACTCTTGATCCGGCCCAGCATGTCCAGGTGCCCTGCGGAGTACTGCTCGATGACGTCCTTCACGTCGTATGGTCGTAGCGTCTCCTTGAATTTCCTTTTGGCTACCAGGAACTTCAGGATCCTGTCGGGCGAGGGGGTCTCAGAGGACAGGGATTCTTTTCCAGCCCCCTCTCCGTCCTTTGCTACCTTGTCCAGCACGAGGGCAGCTCCTGCTTGGGCCACCGCAAACAGCCACTGCCGGGTGTCCAGCCTGCCTACCTACCCACCGCGCTTCTGCCCCGGCCCCCTAAGTTTGTTTGGTATTCTTTAATGTGCCTGTATCTGCAGTCACCTGGGAGGGCAGGGACTGGGCCTGGTTTCTCTCTGCTGGGTGGGACACAAGGTAGGCATCTGTGAACACTGCTGCTGATGACAGCTTAGGGGAAGACATTTTTGCATATGCCTGTTAGCACCGCTGTGCTGGACCCTGGGCACCCAAAAGGGCATCAGATCCAATCCCTGGCCTCAGGAACACTGGTCTGGGGTGGGAGATGGAGAGGACACAGACAATTATGGGGTGACAAGGGTCATGTCAAGGAATGGAGAAAGAGGACTGGGGACCATGAGAAGGGAGAGCTTGGGTGGGGAGGTCAGGGGACAAGTCTTAAGAGTGATACTTTGCAGTCCCAGGGCAAGAGGAGGGGAATGAAGGGAGGCTTTCTGGACACAGACAGGCAAGGAGATGTGTGAGTGAGAGTCAGTTCAGAGTAGCTGGAACAGGATGTGAAGGAAAAGGGTTAATCCATGGGAGGCAGGGGAGGTGTGTGTATGTGTTGCGGGGCTGGGGTGGGGGGTTACTCTGAAGAGCTCTGAATGCCCGGCAGCGACTGGGCACTGGGAGGTCGGGGCAGTGGGGACGGCCGTGTGGCTTCCTCTGCTTCAGCATAACCATCCTCTGCACGCCTGTGTGGAGGATGCCCCGGACGGGCAGAGTCCCGGGTGGGAAGACCCACTGCAGGGGAAGAGCTGGAAGAGGGCAGTGGGGTGGAGACACAGGACAGCTCTGAGCTGTGCAGGAGAGAGGACTGAAAGGCTTCTGAGTCTGAGTCCAGCACGACCCCATGGCTTGGGCACAGGGTGGATGGCGGTGCCACTGCCTGACATGGGGACGTGGGAGGAGGAACAGGATTGGGGCATGCTGGGTGTGAGGCGCCAAGGAGAGCTGACCTGAGCCAGGGGGCAGCTCAGGCGTTGTGTTTCAGAAGCTGGGCACTTGGAGGGGAGAGACAGGATGTGTAAAAAGTGGGTGGGGAGAGGCCTCAGACTCTCTGGGAGGAGGGTGTCCAGGCAGGTGCATGAGGCAGGGAGGAGAGGGCGTGAGTCTAGAAGGCCTAGGGGTGAAGCTGGAGCGGCAGGGTGGAGACAGAGATTGGCCAGAACTCCATTCCAAGGAGCTTGGGGCCAGATCCCTGGCTGTACAGCTAAAGGGCTCAGGAGACTCTGCCCCTCCCCCCGAATTGTTGAGGGAGACAGCCAGTAGAGCCAGTAGGGCAGGGGCCTTCAAACTTTTTGACCAAGACCCACCATAAGAAATACAGTTTACAGAAGCTAGTATACACACACACACACACACGCACACACACAACTGAAATAGAAGTTTCATAAACATTTTTATTCTTACTATGAGGGATGTACTCTGATACTTTCTATTCTTTTTTTTTTAATGTTGACCATGGCCCCCTAAGTTGATTTCACTAAGTTGATTTCAAACTGTTGTGACCTGTGGTTTGAAAAACACTGCTCTGGAGGAAGTCCTGGAGGAAACAGACAGGCAGAGGTCAAGACACCCAAGGAGAGACAGTAAGTCTGAGTCACAGAGGCAAGAGGAGGATGAGACTGAGACACAGAGATGGACCAAAACTGCATGTAAGACGGAGACCCAGGGAGAAACAGGCAGATGCCGATACCAGCTAGGGAGAGAGAAATAAAGAGAAGAGAGCCTGACATGAAGTAAGAGAGAGGAAGGGGAGAGAAGCAGAGAGGACACCGCAGGTGTGAGCAGAGGGACCACGACGGGCAGCGGTGCCCACCGCC
The DNA here is from genome assembly GCF_949987535.1 of Balaenoptera acutorostrata. Lineage (NCBI taxonomy): Eukaryota > Metazoa > Chordata > Mammalia > Artiodactyla > Balaenopteridae > Balaenoptera > Balaenoptera acutorostrata. The sequence goes on along the minus strand of NC_080064.1, from coordinate 33,546,293 downwards.
CCACCCGGCCAGCCGTCCAGACACGATGTGTCTGCACAAAGCCTGCTGGGAGCCATATGCCACCTCTCCACCCCGCCCGCCTTCCACTGAGGGTACCAGGCAGGCAGCAGCTGGCGTGCTGGGAGCTAGGCCAGGCCTGGCCATGAGAGCAGGCCCCAGATGGGGAGCAGCAGTGGGCGGCCCGCCTCCAGCCTCAGCCTCACCTGACAGAGCGGATGACCGTCTTCACAGCGGGCATGACGTCGTCCACTGTGAGTTCACACTGGTAGGTCTTCTCCTCTGCCACTTCCTCCGAGGGGCCCTCTGAAAAGTCGGGGGCAGGGGGACAGGTGGTGGCAGCAGAAGGGGCCATGCCCAACCTCTACCACCACCCTTAGAGGTACGGAGAGGGAGACAGAGCCTCAGGAAGGGCCCAGAACCTTCCTGGGGGCACAAAGCAGACCAGGTTCCTGCCCCCCTGGCTGTCCTACCCAGAGTGAAAACCTCCGTTTGCTGCATGCCCATCTGCCCCGTGTAAACATCTGCCTGGTGGCTGGTGAGCAGGAGCTGCTTTAGGGCACATGTGGTCTGGCCCGGGGTAAAGTGCACACAGCCCTAGAGGAAGTCCCACCTGTCCCAGCACGCAGGCCAGTGAGCCCCAAAGACAAGGGGCTCGAGGCCTCTGCACACAATTGCGCACACAGCCTCATCCTTCAGCCTGGAGCCAATCAGGGGGCTGGCTCCCACCCCCAGCTCTGCTACTGACAAAGTCCCTAAACCAAGTCATTCTCCCTCCCGCCCCCATGAGAGAAACAGCTTCTCCGAGGCTGGTGCCCTGCACTGCACAGACAGGTAATGCTATCCTGGCCTCACAGGGGCAGGAGGGGCAGGAGGCCAGGCAGCTTCTTGGCAGGGAAGAGGAGGCCCCGGGCACCAGCCATGCCCAGACTTCCAGCACCTCCCAAAGACTGGTTTGTGGGGTTCTGTAACTTTCCAGGAAAGGGCTGCCCGAGTGGTCAGCCAGCAGCATGTTGGGGGCTGATACAGCACGGACAGAGGCAGCATGGCTGGGTCCCCTCCCTCCGAGGTTCCCGTCCCCAACCTCCATCCTTGTCTACCCCCCCAACTCCTTTTCCCACCCAGGGCCCTGAAGCAGGTCAAAGCTGGGAGAAGTCTTCCAGGGGACTTGGTCCAACCCTCTTGTATTCCAGAAGAAGACACCGAGGCACAGAAAGGGGCAGTATCCTACCTAGGTCATGGAGCTCGAACTCAAAAAAGTGACCTCTCTAACCAGTTAAAAGCAACCCCCACCAGGTTCGCAGCCTCACATCCCCAGGCTGGGCTGGCGAAGAGGGCCAGGGTGGGGAGTGTGGACCGTGGAGCTGGACAGACGTGGTTGAGGATACCAGCTCTACCACTCACTAGCTGAGAGAGCTCAGTCTCCACATCCATAAAATGGGGATAGAGACAGACCCTACTTCCCAGGGTTGTTGAGAGAAGTAAACGAGATAATCCAGCATGGGGCTGTACACAGTCAGGGCTCAGTTCAGCAAGGATGGCTTCCTGCTCCTTCCAGAGCATGTTTATAATACTTCTAGCTTTTGTTGAGCACTTACTATATTCCAGAACTCTTCCGTTCACCTACTGTGGATAATCTCATTTAATCCTCACAACAATCCTATGAAGTAGATATGCTTCTTGTTCCCATTTTATAGATGTGGAAAATGAGGCCCAGGGAGATTAGGTTACCTGCCCAAGATAAGTGACAAAACCAGGATTCAAACCCAGGCAGCCTGTGCTCCTAACTACTACCAAATGCCACCTCTACATTCTCCTCTGATTCTCAAACTGTCTGGAGCATCAGCAAAGCAGGTATTATGATGCCCATTTTACAGACCGGAAGACTGGTGCCCAAAGATAGTCAATCTGCTGCAAAGCTGGGGCTAGAACCAAGTATTTCCACCCCCAGCCCAGACTCTGTGTCCGCCCTGCCACCCTCAGCAGGTCCTGGCCCCAGACCCGCAGGGGCTCACCCTCAGTGGAGGCGCGGGGTTTGAGTCTCAGGGAGGCCCGGAAGCGTGTGCGGTCGTTGAAGCTCCAGCTCTTCTGCACCTTGGTGGGGCTGCTGGCCTCCCCAACCTGCTCGCTGCTCGGGGAAGTGGGCATCGGTGGAGGTGCTAGGTGCTGCTTGGAGGGGCCTGTCCGCCGCTGGGAGCTGCCCATGCGGATGCGGTCTTTGATACCCATCCGGCTGCTGGCACAGCAGGTCGGGTGGGGGAGAGAGCCGAGTTAGCAGGAGCTGGGGGCCGGTGAGAGTGGGGACACTGCTGACTTAGGGCTTGGGGGCAGCTACTGGGGCTGATTCTCCACCAAGGGGAGACTTCCTGGGATGGGACAAGGGTGTGGTGAGGGGGGCCCTGACTCCTATGAGAAGCTGATCCAGGGTCAGTCTGAACAACTCCCCTCCCCACTCCCACCTCCCACCCCTTGTTGCCCAGACAGATAAGGGGTGCACAGGAGACAGATGTCAGAGTGGAAAGAGTGACAGAAACCCAAGAAGGGAGTTAGAGACAGACAGGGGGATGGGGGAGCTGGGCCTGGCCCAGGCAGGTGGGTGGGTGGAGGTGGTGACCCCATTGGGGACAGACAGGCTGCTGAGGGATGGAGAAGCTCACCTGGCCATGCACACTGAGTTAGGCCCCCAGCTCCTCCCTGTACACAGGGGCGGGCTGTGTGGAGTTGAGGGCATGTGCATGTGTAGGGTGTGTGCTTGCATGCACACAGGTGCCAGTGTGTGTACCTACGTCAGCATGTATATACACGTGTCAATTTATATTTTCCTCCTTTGTCCACCGCTGGAGCTATCTGACCCCACACTGGTCAGGTCAGGGCTTTAGGACCTGGTACAGTTGTACAGGCAGTGCACTGCAAAATTCCAAAGTCTCCATCACTCAGACTTCAGTGAGAATGGTGCCCCTGGAGGTGTGCAGTGCACTGGCCTGCTGGGGTTCTTGGCCCAGCATGGGCCCACAAGTATGCCCAGGCCATGCCTGGTGCCCCTCCTCCCAGTGAAGGTCTATAACCTGTTCTGTGGTCTCCCCTGCCTGAGCTCTGCCCACCCAGACGGACGTCCTGCTCATGTGACCCCCCCCCCCAGCCTCCTGAGTCTGCAGTTCAACAGCATCTACATGTCTGTGTATGTGTGAACACACGTGTGCGTATCTGTGTGTGTACTCAGACTTCCCTTCCCGCACCCAAACTCCTCACCCATTCCCCAAATCTTGGAGGAAGACAGGTGAGGGGAGGCCTCAGATTCCCCGCGACAGGCCCTGCTTAACCAATACCTGGTAGAGTAACTCTGTGTCCAAGAGGTTCAAGGACCACGTTGCCGCTGTCTGAATAGGACCTATGCAAACATCCCCACCCCATGGCCTGTGGTGTCATCACTGCCTCCCTGCTGTGGCTTGCCACTTGAAGGGCCCCCTTCAGACACGTTTGGGGCCCTTCCACCCCAAATGTCCAGGGCCCTGGCTCAGGAGAGCACCAGCCAGTCTGGGAGGAATTCTGAGATGGGGCCGGGGCTGGGGGAGGACACTGTGTCACCTAGTCTCTGGGACTTTGAGATCAAGGGTTGAGGAGAGGACAGATTCTGGTTTCAGGGCAGAGTGGGACCCATGGTCCTCCATGCCCAGGGCATGGGGGACAGAGTATAGAGCCGAGGTGCTGAGGTGAGGGAGACCTCGAAACCAGGGGCACCTTCAGCAGGTGCCTTCAGGAAGGCAACTGGGATGTAGGGCCATCCTTAGGGGTAGGAACCTCTGCCCAGAGGGGAGAGGTTACAGGTCAAGGATGGGGGCCCTGAAGATATCAGAAGAGAAGGACAGGGCGGCCCCTGCAATCCAGCATGCTGTTTGCTGGCCCAGGATCCCCTCAGCACATCCCAAAGATTCCAACCAAAGTTTGAGGATGGCTCTCCCAAACTTTCCTCCGCAGAGCTGTTCCTTCAGGCTCTCCTCATGCTGGCAAGCACCCCCCAACCCCATCCGTGCAGCCCCTCCTTCTGTCCTCCACTCTTCCAAGGGGCAGAGGAAGAGAGGGGGGTGGAGAAGGCCCTGACACTCAGCCAAGTGTCAGAACACTCCAATGGTGTTCTGGGGGAAGGGGGTGACCTCCCTGTCACGAGAAGTGTGCGAGCAAGACTGAGTTTGCACTCAGCAGGACTGATAAAGGAAGGGGGTGGGGGCTTGCCCTAGAGGTCTTGAAAGGTCCCTCTCCAGCTCTGATTCTGTGATGGTTGAAGGAGCTTCCAGCGTGGTTTGTGGGGTTCTGTAACTTTCCAGCCAGCCAGAGACCCTGGGCTCCTCTTCAAGGTAAGAAGGCACTGTTTTCCCAGGGGCGGCCCTGGATTCCAGCTCCTTGGGCAGCGCCCAGAAAATGGCTCATGTCAGCCTCTTTGGAGCCTAAAAGCTCAAAGAAAATGGAAAGAAACCTGGCACACAGTGGACATCGAAAGAGCTCCTTCCCTCCCCGGCTCCTCAGAACACACAAGGTCCAGTCTGACTGCCTGAGCCTTTTCAGCTCTCAGCCACTTCAGGTGGCGGGCTCCAGAGTTACCACCCCTATTTTACAGATACGGAAGGGGGTGACTCGGCTTCCAGGTCGTAGAGCTCCTCTGGATGAAACGAGGCCTGGAACCCAGTTTTCTGTGACTGCAGAGACTATGTTCTTTCTCTGGGACAAGCCGCCAGGATAGGGTCTCGGGCAATGATACTCAGGTGGGGGCTGTTTTGCTCACCAGGGGACATTTGGCTGGAGACATTTTTGGTTGTCACTCTGGGGGGTGCTCCTAGCATCTAGGTAGAGGCCAGGAACGCAGCTAAACATGCTGAACAATGCATGTGACAGCCCCCAACAATAAAGAATTTTCTGACCCAAAACATCAATGGTGCCAGTGAGAAACTGATTGCAGCGTCTGTTGGTGTCTGGGGGACAGATGTGTGGGCTTGACTGGGGCTTCCCTGTGCGAGAGGGTAAGCTCGGGGCACTGGCTGCCCTCTGACTGCTCTGCTGGACCCAACCCTTGTGCTCACTCCCACAGGGATTTCTTTAAGGACCCCATCTGCCTGCCGAAGGCCAAGCTCGGCGGTGGAGGCGTGGGGGGAGGCAGCCTACCCCTTCTGGTGCTGCATACAGCCCCTCTCTTCAGGACTGGGAAACGGCGCGTGGCTGGCCTCTCCACCCTGGCCTCGCCCTTCCTGCCCACCACACCCACACAGCCCAAGGAATCTTGCAAAGGGGCAGATCTGGCCCAGAGACTCCTCGGCTTTATCCTCCAGCATGTGCCCGTGTCCTACAGCCATGGTTTCCAAGCTCATATCATAACATACCAAACTGCATGAGGCCGACATTTATATAGCACTTCCTCTGAGCCAGGCACAGTTTGAACGGAAGCAGACCCTACGATCGTCCGCATTTTACATGGGAGGAAACGGAGGCACAGAGGGCTTATGCCCGAGGTCCCCTAGCCAGGCTCAGATCCAGAACCCGTGTTTCTAAGAAACACTGCTTCTTGATAGAGCAGCCAGGAGCTCCGTCACCCATCTCCTCCTCATGGGCCCCCTGATCCTCAAGGCTCCTGAGGCACTTTGGGAAACCCAGGACTCTGTAAGCCCAAGCTGCCAGGCAGTGCCAACAGGATAAAGCTCACACGGGGCCCTTGGGTTCTTCGTGACCCAGCCTCAGCTCCCGACCTCCACGCTGGGCTGCCTGTTCTTTGCCAAAGCCGCGCTCTCTCTCACCCTCTCCCCTTGGTGTGCGCCGCTTCCTTGGCCTGGAAGGCCCTCCCTCACACCCACTCCTTTGGGGGCCTTCTCCAGGCGAAATGCCTGACCCAAGCTCCACAGGCCTTCTGCTTCTGCCTTTAGCTGTGCTCATCACGCCGAATAGCAGTTACTCGTTGCAACTCTCTAGGCACAATGTTTTATTCATCATTGTGTTCCTAGTGCAGGGCCTGGCACAGGGCAGGTACCAAGGGATGTAGTGGCTAAATGAGGCAGCTAAAGAACTGGGCTCTGGAGTTAGCGAAGGAGGTGCCAGTCCCAGCTCCTTCAGGCATCTGCTGGGATCTAGGTGGGCAGCGGGGAGCCAGGAAGCTAAAGGCCTGGCAAAAGTCAGAGTGGGAAGGACCCTCAGAGAGCCTCTAGTTCAATCTGCCCATTCCATAGATGGGAAACTGAGGTCCAGAGAAGGGAAGCAATTTGGCCAAGATCACGCAGTGGGGGTCAGCGGCAGAGCCAGAACTCATCCCAAGGCTCCTGTAGGTGTCCCTCCTGGCAGACCGGGCACCAGACCTGGCAGACTGGGCACCAGACCTGGCAGAGGCATCCCCAGGAAGGCGAGGGGCTCGTCAGGGCCCCAAGGCAGATGGCAGGCGGCAGGCACATGCACCTTGTCTTTGGCCCATCCTGTCCCCCTCTCCAGCCCCAGAACTGGGTGGGGCAAGGAGGAGCGGGAACTGGAGGAGCAGGCGAGGGGGTACCTCGGTCTCCAGCTGGCGTGGATCCGAAAGAAACTCCGTTTATTACTAAACATCTGGCTGGAAAGTTGAGAACAAGACACAAACAGAGGTTAGTGGGAAGGAGGCAGGTGGGCAGAGCATGGGGAGCTGCCAGGATGGGGCTGGCCTCCTGTGGCTGGTGGGAGAGAAGGACCCCCCAGCTCAAATCATCCTCCAGCCCACATGCCCAGAATGCAGAGGTTCTCCGGCTTTGCACAAGGATCTCATGGGGAGCACGTTAAATATGCAGAATTCTGTGCCTCTTCTCCAGAGATGCTCATTCCGTGGGCGTGGGGAGAGGTCCAGTATCCTTGCATTTTGAACAAATGTCCCATGGGATGCCGATGCAGGAAGTCAGTGGGCCATGCTTTGAGAACCACTGTCTTAGCACCTCAGCACAAAACCCACAGAGAGAGGTCCTGGCCCTGGCAATGCCACCCCTCAGGAAGTCCTGCTCCTTGTGCCCCTGGGAACATGCTCAGCCTGGATCCACCCACAAGCACCACTAAAGGTGTGGCCAACCAGGGGTGTGTGTGTGTGTGTGTGTGTGTGTGTGTGTTTGGGGGGGTGGTCCTGTCTTGGGAACATGCTCAGCCTGGATCCACCCACAAGCACCACTAAAGGTGTGGCCAACCAGGTGTGTGTGTGTGTGTGTGTGTGTGTGTGTGTGTTTGGGGGGTGGTCCTGTCTTGGGCACCCACCCCACAGGGCCCAGAGAGCCAAGATTAAGGATATGGCCATTTGGCCTGAGGCTGGTGCCTGATCTCCTAGAAGTCCCAGCTCAGCCCCCGGCGTCCCTGGGAAGAAGGGACATTCCACCACCAGCACCATAAGCCCCAGCCACACAGACACTGCAGGGCAGACAGACACAGGCTGGGAGTTAGTGATGGCCGAGCTCTCGGCAGTCATCTGTTCCTAGGCCTTGGGGGGCCAGAGACCCAGAGCAGCTGCGGGGGGTGGTACCGGTGCTGGAGTCCAGGATAATGTCCATTTTCAGTGTCTTCCCACTCAGGCAGAGGGAGACCAGAGCGAACTGAAGCTACAGAGAGCCCCGGCTCAGGCCGTGGGCCGTGGTGCTCAAATGCCAAAACTTCTGAGTTTCTACCTGTCAGCTGTGGTTGGGTGGGTGTGGGGATAACACTGTAGGACATTCAGATAGTGACAAAGAATACAAGTGGGGCTGCACCATGGACCCTCTTCCAGTGAACTCCCAGCCTACCCTGGCCAATCATGCTTCCCCTCCCCACAGAGACCTGGAGGGGCTCTCCCTCTCTACCCACTTCCTGTTCAGCCCCTGGCCAGAAGTGCCCTCACTGAGACCGGAAAAGGAATTCTGCTCCCAGCATCCTCTGCACCAGAACCCCCTCCTCCCTGTTCCCCAGGCCCTTTTAGCCCAGAAACCCAGAGAACCCAGAGCCCCCCGATCAGCCTAAAAACTGCTGATTTTCTGCCCAGAACCCAGAGGCTCAGAGTGGCCTGATGACTTTCTCAAGGACACGCAGCACCAGGCAGCAGAGGCTTTCACTGCACCTCTTCCTTCTGATCCCCGAGTGGCTCACCTCTTCTCCCCTCCCTTGTTCTGGGCCTGGGACTCAGAATCACACCTGAGGCTCAAGGCCCAGATGTCCACCTGGCTGATTCAGGGATGATATGTAAAGATGAGACAAAACAAAGAGATGGGTAGGCAACAGGGGGTGATTGTGACGGTGGGGGGATTGAATCCTTGACCTCAAAGCTACACCTCTACAGGAGAAGCCGCTTTCCCATATTGTGAGTTAGTGGGCCTCCCTTATCCAAATATGCCTGAAATTCCACTATTTATGAACATTTACATGAGGGTAAGCATTGTTCTTTCTTTCTTCTTCTTTCAAGATGCAAAAGCTCCAGGAGAGGCAGGTCAAGGGGGAAAGAGACTGTTGGGACAGCAAAATGTCCCTCTGTAAGGAAGAAAGGCATTGTGGGAGAATCCCAGGAGGACCCTCTGGGATTAGCAAAGCTGTGGACAAGGCTTGCACAAGACAAGAGCATTAGTCATTGGTTGAGTTTACATAGGCCCTACAGCAGTTCTTAGTCACAGAGCTCTCTTTCCAGGTGGCATCTAGTTCCCGAGAGGCGAGTTCAGCGTCAAGCCCCTTCTAGAGGAACATGCTGGGGGAGGGGGGGTCCCTGCCCTCACACCCCAGTATGGTGTCCACGATTACCTGAGCCGTAAGCACCTGTGGCCAGCGGCCTCCTCCTCTCTCCAGCTTCCCGGGAGGGGTGGGGGTGCAGGGATGGAAGAGTGAGGGGGACGTGGAAACAGAGAAAGAAAGAGGACAATGGAATGAATGGAGGAGGTGATGGGAAAGGATGGTGTGGACATCTCCCCCACTCAGACCCTTGGAACCCAAGGTGACAAAACGATGAGTCCACTCTGGCCTCTCCAGAGAGACCCTCATTCTATACCTGTCAGACCCTCTGATGACAACTGGTCCAGGCCTCATGACAAGGTCTGGGAGTCCCCAGCACAGGCCCAGACACCCACATAGTGGCTGGAGGCAGGTCTGAGAGAGGATGAGACAGAGAATGGAAGAGGAGGAGGAGAAGCAAGAGGAGGTGGCAGCCCCGGGGGGCCCCTACCTTTCCCCAGGGCAGAAGGAGGTGCTGCCTGGCCGGTGGCAGGTGGCAATGGGCGGGTAACGGGAGGGCGCTCCGTCGGGTACTGGCGCCCGCCGCACCTCCAGGGGCCGTAGGCCCCCATTGCGGGCCCGTTGAACGTGCTCAAACAAGAGGGCCAGCTCTCTGCAGGACAGGGCACCGTCAGCAGCAGGCAGGGCCCTGGCACTGCCCCCTCACCTGAGGGCACTGAGCTCCTGACAGATCTTGCCAGGCCCTGCCTCTCTGGAGGTGCTCGGCAAACACCCCAGGCCCGCATGGGCAGGGGTGGGGGTGGGAGACTAGCCTTCCTCCCTCTCTCTCTATACTCAGCTCCTGGGAAACCCTCAAGGGTGCCAAGTATGACTGTGCAGGATGGGCGCCACTCGAGGGCACCCTCCCAAGGGGGCAGGTGGGAGCTCAAATCCACCTCACTCTCCGCTCAGCAAGCCGAGCACCTGGACGTGGAGCTGTGCCCACCCGGAGGCCAGCGGCAGCCCTGAAATCCTCACCCTCCAGATCCGACTGGATTTTAGGGGGAAACTGAGGCTGAGGAGGGAGACTTGATAGGGCAGCCCAGCTTCCTTCTCCTGCAGCATTCACTCTTGCCGCTGGGCTCTTGGAGACTAGATTGAGGGCTCAGCTTCTTCCTAACTCTCAGGCCATTTCTTGTTTCTATAACCCAAGAAGGATATCTCCCCTCTTTGTCCTCTTTGTCTATTGTATGGATGAGGAAACTGAGGTCCAGGGAAAAGGAGGATCAGTGGACCCAGAATTTCCAAACCAAGCTCTGTTCCTCTTTCCAGAGGACCCAAGACCACGTCCCCAAATCTTCCCTCCCCATCACACACATCATATTTCTAACAAACCAGCCCCTGCCCCACTCCCCAAGGCCTGGCCTTGAGTCCTTAGGACTACTTCTAGAAAGGACGGCTCCTTCTAATCTAACCACCATCCCTGTCTCTAAGGTGGGAGCTTGCCTCTGCCAGGTGGAGAGATGGGGGGAACCAGTGTGATTCTGGGAGCCCCTCCTTCCCAGCCCCTTCTCTCCTGCTCCTCCCCTGGAAAGCCCCTGGGGCTGAGAGGGAGCGGGGATGGGGGCAGCCAGGTGCAGGGGTGAGTGGGATCACGCAACAGCTGCTCTTGGAGAACTAATGAGGCAAAAAAGGCGCCGGCAGAAACGCTGAGCGCAGCAGCCTGGCCCTGCCTTGCTCACTGCCCGCCTGCCCACGGGACTGAGCCGCTCTCCAAGGTCTTCATTCCTGCCTCAGGGCCTGGCCAGGCACCTGGCCACACGAACCTTGGTGATGCTATTAATGATCCCCTGCGTGGAGCCACCCCCGTGCAGTCTTACCCCAGCCTGGGCCAGGAGGGCGAACCCGCTTCTGGGCCCTAAGGCTGCTGCCTGGGACAGTAAAATCAGTTACGCATGGGGGTGCTGGGGTGGGTGCTTGTACCCAACATGGCACACACGTTCTTGCCCACACCACGCTGTCTCTACCCAGCTGCAATACGCCAGGCTGGCAAGCGCTCACATTGCCCCCAACTCAGACTGTGGGGAGTGAGCCGCCTGGGCCACTGCCCTGAGTGGCAACAACTCTGGGTGAGCATGTGGCCTGCCAACACCCCAGGACCCAGGGCTCAGCCAGCAGGGCAGGGTTCCACCCCATGCCCTGTGTCCAGTGTCACCGCATTCCCTGGCATAGCAGAATGGGAGAGAGGACGTTCCAGGCTCTGGGTGACATAGGATCTACAGAGCCAGCCCCAGATGCTCCCCTGGGAGCTGTCTACCCCTTTGCCCCCCTCCAGGGTTGAGTCCCAGCCATTTGTCCCCAAGGGGCATTACTACCAGCCACCCACCTCCCCTTCCCCCTGCAGTAGGACCTACCTGAAGGACGGGAGGATGCTGTCATAGTAGTACCAAGTGGCTGTCAGGTAGGCCCGGCTCGTGTCGGTGGAGTACAGGCGCCATGCAGCCTGGTGGTGTGGAAGAAAGGGGAAGGACGCGGTAGGGGACAAGGCATCAGAGGGGCCTCTCAGCCCCCCACCAGCCCTCTGCCCCCAAAAGAACCCAGTCCTCAGGCCAGGTGAAGGGTACTCAGAGCCAGAGGCCAGTTCCAACTCCATAGCCACCAGCAGGGCTAGAAGGAGGCCTGGAGAGAAAAGGCTTCCCCAAGGTGACGCACAGTCAGCATCAGAGCCAGAGGCCTTGGAGCATGGGAGCTAAGGGCTGCGGTTTTGTCACCAGGTAGAAGTGGGTTTCCAATCCCAGCTTTGCCACCGACTCACGTGGGCAAATTAAGTAAATGTGCAGAGCCTCAGGTTCCTCATCTGTGAAATGGACATAATACTACTTACCTAACAGAGTGTTGTGAGGACTAAATGGGCAAATGTATATTAAATGCCAAGCGCAGTGCGTGGCACATAGCAGGCACTTAATACCAAGTTCCCCCTTTAAACACTCCTGTTATCTCCTGTTACCACAGCTGATAAATATCTATTCATTGTGTATTTGATTAATGTCTTTCTCTCTCCTTAGACTGTAAGCTGTGTCTTGGTCAGCACCGTATCCTCTGGCACCTGATGGGTGCTCTGCAAATGTTTGGGGAATGAACATTGACTGAATAAACCATTGTTACTAATAATAACCCCACCCCCTCCTTCCCAGCTGCCTGTCACTGCCCATGGGATTGACGAGGGGAGGAAAGAGGATCACCTACCAACCCCTCAGCATCCATGAAGTTGCAGGGTTTCCTCTGCAGCAGGAGGGATGACGGTCAGACAAGAGGAAGGACAGTCCCTCTCCCCACAGGTAAAGAGAAGAGCCAGGTAGGGACTGTGAGTGGGGTGATCAGCGAGGGCAAGAAGGCATGGGAGGTGCTGGGCAGGAGGAAGCAGAACTGGACCCTTCTTCGGGTGCCTCTTGTCCTTAAGGGACGGCCCACTGCTGACCTCACTGGCCAGGCACCCTCCCAAGACAGCAATATTTTTACTTCCTGCTTGCCTAGGCCCCTGGCTTGGGCTGGGGAGCAGCTGCCAGAGCTGTCTCATTAATTATGGGCACCACAATACCAGCTGTCTCTCGGCCCGGCCAGTGCCAGCCACCTGCCCCTACAATGCCCCTCGGAAGGCCAGCTCCCAGGGAACAGCAGCCATTGTGCCCCAAGGGATGCTAAGAAGGAAAGGTTGGGCTGGTGGCTGGAGATAGCAGAGATGGGAGGGGGGTTCCACCCTGGGGAGGAAAGATAAGGGAGCGTTGAGTCAGACCTGGGCTGGGGGGTCAGAGCATGGCCAGCTGGGGAGCAGGCCGAGGCGGGCTGTGCATATGTTCCCTGAACTATTTCTCGCAGAGGTTTCTCTTGTACAAGGCTGAGTCATGGAGTCACAAAAAAATCAGAGTTTTGCTTCAGCCCGTGCCCCATCGGAATGCCTCAGACCGTGGGGAAAACTGAGCCCACACACTCCTGCTTTTTTCCCACCCCTCTGGCTGTTCCTTCTCTGCTTCCTTGGCTGGCTCAACTCTGCCCACCCAGCCACGAAATGCTGAGGTTCCTTAAAGCCCAGCTCTGGACCATCTTCTCTCCTCCTTCTTTCCTCTCCCCACTGGGCAAGCACTTCATTATCATCTGCACACAAGGCCCAGCACATTCCTCACCTCAGCTGCACACCAGTACATCAGTGGCCTCTTCAACATCCCCCCTCAGGGGCTCACAGGCCCCTCAGACTATGCATGCTCCAGCCAAACTCACACTCTCCATGCCCCAAGTCTGGTCCCCCTCCAGTGAGGAGGGTCATCGACCATCCAGTCAGGCAAGCCAGTCACCCTGCCATCTCCCTCTCCCTCACTCCTGATGTCACTAATTTCACCTCCTAAATATGCAGAATCTGCCCATTTCTTTCCGTCTCATCTGTTGCTACCCTAGTCCAAGTCACCCGCCACCCCGCCTCACCCAGACTGTTCCCAGAGCCTCTTATCTGCTCCCTCCACACACCCGGGTCACCCTCCAATCCACTCACCACTTTTCAAAACACGTATCTGATCATGTCACCCCTTCCTCCTGCTCCATACCTGTTAATGGATCCTCATTGTTCTTAGGAAAATGTTAACTTCCTCTCTCTGGCCCTCAGGTCTAGGCCTCGCCCACTTATCCAAACCCTTCCACTGTACACTCCTCCTTGAGCTTTCTGTTCCAGTCTTAACTAGCTTCCTTCCTGGTCATCAAACACACCCTGCTCCCTTTCACCATGGGACCTTTGCACACGCTGTTCCCTTACCTCGAAGGCTTCCCCCTTCACCTCTTCACCTAGTTAACTCCTACCCATCCTCCAGCTCTCTGCTCAAGTGTCAGCTTCCCAGTGTAGTCATCCCTGAGTTCCCCTTTAAGGTCAGATCAGGCCAGGTCCCCTGTAAAATGCTCTTCAGAGAACCATTTCTTTCTTTCAAGGTGTTTCTCTCGGTTTGTAGCTACAACATTCACTTGTGGGAGTGCTTGCGGGGTGAATTAAGGTGTTGGGAGTAGAACAGGCTTACTGATGACTGCACAGCTGATGGGTGGCAGGACTGGGTTTCCACTAGGGACCTAGGGCCTCTTGTCCAGGCTCCACTCCACTTCAGGCCATGTAGAGTTGGGGTTGCAGTGGGTCAATGGGACAGCTCTGGCTAGCCCTGAACTGGGCATGTGGTGCAGGGAGAAATTTCTGACAATCTTAGCCAGCATCCTAGCTCTGTCCCTGACTTGGCATGTGACCCCAGAAAAGTCACATCTCTCTGAGCTTCAAAGTGGAGTCATAGTTGTGAAGCTGGGACACAAGGGTCACCATACAGAGCTGACACACCAATTCAGTTCAGGGGCTTCCTGGGCATCCTGTACCTGGATGAGGTTGGCTGCTGGCATCCTCCGCTTCTCAAAGTGCTTCTGCCTGTGCTGCTCCTGTACCTTCAGGGCAAAGCCAGAGCCAAGGATGCCCTAGGACGATAGGCATGGTTCGGGGAATACGGTGATGGTGGGGACAACAAAAGGTGTCCCCACCACTGCCCATCTGAGGTGCCCGCCACCACCCATGCAAATGCTGGATGGGGCTTAAGCAGGATCTGTCCCCAGGACGCCCCCGCCCAGGGCTGGGCCATCCTAAGCGGAGGGGGACTCACGGCAGGCAAGGCAAAGAAGGAGATGCCTAGTAAGGCGAAGCCAGCAGCCAGGACCCTGCCCAGCCACGTGTGTGGCGTCTTGTCACCATAGCCAATGGTCGTCAGTGTAATCTGGGGACACAAACAGGTTACCTGCAGGGCTGGTTACGGGGGCCACCCACAGGAGCTTGTTGGGTCACAGGCAGGTGGGAGCCTGATCACAAGGGAGGGGGCCTCCATGGTTGCCCACAGGGACTGGTCACAAGGACTTGTCACGGGGGCTGGTTAGAAGCATAAATGGATTCTCCCCCTCCCCCGTGCTGGAGGGGGAGAGGGGTACAGGTCACAAGGGCTTGATGTAGGGAACTAGATGGGTTCACATGCTGGTTCACTGGGGAAGTTGGGGGACTAACACAGAGGCTGGTCACGAAGGTCCCAGCCTTAGTCGAGAGGACAGAGACAGGCTCCTAGGTCGGGGTCACGATGATCAGGCCTGGGAGGGTCCCAGGGAGAAGGGCGGCCCTGCACAGACCCTCACGCACCGTCCCCCACCAGAGCGAGTCGGCGTAGGAGGAGAAGTCGGAGTTGGCGTCCTTCTCAGCCAGGTAGACCAGGAAGGAGGCAAAGATGAGCACCAGGAACCCGATATACCAGGCGGTGATCAGCTCCTGTGGGGTCAGCAAGGGATGAGACCACACACCTGGCACAGGTGGGGAGGTGGACGGCTCCCAGAATGGCCTATGGGAGGCGTTCTGAAAGGGGATAAGAGTACCCACCTCTCGGAAGTCCCCGGAGGTGGCTCTGCCTGCCTTTCTTTCTCAGCAACTCCCTTCAAGGAGACCCTGCCCCACCTTCACGGAAGAGCCAGGCCCTCACAAAACCTCAGAGCACGCCCCGGCCCTGCCCTTGACCCTCCAGGTTCCATGCTCAGACCTCCGCCCACAAGCCCATCTTGCACCGCCCCCCAAGCCCCACTTTCAGGCTTCCATCCCGCCCCACATCCTGTCCCGCCCCAGCCCCACCCTCAGACCCCGCTCCAGCTCCCCACTTCGCTGTAAGCGTAGACCCCCAAACCCGGAAGCTTCCAATTGAGACTCTCAAGCCCTGCCCTTCAGGCCCCGCCTCCTGGCCTGGTCCTGACCTCCCCTCCAGACCCCGCCCTTGCCCCGCCCCCCGAGGTAGCCCCTGTGGCCTCGCCCGCGCTGGGTCCCTGGTCTCCCCTACCACGGCCCCGCCTCCGCTCGGCCCCGCCCCTCCAGCTGCCGCACCAGCTCCGCCCCGGACACGCCCCCGGACACGCCCGGCCTCACCTTGCTGTGAGCATAGACCACCGAGCCCAGCAGCTTCCAGGTGCCGCCGCGGCGGTCCATGCGCACCATGCGCAGGATCTGCAGGAAGCGCATGCTGCGTAACGCAGACGTGGCAAAGATGTTGCCCTGCGTGCCGGCGGCGATGACGGCCACCGAGGCCACGAACACGATGAAGTCTGCAGGGGCGGAGAGCGGGCGAGGTCATGGCCAGCGCCGAGGAGCCAACCTACCCCATGCCTGGACCCGACGTTGGGGGTTCCTGGGGCCGAGGGGGCGATTGGGAAGGTCTGTTGAGTCTGTGTCAGCAGCCAGGGTCCTGGGGTCAGGGTGTTAACCCTGGGGCTTGGGGTCAAGAGTCAGGCGGGGCTGGGTAGGCCCATTACCGATGACACAGAAGGGTTTTCTGGCAAAGCGGAAACGGCCCTGCCATCCTCGGTAGCGGCAGCAGCATCCAGCGGACCAGATGCGGATGATGTACTCCAGACCAAACACCACGATCATCACGAATTCCTGTGGGACCAGGAGCCTGAGTTCTGGTCCCCACTCTTCAGGACTGGGGTCTAGGTCACACAGCACCCACCCAGCCCGGAGTCCCTGGGTTAGGGGTACTAGGATTTCCTCAGACCACCTCTCCTGGAGGTTCTTAAGCCTGGATGGACCTGAGGAAGATTCCAGAAGGAAGTGGCTTCTTCCATGTCTTCCAAAGAGACTGAAAGCCCAAATCTGTCCTCCCTTGCTGTCCCCATGAGCTGTCTGGGTTTTTCTTCTCCTCATCCCACCCTCCCCCTCCCAGCCATCCCAGCCTCTGTAACCCTGACCAGGTGACATAAGGGGTGGTTGGTTGTCTGTCACTGTGACCCTCCAAGGTGCTTCCCATTAGGGGGAAAACCCCCATCACACCAGGGGTGGTGTTAGCAGTTTTGATCCTGAGAAGGAGTGGCTCTCCTCTGGGCCCACCATAAGCCCTGGCATAGAGGCGGGAGCTCTCCCAACACCTGCTATAAAGCAAGGGATGAAGCCCAGAGAGGGGCAGCCACCAGGTCAGAGAACACAGCACAGCAAGCCACTCTCCGAGCCATGGTATGAGAAGCCTCACTCCACCTTCACCCTCAGACCAGAGGTGCTACCCCGACACAGCCTCCCTCAGACCCAGACTCCGGCACTCACCAAGATAAGGAGACACTCGTTGGCAAGTTCCTGGTGCTCCTGGATAGTGGACAGCACGGACAGCACCAGGCAGCTGAAGACCAGCAAAAATCTGCAATAGCAGCATGAAGGAGAGGGTTAGACTGCTGGATGGACAGGGCAGCCAAGGAGCCTCTGGCAGGGGGCTGCAGAGTCAGAGGAGGAGGAGGAGGGAAGCTTCATTTGGGAAGAATAATCTGGAAAGCAGACTAAGAATCAGAGTTCCCTGGAGCTGTGGCTTGGTGCTGGACACCAAAGGGAGAAGCCCCAGAGCTCCAGGAGGCTGCTGAGCTCACAGACACCTTCCAGCCCTCTCAATTGCCCTTGAGGCAGCTGCCGCTCACAGAGGTGGTCACTGAGCTGTGGGTGGTAGGTCTGTCTGGGCTGGCCGAGGGAGGGACCCAGGAATCCCCCCTTCCCTATGAACTCCAAGACGGCAGAAGCATGGTTTCACCTGCAGAATGAGGACAATTGCCTCTGCCTTCATGGGTTTTTTGGTGTTTTTTTTCAACATCTTTATTGGAGTATAATTGCTTTACAATGGTGTGTTAGTTTCTGCTTTATAACAAAGTGAATCAGTTATACATATACATATGTTCCCATATCTCTTCCCTCTTGCATCTCCCTCCCTCCCATGCTCCCTATCCCACCCCTCTAGGTGGTCACAAAGCACCGAGCTGATCTCCCTGTGCTATGCGGTTGCCTCCCACCAGCCATCTATTTTATGTTTGGTAGTGTATATATGTCAGTGCTACTCTCTCACTTTGTCACATCTTACCCTTACCCCTCCCCATATCCTCAAGTCCATTCTTTAGTAGGTCTGTGTCTTTATTCCCGTGTTGCCACTAGGTTCTTCATGACTTTTTTTTTTTTCCTTAGATTCCATATATATGTGTTAGCATACTGTATTTGTTTTTCTCTTTCTGACTTACTTCACTCTGTATGACAGACTCTAACTCCATCCACCTCACTACAAATAACTCAATTTCGTTTCTTTTTATGGCTGAGTAATATTCCATTGTATATATGTGCCACATCTTCTTTATCCATTCATCCGATGATGGGCACTTAGGTTGCTTCCATGTCCTGGCTATTGTAAATAGAGCTGCAATGAACATTGTGGTACATGACTCTTTTTGAATTATGGTTTTCTCAGGGTATATGCCCAGTAGTGGGATTGCTGGGTCGTATGGTAGTTCTATTTTTAGTTTTTTAAGGAACCCCCATACTGTTCTCCATAGTGGCTGTATCAATTTACATTCCCACCAACAGTGCAAGAGGGTTCCCTTTTCTCCACACCGTCTCCAGCATTAATTGTTTCTAGATGTTTCTAGATGTTGTTTTTGATGATGGCCATTCTGACCGGTGTGAGATGATATCTCATTGTAGTTTTGATTTGCATTTCTCTAATGATTAATGATGTTGAGCATTCTTTCATGTGTTTGTTGGCAATCTGTATATCTTCTTTGGAGAAATGTCTATTTAGGTCTTCTGTCCATTTTTGGATTGGGTTGTTTGTTTTTTTGTTATTGAGTTGCATGAGCTGCTTGTAAATTTTGGAGATTAATCCTTTGAGAGTTGCTTCATTTGCAAATATTTTCTCCCATTCTGAGGGTTGTCTTTTGGTCTTGTTTATGGTTTCCTTTGCTGTGCAAAAGCTTTTAAGTTTCATTAGGTCCCATTTGTTTATTTTTGTTTTTATTTCCATTTCTCTAGGAGTTGGGTCAAAAAGGATCTTGCTATGATTTATGTCATAGAGTGTTCTGCCTATGTTTTCCTCTAAGAGTTTGATAGTGTCTGGCCTTACATTTAGGTCTTTAATCCATTTTGAGTTTATTTTTGTTTATGGTGTTAGGGAGTGTTCTAATTTCATACTTTTACATGTGCCTGTCCAGTTTTCCCAACACCACTTATTGAAGAGGCTGTCTTTTCTCCACTGTATATTCTTGCCTCCTTTATCAAAGATAAGGTGACCATATGTGCGTGGGTTTATCTCTGGGCTTTCTATCCTGTTCCATTGATCTATGTTTCTGTTTTTGTGCCAGTACCATACTGTCTTGATTACTGTAGCTTTGTAGTATAGTCTGAAGTCAGGGAGCCTGATGGAATTAAATACTGAGACAGCTACGGAAGGAAAGGGGATTGGGGAAGACAGGTAGGGAGGGAACATGCAGAGGGGGAGAGGGTGTGTGGAGGGCAATCAAGCAGCAGGGAGCCATGCCATCCAGGCCTGGAACTTCCTGGAGGGCAGTGGGAAGCTACTGAGTGGCCCAGAACCAGATGGTTAGAAATGGAAGGAACTTTAGAATCCAATTCATCCGACACTTCCCTCAACCCTAATTGCACACGTGAGGAAACTGAGGCCCAGAGGAGGAAAGGGATTCACCCAAGGTCACCCAGGATGTCCAGGACAGGGGTGAGATTAGAGCCAGGGTTTCCAACTCCCCAGTGGATGGGAAGAGGGGAAAGGGCGTGAGGAGAGAAGCTGCTGGACTCAGGGAGAATGTGAATATGTGAGGGAAGACAAGATGTGGGGCACAGGCTGCAGATGCTGCAAAAGGGAACGAGGCTGGCCTCCCGGAAGCACTCCTCCTTTTGATGGGGGTGTTGCTCCTGGAAGAGACTCCAGAGGGAATGGGCTTCTCCGGAAACGCATAGACCTACAGCCTCTCCAAAGTGTTCCCAGAGTGTCCCCACCTGGGACTGCTGACACTGCATTCTGCCTGAAACGACTCACGACACACCATTGGAGCCTGATGAGATGCTGCTCACGCTCCCCTCACCCCAACGCTCCTGCTGGGATGCCCCCATCCCACTGTTCCCTCAGAACGCCCGCTCCCAGTGCTTGCCTCCCAAGTCACTGTCTATGGCGCTTTATTTGTGTTCATATTTCATCGCGGCATGGGCATGGGCTCCGAGTCAGAGAGACCCGGGTTCAAATTCCGGTCCTGCTGTGTGTGTGACCCTGGAAAAGTCACTTACCTTCTCTGAGCCAGTCTCGGCATCCGTAAAGTGGGGGCTGACGGGGGGATGGGGTGGGACGTGGGAAGGGCGTGGCTCCACCCTGGCCCACTTACACCTCCCTGGACAGGCTGCGCGGAGGGCAGGTATAGGGCTGCAGCCCAGCACATGCCCCACGGGGGAGGACGTAGGTGGTAGATGTCAGTAAAAGGTTTTGGTTGAATGAATGAGGAAGAGGGGGTCTCCTGTGCCAGTTCCAGGCAGGAGCTGAGTCAGCAAAGACCTAAGGCACAGGGAGAGGTGGGGGAGAACACCAGCTCCTCACGTTCAGTAATTAACCACAGAAAACGCAGCGAACCCAGCACCACATCCACCGGGAATGGGGACCACCACCGACACAGGGCTCGGGGTGGAAGGGTACTCCTGAGGTTATTCCATCCAGCCCCCTCATCTGGCAGGGCTGCAGCCAAATTTTGATGGGCCTTCACCCCAGCCCTGGACAGAAATCCTTCAATCCCACTGCTCAGCTGACCTCAGAACCTCAGGTAAATGGGTCACGTTTGGGGCTTCCTGCTGAGTGTTTCAAGAATTTTTTTTTCTCACCACTATTCTTTCCATGTCGATAGTACACATCTCTAAAATGTCCACTTCACAATACGTTACGTGAAAAAAGCAGATTATGAAACCTTAAAGCAATGTGATTCCAACTTTTAAAATATAGATTTTTTTTTATACACATACCAAGAGTCAGCAGGGCTGATCTCTGGGTGGCAAAATTAAGAATGATTTGGCTTTTGTTTTGCTTTTTGCTTATCTTCATTTCTTAGTATTTTTAAAGAATAAACATGGGCTGCCTGGGTAATAACAAACTAACATCAATTTTAAAATGCATTTCCTTAAAAATACAAACGGGGGGTGGGGGGAAACTTTAAATTCTGTCCCCACCCCTTTACCACAAAAGCCTTGGCCATTTTTTAAAAATAAATTTATTTATTTATTTATTTATTTGTTTGTTTATTTATTTTTGGCTGCGTTGGGTCTTTGTTGCTGTGCACGGGCTTTCTCTAGTTGCGGTGAGCGGGGGCTACTCTTCGTTGCGGTGCACAGGCTTCTCATTGCAGTGGCTTCTCTTGTTGCGGAGCACGGGCTCTAGGCACATGGCCTTCAGTAGTTGTGGCACATGGGCTCAGTAGTTGTGGCGTACGGGCTTAGTTGCTCCATGGCATGTGGGATCTTCCTGGACCAGGGATCGAACCCATGTCCCCTGCATTGGCAGGCGGATTCTTAACCACTGTGTCACCAGGAACGCCCCCAGCCTTGGCCATTTAGCAGGTGTGAGGGTGTGGCAGCCTCTCCCCGAGTCCAGTTCACCTGTCAACGGCCTGCTCAACATCTCTTCTCGGTTGTCCAGGGGCCTCTCAAACCCAACGTGTCTGAAAACAAACTCTCAATTTGCCCTAAAATCTCTCTCCTCTCCGGTCGCCCCATCTCAGGAATGGCACCACCTCCCATCCAGGGGCTCAGGCCAAGTATCTGAGTGACCCTTGACTCTTCCTTTCCCTCACCCACCACATCCCGTCCTTTAGCAATTTCTATTGGCTCTAACTACAGAATGTAGCCTTGGACAGACTAACCCCCATCATCTCACCCCGACTGGTCTCCCTGCCTCCACTCTAGCCCAACTGGAACCCTCTTCAAAGCAATCAGTGTGATTTTCCTACAAAGGAAAGCTGGAAACCAGGACTCTCCACAGAACTCTCCTCTGATTTCCTATGGCACTTAGAGAGCGGCAGTCAAATTCCTCAGCATGTCCAGCAAGGCCCTGCGAGATCCGGTCCCACCCAGCCCTTGAACTTGATCTGCTTCTCTCCAGCCCCTCCATCTCTGTGCTCCAGCCAT
The DNA here is from genome assembly GCF_949987535.1 of Balaenoptera acutorostrata. NCBI lineage: Eukaryota > Metazoa > Chordata > Mammalia > Artiodactyla > Balaenopteridae > Balaenoptera > Balaenoptera acutorostrata. The sequence goes on along the minus strand of NC_080064.1, from coordinate 33,524,641 downwards.
TCTACCTCCCTGCCATTCCTGGAACACATCAGAAGTTTTTCCATCTCCAGGCTTTGCACTTGCTTTGCTGTTTCCTCTGCCTATTTATTGCTCCCGTACTCATCCAGATCTCTGTTCAAACATCACTTCCTTGGAGAGGCCTTCCCCAGCCACCCCCTCTCCAAAGTAATGGCCCCATCCCCGCTCTCTCTCCCCTGAATCTGCTTTATTTATTTTTTCATAGACTGAGTAAACGAACAGCAGAAATTCACCTTAAACAAACCTCAAAACATCATGTCACCAAAGCCCCCAGTTTGTACCCACTGCAGGGGCTCCCAAAGTTCCAAGCACATCCATCCCTGACCCGTTGGGCTCCCCAGCAGCCTTCCTGAGAAGCCAAGAGAAGGCAAGTCTCCAACCTTGACCAGCTCTGTTTGGTAGACACTGTTTAAAAAACCCCTGAACTTCGCCTCCTCCAGCCTTCATACACTGGCTGGGGGTTAGATGCTCGACACAGTTGAAAAGATATACTTAGTTTGTCAGAGAACATCTTGTGTTCCAGGCAGCTGAATAATTATCCCCATCTTCCAGTTGAGGAAATGGGCCCAGGGAGGGACAGACTTGCTCCAGATCACTCAGTGAATCCATGGCAGAGCTAGGGCCCAAGCTGCCTTGGCCTTCCTGAGAGGTCCTCACACAGCCACCCATTCTTGGGACAGCAGAGAGAGATCATGTCTGGAGCTTAGGGATGGAGGAGACAGGGAGAAGGAGCCCTGAGCTGGGATCTGGTCGTGTCTGCCAGAACCAGAGTGTGACTTCATTCATACAACAAATAAGGATTGTCTAAGGATTGTCTCTGGCCCCTTCTGAGGCTTCAGTTTCCCCATCTACAAAGTATAGATGGTACACAGGAGCTGGCTTGGGCCCTCTAAAATCACTCCAGCAGAAAGGCCAGGCTGGCAGCCGCTTATTGGAGCATCTTTACCCAGCATGCCCGGCTGCAACTTGGGGCCCATGTTCTCTCTTGCCCAGCCCAGCAGGCAGAGCTGGGATGGGTGGGTGATGCCTGGCTGGCTCTCCCAGGTTAGAGCTTATTGTGAGACTTACTGCAAGCCTTCCTCCCCCACTCACCGATTCTGTGACTATCCCACTCATTCAGGAAGGCAGCAAGGAGATTAGGGATGAATAGGTGAATGGTTTGCTTGGATCCATGGTTGTCAAATGACAGCGGGCATCAGAATCACCTGGCAGGCTTATTAAAATACTGATTTCTGGGCCCCACTCCTAGAGCATTTGATTCAGTAAGTATGAATTGGGGCCTGAGAATATGCATTTCTACAAAGTTCCTGGTGATTCTAATGCTGCTCCCCCAGGGACCACACTTTGAGAATCACTAGGTTAGTGAATGGGAGTGGTTTTGGCTGACTCAATTATTAGCCAACTCAAGGCTTTTTAACCAGCTGTAATCATTGCCTCCCCCACCCCCCCGCCCCGCCCCATGGCCTTCCTCAAATTACTGCCAGGGAACCCTAACCCTAACCCTAGCCACAGTGTAAGAAGGCAGGGGGGTGGGGTGGGGGGAGGAAAAGCCTGCTGGGGAGGTGGGTCTCATGCCAACCTCAGCTTCACCCCGGTTCACTGTGTGACCCCATAACTGGTCCTGCTGGCCAAGGCTTCCTGTTGGCCAGGCACTGGCGGAGCCCTCCTTGTGCATATTCCTAACCCCTCCTCCCAGCACTTCCATGAGAGCAGCACCACAGTCACCATGGCCCATCAGTGAGGAGACAGGCTCCGAGAGGTGTACGATGATGGCTGTACAACTCTGTAAATACACTAAAAACCACTGAACTGTGCACCTTAAAAGGGGGGCAGGTGGTTATGGTATGTGAATTGTATCTCGATAAAGCTGTTACTTAAAAGGAAAAAAAAAAAGATAGAAAGAAAGGTATACTAGGTTGTCCAAAGCCATAGGGCCAGGACCTGAACCCAAGTCCACCTGGACCACCAAGGCATAGTGCCTCTCTGGGCCTCAGTTTCCCTGTCTGCAATATGAGGTGGGGAGTGTCAGCCTTACGACTCCCCAGCAATGGGGTGGAAGGGAAGGGTGAGCCATGAGCTCAGTTCCAGACTCTTTGGGGATGTCCCTGGAGAGACAGATGCTTGGAGGCTGGAGAGATGGGGATATGGAAGGCAAGAGGGCTGGGGTGGGGTGGGTTAGGCAGCAGAAAAGAGGTTATCGCCTAACCTCTCTGAGCCACAATTACTTAAGAAATGTTCATTGCAGGGACTTCCCTGGTGGTGCAGTGGTTGAGAATCCACCTGCCAGTGCAGGGGGTACGGGTTCGATCCCTAGCCCGGGAAGATCCCACATGCCATGGAACAACTAAGCCCGTGTGCCACAACTACTGAGCCTGCTCTCTAGAGCCTGCGAGCCACAACTACTGAGCCTGCGTGCCTAGAGCCCGTGCTCCGCAACAAGAGAAGCCACCGCAATGAGACACCCGCACACCACAACAAAGAGTAGCCCCTGCTCGCCGCAACTAGAGGAAGCCCATGCGCAGCAATGAAGACCCAACGCAGCCAAAAATAAATAAATAATAATAATAATAAAAAAAGAAATTGTTCATTGCCATCCACACTCAGTCAGTTTTATTGTAAAGCCAGCAATTAATCATACAGGCCCCCAAGAAATTAACAAGTGTAACACAGTGGTGATATGATGGATGAAGTGATAACAGTGTATCCAGGGGTTGGGGGGAACCCCAAGATGGCTTTAGCAGAGCCAAAGTAGAGGGATCAGTGAAGAGGTGGAGGTGACGAGGACAGGGGTGGGGTGCCCCAAGCAGAGGAAGCAGGATGTGTGTGCAAGCAACAGAGATGTGGGAGCCTGGAGGCAGCCCAGGGCAGCTGGTAGTTCTGGCAAGTGCGGGCCTAAAACGAAGGGGCAGAGGAGAAACCAGAGACGGCCAGATCAGGCACCCTCAGACCTTATGAACGTTACCTAAAGGCAATGGAGAGCCATTGAAGAGTTTTAACAGAGGGAATGATATGGTCTGATTTGTGTTTCAGGACCACAACTCAGGGGCAGTGGGGACCATGGATTAGAGACTGATCAGGAAAAGCAAGTAGGAAGCTCCACAATAATTCAGATGAGAGATGACAGTGGCAACACGATAGAGAAGTGAATGGACTGGAGAAAGTGTTAGAAAGTGTTAGGAAGTAGGACTTGATGGTTAATTGGAAATGGGGACAATGAGAGAGAATAACTCATATTTCTGGTGTCGAGACTGGATGGATGAAGGTGCCGTGACTGAACTGAGATGGGAGAGCCCAGTGGAGGAGTGGGTGTGGGGGTGATGGGCTCCGTTTTGGACGTGTTGAGATGGAGAGGGCTGGGCAAACACTCTGGGTATGAAGATAGAAACCTGAGCCGGAAATGTGGATCTGGGGGACATCGAGGGAGAGGTGGTGACTGAGGCCATGGGTGCGGCTGAGACAGTCCAGAGAGCATGAGGCAAATTTAGAGGAGGAACCGATGGAACCCCAGAGGTGCAGAGGGTGGAGAGACCCTCTACCCAGACTGGGAAGGAGCAGCCAGTGAGATGGGATAGAAACCAGAAGAGAGAGGTGCCAGGCCAAGAGAAGTAAGTGTTTCAAGGAGGGAGTGTGGATGACAGTGTCAAATGCTGCCAAGAGGTCAAGCAAGTTAAGGCCTGAAAAATGTCCACTGGATTTGGTGACACGTTGGTCACTGGGTACCTTGGCAAGGCCAGCCACAGAGGGAGGGGAGGGCTGGAGCAGGTCTAGATGGGATGAGAAAGGGAGAGGGGCAGTGAGGAAGTGGAGACAGTGAGTGGAGGTATAACTGTTTAAAGAATAAACTTCTTTATTTAGTGTAGAGGCCGAGATCGGTAGCTGGAGAAGGATACGGAGCACAGGGAATAAGCCATTATTTTTTTGTGGTTGTGGTTGTTGTTTTAACATGAGAGAGCCAGAGTGGAAGGAGCCAGGAGAGAGGGAGAAGTTGAAGATGTGAGAGAGAGACGGAGTGATCAATGGAGTGAAGTCCCCAGGGCAGCTGGGAGGCTGGGATCCAGAGCAGGGGAAGGGCTGGTGCTGAGCAGAAAGGACCCCGCCAGTTTCCATGGTGACAGGCGGGAAGAGGGAGAGACCAGGTGGGAGAGGAGATTGGGGGACAGATGCGAGAAGCCTAGAGAGCCCCCATCAGGGGACTCGACTTTCTCTGGGAAGAGGAGGCCAGATCTACTTTTCAGTAGGGAGCAGAGTGGGTGGGGGTCTGAAGAGGGGGAAGAGGTTTGAAACCGCAGGTGTGGAGAATGGGAAAGTGAGCTGACCAGGCCCTGGAGAGGGGTCCAGTGGGAACACAGGACCCTTATCCCCATAGGGCAGGATAGGAGAAAAGACCCAGAACATCGCAGGTGCTCCACACACGCATTTTTGGTTTGGCTTGGGTTGGGTTGGGCTTTTTTTGGTTTTTAAAGCTTGATGATTCTGAGGGAGGAAGGAGCCTGTGTGGGATGAGGGGACCTCCCCGCTCCCCACAAGGCCAAAGTAAATGCAGTTCCAGGCCCTGCCCCTTCCTTCCCACTGGGTCTCCTTCCTTCCTTCCTTCTCTCCAGTGTCCCTCCTCCCACACTGAGCCCTGCCAGGGTCTGCCCCCGGCCTGGCCACCAGCCGGCTCTCTCATTTCTGCATCTGGCCTTGGGAGTGTGTGACTCTTTCCTTGCCTCCCAGACCAGGACCCCAAATGCAAGGTTCTATCTTCCCTTGGCTATGGAACCCTGGGGCCAGTCTGTCCCCATTCAGCCAAGGTTCCTGGAGGGCAGAGGCCATGACCCCCACCACCTTCCAGCAGAAGAGGGCTTCTTAAACCCCAAACCCAAGCTGATACTGACGAAGGAACTTCAACTAGACCTGAGAGGCACTTCCTGACAGAGGTGCAGTGTGGCCCAGAGGGTCCCAGGCTCCTCTGGGGAGAACAGGCTCGAACTGTCTCTTGCAGGGGAATAAAGGGTAGGAGCAGTCAGCCAGGCCTCAGAGCGAGGCTCTTTCCAAGAATCCTCAGGGGCTGGGACGAGAAGTTTCCCCTGATCCAGCGATTCTAAATATGGCAAAGGGAGCAAAAGCACGTGACCCAGGGCCCCGCACCAGGGCTGCTGCCGTGGCCGCCGTTTCTCTGGGCCAGAGGCCTGCGCTGGAGCTCAGGGCTAGGAGTGAGGTCTCAGTGGAGCCCCAGTTTCCCCATCTGCAACATGAAGGTAGGGGACAACTCAGCGACGGCTAAAGTCCCTTTAGCCTTACAACTCTCCAGCCGTGGGGCAGAAGGGAAAGGGCTGGCCTTCAGCTCAGTTCCAGATTCTTTGAGGATGTCCCTGGAGGGACAGCAGCTGCCAGTACATAGTACAAACTATGAAAAAAATGCGCCCTCTTGGAGGACCAATTAGAAAAGGCATTCCCTTTAGCCTGAAAAATGATAGAAATTGACCCTTCCAAATGACCCCATTAGAACGAGGCAACCCTTGCTCTGGGCTGATCCACCCTCAAGCACAGGCTGGATTCGGCACCACTCACCCTCTCAGCCCAGCCCTTTGCATCGTACAGGGCGCACAGGACATGGGGCAGCCCTGGAGATGGCCCTGACAGCCACCACAGCCCTGGAAGGGCCAACCCCATGTAGTACCACCTGGCTCCGTGCCCCTCTCCCGGCTGCCGGGAGACGGACACTGACCCAAGAAAGCCGCCCCCCCCCCATAGGTTGGGCTGAGCCAATCAGATTGTTTCTCTTAGGCATGGAATTAAGAACCACAGAGGCCTACTCAATATTCTGTAATGGCCTATATAGGGAAAGAATCTAAAAAAGAGTGGGTATCTATAGATGTATAACTGATTCCTTTTGCTGTATACCTGAAACTAACACAACATTGCAAATCAACTAGATTCCACTAAAAATTTTTAGGGCTTCCCTGGTGGCGCAGTGGTTAAGAATCTGCCTGCCAGTCCAGGGGACACGGGTTTGAGCCCTGGTCTGGGAAGATCCCACAGTCCGCGGGGCAACTAAGCCCGCGCGGCACAACTACTGAGCCTGCGCTCTGGAGCCCGCAAGCCACAACTACTGAAGCCCGCGCGCCTAGAGCCCGTGCTCCGCAACAAGAGAAGCCACCGCGATGAGAAGCCCGCGCACCGCAACGAAGAGTAGCCCCCGCTCACGGCAACTAGAGAAAGCCTGCACGCATCAGCGAAGACCCAACACGGCCAAAAATAAATAAATAAAAATAAATAAAAAATTTTTTTAAGTTTAAAAAAAATTTTTTAAAGAAATAATACATGAATGAATGAAAAAATAAATAAAAGATTACGTATGACTTAGGGAAAAAAAAAAGAACCATAGAAGCACGTTGGCGGAGGTGCAGAGAGAAGTGGAGATGAGACTGTCGCTCCAGAATCTCATCTCCCCCTCTCAACTCCACGAAGCCCAGATGTGCTTCCTGCTATGAAGCCTCTACAAATTCCTCCCTCTCCTTCCGGTAGGTGTTCTCCACCTCCACATGCCAATTTTTCTTGAGCCAGTGTGAATGGTCTTGGTCCCAGGATGGTATGGAAGGCGGTGTCTTCTCGACAAGGTGCTTTATGAGTCACAGCCTCGTACTCTCCCACCTGAACCAGCTCCAAACCCTCCTGCTTGTTCTTGCTGCTTCCCTCTGCCATGCCAGCTAGACTACCTGGTGCACCAGGTAAGTGGGCTGAGCAACATGTCAAGGGTGGCAACGAGGAGGGAGCAGGGGCTATGCATGTGTTCAGGGCTGGCCAGGCAGCGCTGACTCCTCAAATAAACAGGGAGCGTGGCCTCCCAAGCAGGAGGCCGGCAAAGTGAAAGCAAACTAAGGGGTGGAATTCAGGCAGCCTGAATTTTGGAAACTTAAACAAGATGGCCAATGGAAACTTTCCCCTGGTTCTACCTGAGCAGCTTGTGTGGATTTGGGTGACTCAGTTTTACATGCTGAGCTTGGCATAAGATTTCATTTGAACAAAGAGCTTTGCTGCTTTTTTTTGTTTGTGTAAAGTGTGAAATCCACCGACTTGCAGGCTCAGGCCCAAGCACCTTAAGCATGGTTGCAAGGCAGGCCCTTACTCACCCAGCCACCTGACTCTCCACCACTCAGTGCCCCACCTGGCACACAATACTCCATTGTCACAGCTCTGTTCCCCCCAAAAAAGCAAACAGAACTTTTTTGCTCTGTTTTTTTGCTCCTCACCTTTGCTCATGCTGTATCTGCCCCTCCTCCAATCTGGTTGGGTTAGGTGGGAGCCCCCACTCTATGCTCCCTTAATCCCCCATCTCCAGCTCTACACTCACCTCCATCATGGCATTTGCCTCAACACATGAAAAGCACTGTTTGAGTACCAGCCTCCTCCCCTAGACCAAGAGCTCGTTGAGGTCCTGTCCTTTTCACCTGGAATGCCCTGTTCCCAACTCAGGATGGGAGCTGGGTAAAAGTTTCCTGAAAGAGGGGACAACCTAGCACCGGACCTCTGACTGGTACTGGTACCCAGTGTGCCCACACCCTGCTGGCCGCTCCCAGCTCCACACCTCAACCCTCCCCGCAGCAGATGGGATTATGAGGGAACTGGGGCGGGCAGCAACACCCAGGAATCCCACAGTCCAGAACCACAGAGCATTCACTCACTCATTCAGTAAGTATGTATTTAGTGAGTGCTCACCGTGAGCCAGGCACAAAGACCGACAACATCCCTGGCTTCATGGAGCTTACGTTCTCATGGGGGGAGATGGATAATAAATAAATAAGACAATGTTCAAAATGTCAGATGATGATGGAGAAAAATAAAGCGGGAAAAGGGGACAAAGAACATTGGTATGGGAGTCGGGAGCTATTCTCTAGAGGGTGGTCAGGGAAAGCAGCATTGAGAAACTGACATTTGGGCAGAAGGAAATGAGGTCTGAGAGAGGTGCCTGAGACCTGAGCCAGAGGGTGCCTGGTGTGTTCCAGAACCATCAAGAAAGGAGTGCTCCCACGGTTGCTGAGCCTGCGCGTCTGGAGCCTGTGCCCCGCGGCGGGAGGGGCCGCGATGGAGAGGGGCCCGCGCACCGCGATGAAGAGCGGTCCCCGCACCGCGATGAAGAGTGGCCCCCACTTGCCGCAACTGGAGAAAGCCCTCGCACGAACCGAAGAGCCAACACAGCCAAAAATAAATAAATAAATAAATAAATAAATAAAAAAAAAAAAAAAAAAAAAAAAAAAAAAAAGAAAGGAGTGCTCCCAGAGCGGAGTGAGGAAGGGGGAGAGTAGTAGGCAGTGGAGGGAGGTGGGAAGCAGAGCATCTACTGGCTAGTGTGAAGATTTGGGCTTTTAGTCCAAGTGAGATGGGGAGTTCTGAGCAGAAAGTAACATGATCTGACTTATGTTTGCAGAAGATCACACAGGAGGTTGAGTGGAGAAGAGACTATGGCGCGGAGAGGGGGTGGGGAAAGCAATGGCATTCACCCCTGTCTTGAGTTGAGACGCTAATGGTTAATCCAAGCGACAGGTGATGGTGACTTGTACAACGGGAATAGAGGTGGCAAGAGGTGAGCAGATACTGACTATATTTTGGCACTGAAAGAAAGATCCCTTAGGGTCAATGAATCCTCTCTTTATAGTTGGGAAACTGAGTCCCAGAGAGGGGCATGACCTACCTGTGATGATACAGGAGATCAGTGGCAGAGCTGGGACTGGCACCCAGAGTTCCCTATTCCTAAGGTAATGTTTTTTGATTTCTCCTCTTTCTGTAGAAGGACCCAGGCACCTGTCCCTCATCCCCGCCTTGAAAATTCCTTCATCCTGGCGGCAGACTGGGGCCAGCCCCTGCCCTTCCCGCTGTATGTGTCAGGGTGGCACTGGGTTCGAGGATTACCCAGGCCTCCAGCCACTTGAGCCTGGCAGGGGTCAGGGTCACCTCTTAGAAGCTTTCTGTCCTCTGAATCAGCAGAACTTGTGCAAAGGGGGAAGGGGGAAGGGAGGGAAGAGTCAAAAGAGGGGAAAGAGAGCTTAGTGCCCGCCACTTGGTTCTCCCAGAGCAGAGAGGGCACCAAGAGCTGACAGGGTGGAACAGGAGCTTGGGGAGGGCTGGGCCCCCTAGGGAGGACAGCCTGGGAGTCCTGCAGACTCAGCCATTGAGGATCTCACCCAGTGGGAGGTTTAGGGGGATTGATAGGGGGGGAGCGTTTGGATGCATTTGCTACTAACAAGCAAAGCAGCATGCAAACTCACAGGCCACACCTGGGGCAGTTGGTTACAGCTGCCTTGAGAGCATTGCTCACCATGGGAACCCCAAATCCAGGACCAGCCAGACTGAATTCAGCAAGACTGGCTCCAATGGGCCCTGACAGCTGGGAAAGGCTTGCTGAGTGACCTTGGCCTGCTCCACAGCCAAGGTGGAGGAGTGGTGAGGAGGGTCTTAGGCTGGAAGCTGGAAGCACATCTGCAGACATCTCCCCCTGCAAGTTTCCTCGGCCTTTAAGGGGAGAGGTTCCGCCTCATTCAGAGTCCCTTGAAAGGCAAGGCCCTGCTTCGTGGCTCTGAGAAAGGTGTCAGGGTTGGGGGCAGCAGACGGGGAGGCACAGGATGTGGACACAGCTAGGAACCTGGATCAACAGGCTCTCTATCCTGAGTCTGCCACCCCTCAGGACGGGTTGGAAAGCTGTCTCTGAGTTACAGTTTACTTCTCAGGGAGAGGAAGGGGTTGAGTAAGGGTCTCCAAGAGCCCCATTTTTTGCTGATCCATCTGGGACTGATGATTTTGACTTCCCAATGGGAAATGAATGAGGCAGCTCCTGAAGCTGCAGTCCTGAGGGACTTCTAGAGTCTCCCAGAGGTGGAAGGTCTTTTACATTTCATTTGCATGGCACTCCTGTGCGTGGAAAGTCTAGAGAGACCTCCTTCTACCTCCAAAACTCCCCTATGATTGAATAATCATAGCAAGGAGGAGTCAGGGTAGACCAAAGCAGGACTTCCAATAGCTGATTAACCACAGAAACAGTGCTGGAGGTCGGGGGAAGGGGACAAATTGCACCTCTGGTCCTGAAGCCCCCTCCTCTTCTAAGGAAGACAGAACCCTAACCGTTTGAGAGCGAAAAGAACAGGGCTTGAATTCAACTCCGATCCTGACCCCTGCCAGGCTCAAGAATTCAGCCTTGGCTGCATGACCTTGAGCAAGTGAACTGTCCCTCTCTGGGACTCAGTTTCTCCGTCTGTCCAATGGGGCCAATGATCCCTAGTGCGGCAGCCTGGAGGCAGGGGTCTGGCCCCGATGAACCCTGCGCTGAGGGGTTGCAGAAAGGCTTGGGTTCACTTCGGGACGCAGAGGAGGTTGACACCAGGCCGGGTTCCTCGGGAGAGGGAGGGATTCCTGGGGAGGAGGGCTCCTGGGGGACTCCTCCCCCGGCACGGCCTCCGCCCCTTCCCCCTCAGGAGCCCCTTCCAGCTCAGGGGTCCTCGGGGCTGTCCCCGCCTTGTCAGCACGGGGAGGGGCATACTGGAAGGGGCGGGACGCGGTGGTGGGCGCGGCCCCGTGCTGTCCCTGGGAGGGGCGGAGCGTCGCCGACACCCGGCACCGCTCGCGAGAGGGGGGCGGGCGGCGCTGAGGCTCTGGTTACCTCCCTGCGGCCTCCCCCGCCCCGCCGGCTTCTTTTTCCGTTTCCAAATTAACAATTGAAAACGCGGCGGCCTGAAAGGCGAGCAGCGGGCCAAGCGGAAAGTGTGAAGGTGCCGCCGCGTCCCCGAGGACGGGGGCGGAGATGGGGGCGCGACACCCCGACTGCCCGCGGTTCGCCCACCCACCAAAGCTGCGTGCTGGGGACTGAGCGCCCCAGGACCCAGAGGTGCCAAGGACCCTAAATCGGGTCCTGGCCTGATCCGGCCCCTGATACTGCCCTGGCCAGTGTTGTAGGACCCAGTGCCCAGACTCGGGGTGGTGCCAGCCCCCGAGGGGGGTGGGGGGAGGCACTAGGGCTGGGTTACTACTCTCGAGGCTGAGTGCCCAGGAGGGGCAGGTGCCAGGCAGCACCCTCATTGCACAGTCCTTAAGGGCTCCCAGAGTCAGGTAGTTTCGCACGTGAACTCAAACAAGTCATTTCACCTTACTGAGACTCAGTTTCCTCATCTGGCAAATGGGGAGGGAAGATACAGCGACCACACAGAGCTGCTTGTGGGGAATAAATTAAAAGAGAAGATGCGGGCTTCCCTGGTGGCGCAGTGGTTGAGAATCTGCCTGCTAATGCAGGGGACACGGGTTCGAGCCCTGGTCTGGGAAGATCCCACATGCCGCGGAACAGCTGGGCCCGTGAGCCACAATTGCTGAGCCTGCGCGTCTGGAGCCTGTGCCCCGCAACGGGAGGGGCCGCGATAGAGAAAGGCCCGCGCACCGCGATGAAGAGTGGCCCCCGCTTGCCGCAACTGGAGAAAGTCCTCGCACAAACCGAAGACCCAACACAGCCAAAAATAAATAAATAAAGAAAAAAGAAAATCCTAAAAAAAAAAAAAAAAAAAAGAGAAGATGCATGAGGCTGGCCACAGTGAACACAATAGATAGTAGCTATTATTATCTTGGGTTGATAATGACGATGATATTGAGCCCTGGGCACACCTCCACCTCCACCCACAGCCAAAGGAGCTGTCCACCAATGGGGAATACTGGAGTTGACAGGTCTTTCCCTCCCCTCACTTCCTCAGGGCCTCCCCAAAGCCCCACTTGACAGATAAAGAAACTGAGGCCAGGAAGGTTCTTGTAAGGGGCTCAAAGTCACATGGAAATGAAAAGGACTAGGGCCTGAGCCCAGGTCCTGCCCCCAGGCCTGGGCTCGTCTTATGGAGATGGGTGGTTCCTGGGGTTGGGACCCTGAGCACTGGACCCCCTTCCTCAGTGTTCTGAAGATAGGTGCTGATACCAGGGCAGCTGGGATGAACGAGTGGGTAATGGAGAGAGTCCCTGCTCCCGGGTATCCAGGGGTATGGGCCAGAGGGTGGACACCAGGGAAAGACACAGTTTCTGGGCCCCTGGCCCCCCATAATGTAAGCTCCATGAATGCAGTGACTTATCTATCTTGTTCACCACTATCTCTCCTATACCTAAAACAGGGCTTGGTGCAAGAGCAGATTATCGATAAACATTTGTTGAGTGAATGAATGAATGAGCAGGTCCCCTCTTATACAGCTGTGGCCTCACACTCCCCACCTATTTGGGGAGGGGGGTTTGGGAAGAGGAACTCCTCTCCCCAGCATGGAGACCCAGGGCAGCAGAATGGTGGGAGACAGAGGCAGGAACCAAGACAGAGTGAAGGAGGACATAGCGAAGAGGTTCCAGAAGGCAAAGATGAGATCAACTCTTTCTTCCTAGCCCCTCGACTCCTATCCAGTCAAGCACTCACCCCATTCCTCCTCCCTCCAGCACCTCTTCACTGACCACCACGATTCCAGCACCATCCCCATCCTCACCCCCAGTCCACTTACCTTGCAGTCTGTGCACCCCTCCCCCATCTACAATCCTACAGTGGCTTCTCATGGTTCACAACCTGAGGTCCTCAGCCCAGAGCTTGAGGCTGTGCACACGCTAGGCATCAGCCACGCTCTATCCCTCCATACTCTGTCTATTTCCACCCTGGTGACTTTCATGCTCTCTCCTCTCCTTGGGATGTTCCCCCTTCCTCCCCAAAAATCCCTGATCTGCTTTGAGGAGAAGTGCTCCCCCAGCCCCTGGTTGGGATTCCTGGCCCCCTCTGGGCACCCCAGGACCTCTTTGTGCTGAGATAATTCCTACCTCTGTCCACTCCCCACCCCCACCAGCTCATTAGGATCCATCCATCAAGGGCAAAGCCAGTTCTGACTCCTCCACATCCCACGGGCTGGCCAGTACATGCTCAGACAGTATCTGGGAGGCAACAAGAAGGCCCAGGTCTCCAGGGCCTTAAGCATCAGTGAGTCAGGAATGTCCCACTATCCTCTGTAGCCCAAGAGTTCTCAGCAAGGGCATCTTGGGGTTGCTACAGAGGTGGGTGGGTGGGTGGAGGGAGGGCCAATGCAAGCCCACCTCAAACTCTGGTGGGGCTGGGAAAGAGTACAAATGGAGACGCACACACTATAAGTCTGAATATTTAAAAGTTTAAATCAAGCTAACAAGCTGTTAAATAAAATATGATCTATCCTTCCTGACACATATAGCTTCATAACGATCTGGAAGGCTAGGCTTGAATTTAAAATCTTGGACTCCTTGGAGTCCCATGTTGGAATCTGGCAGGGAGGGGACAGCCAGCCCCTGCTACCCTCCAGTCCCTGGCCCATGGTGTGCCCACTTCTCTTCCCACACTGGGATCATCCCTCACCGGAGGGGGCCTTGGGTACATTCCTGTGGCTGCCCCCAGCCTGCTCTCAACTACATTGGCTGCAAACAGCTGCCCTTGGGCCTAGGAGCACTCACACAACAGTGGCCCTTGGGATGGCGAACCAGCAAAGAGGTCTGTGCAAGGCCTGGAGTGGGAACTCCAGGGTCCCCTGGAAGGTGTTCTAGAAGAAAGAGGGCTGTGCACAGGCTCCAGGTTGGTGGTATGCAGGGCCATAGAGTGAGCGGGCAGAATCCTGGACCCCCGCCTTTGACTCACCTAGAGCAGCCCTGCTTTAATGTATTTTATATACTGTGTCACTCCTGTGCTCCTGTGTCACATTTTATTTAAAGAACCAGATCTACTACTTAAAAGCTTGCAAAGCACCAGTCAGGACCCTTCCCTCCTACTGAACAATGGGGAAGCTGAGGTTATAGGGACCACAGTCATGCAGCAGTTTAGAGCAAATCCAGTGCTTGATCCTAGGGCTCCCGCTTCCTGGCCAGGCCCTGGCCTCCATGGGCACATTTCCGATCAGTAAGACCCAGTGCCTCCAATGGACATGCCACTGGGAGGTGGTGAGTGCCCAGTCCCTAGTGGGGTTTAAGCAGGCCTGCTGCTGGGGCCTCCTGCCTTGACGGGGGCTGGACCCTCCACTCAGGACGCTCAGCTCAGGAGTGGATTGAGAGGCCAGACCAGGCCCAAGAAGGAGAGGGAGTCCTGGTATAAATAACCGTGGGGGGCCGACATGTTTGGGCCCGTCTCCTGGGCGACGGCTGTGTTTACCGCCCAGCGAGGGGGGGCATAGCCCACACATTTGCCTCCCTGACTTGTAGCCAAATTTCTCCAGGAAGAGGTGGCCCAGGATTAGCCCCAAACACTCCAGCTCTGTACCCCTATGAGGTCTTCCCCCTAACTCTGCCCCAACATGGGCCCAAAACCTCCCTGACATTGCCCCCATCCTTCAGCCCCAAATCCTGCATGGCACTGCATCTCCACCAGCCATAAATGCCCCAGCATTTGCCCCCATAAGTCCCAACTCTGCCTAAATCAGTGGGGGGCTGGAGGGTGGCGGGAGTGTGAACAGGGCAAGGGAAGGCCCCAAGCAGAGTAGCTGGGTGTGTGCCAGGGATCTGAGCTGGGGCCACTGGGCACGGGGGCACAGACAAACCTCTCCCACGGCCCTGGCCAAGACAGAGGAGGGCTGCGGCCCCCAGATTAGGAAAGTGCAAATCCCTTTCCTCAGCCCAGTGCCCACGCCGTGCCTGTCATGTGCAGGGCATTAGTTGGCCAGACTCCATCGTGGGAGGGGCTGGCAGGTGCCCTGTTGGTCATCCCACGACCAGCTCCTCTCCCCAGCCAGCCAGGCCAAGAGAAAAAAACCTCAACGCAGGAGGGCAAGTGGAAAGGTCCCCTTCCCCATGGGGCAGCAGCTGCAGCCTGGCCCAAGCACAGAGGCACAGGGGTTGATGTGAGCTGAGTTCCAGCCTGCAGGCCAGCCCAGCCTAAAACACACACACACACACACACACACACACACACACACACACACACACTCTGCCCAACCGACTGATGGATCTTGCTTGGGACACCAGCTGCTTTTCACTGAGAGCTCAAAATAGGAGCTGTGTCCATCAGGGGTCCTAAACAGGTGCCCAGACACCTGGGCTCCAGTCCCATATCAGCCACTTCTCAGCTGAATGCCCTTGGGCAAGTCATTTCTCCTTTCTGAGCCTCAGTATAAAACAGTGTAATAAATATCTTCCTCCAGCGTTATGAGAATTCAGTGGGATTCATTGAGTAAACATTAATTAAGCCCCACAATGGGCCAGGCATGCCTTAAAGCATCAAGTGGGAGAGGCGATGTTCTTCCCAGTATGAGGCAGCATTTTGGACCCAGAGGCTGAGGCTCAGGGATGTGAAGAGACCTACCCAAGACAACACAGAGGGGACCTGAGCCCAGGCCAGCTCTCCAGAGAGGTTTTCACTGTTATTTATTGTTGTTGGGGACAATTGAGACTCTTGGGCTGAGCCTAGGCTCTGCCACTGACCTAAGTTTGGTCTATGCCCTGTTCTGGGCCTCAGTTTCCCCATAGGTAGAGTGAGGGGGCTGGGTGGGATCTGTGACTTCCACACCCTATTGAGCTGGCAGACAGGGAGGGAGCAAGGAGCTCGGCAGGCTGGGCCTCCTGGGCTCTGCCCCCTCCCCAGGGCACCCCGCCATCAACTGGGCCTAACCCGGTGCTTTCATGGGGCTGTTCTAAGATCACTGTTCTGGGGACCCCCTTAGACCCCAGACCCCCTTTGCAGGTAGCCTCAGGGCCTGCACCCACCCCCTCTGCCTCCAAGGCCTCCCTCAGCTCATTCACACACACCTTCCCCCAAGCCATGCTTTGCATATGCAGCTGAACTTTCCATACAGGCAAAATCCAAGGGCTTCAGGCCAGGTCTGGCCAGGCCCTGGCAGGGTTAGTGGGCAGCTCCAGAGGAGACGCTTAGGGGGCTGGGCCATGAGGGGAAGGCGAAGGGAAAAAGAGGCCAAATGGCTGGCATCCCCAGGGCACCCTGCTAGAGCCTTCCCCCAACCATCCTCCTCGCCAGACCCAGAGAGGTGTTTCTAAAATACCAATCTGCCCATGGCACTCCCGTCCTCAGTTCCTTCCTGAACTCAAGCCTCCTCCAGGAAGCCACAGCTCCTCCGCCTGGCCTTGCTCACGTTCCAGCCCCTTCTCTGCACACCTCCTGCCCCGTCTAGGCTCCCACTCTCCTGCCGTCTTTCAGTTTGTTGCAAATGTCATGTTCAGACCCACCTCTGGGCTCTGCCCATGCTAGTCCCTCTGCCCGGAATGCTATTCCCTCCTCCTGTTTGCCTGGTTGACTCCTACTCCTGCTCACGTTTCAGGTCTCAACTGAAACCTCTTCCTCTGGGAAGCCTTCCCAGCCACGGCCAGTTTGGGACTGGGCCAGCCCCCAGAGGACTCCACCCAGACAGCTGCCAGCCTCCTGGTGCATCTTCCCCCAGGGAGCACGGGAGGGTCTGATTCATTGCTCTGTCCCCAGCACGTGGGATAGGGCCTGGTCCCCAGGGACTGCCAGTCAAGGCTTCCCAAATGAGAGAGGAAGAAAGGAATGAGTCCCCAGTGTAGAACTGGGGTGGAGATAGGACCTGAACTTTAAGGCTCAACTGGTCCTCACAGCAGCCTCCCAGCAGGCAGGCCCATCAGGGCCAGTTAGGCATAATATGGTGGAAAAGATGACAGCCTCCAGAGCTGGACTTGTGGGGTTTGAATCCTGGCCCCACTACCTACACCCAGGCAAATCACTCAACCTCTCTGTGCCTCAGCCTCCTCATCTGAAAAATGGGCATAACCGCAGTAGCTACCTCCTCTGGTTGTTGAGAGGAAAAAGTGAGAGAAAAAGGGCAAGTCCTCAGAGCAGCATCTGGCATACAGCAGGCGCTCCATAAGCATCGGCTGTTATTGTCTTTATTATTATTGAGAGCCATAGCAGCGGGGGACGCTGAGCCTCCGAGAGGGAGGTGACTGCCCAAAGCCACCCAGCAGGAAGGTGTCTCTTGCTTTCCCACCCTAACCCACTCCCCCCACATACACTGCGAGTGCCCCCAACACCAGCCCGCCCACGGTGGCCCGGCAAACCTGCTCCCACCCGCTCACCCCAGAGTCCCCGCACACTCAGGCTTCAATTCCATCCTCCTGGACATTCACCGCTTAGTGGCTGCATGACAGGGCATATGCTGACCATTTAAACTTCAGTGTCCTCTTCTGTACAATGGGGTAACGGCAGTGCCTACCTCCTAGGGCTCTGAGAAGGATTAGGTGAAGTAGCATGTGGAAAATACCCCGGATCTGGCACCATACCCCGTATAGGTTAGACTATGAAACTCATTACTATGTGAAAACCGTTAGAACTCTTGAGCTTCTGAGCCCCCGGTAGGGTGGTCACAGAGCCCCGGCCGCTGTGCAGGGGGCTCCTGAGGAAAGCAAATGCCGGTCTGGCCGATATGCTCTTACAGGACCTGTATACCAACCACCCTCCCCGACAATGTCCCTTCCTCAGGGCTGAAACCAGTGCAGGCCAGGGCGAGATGAGGGGTCCAGGACCCAAGAGAAGAGGGAGCATGCGCTGGGGGGCAGGGAGAGTAAAAGCACAACAGGCCCTCTTCTCTTCAAAGCACTTTGTAGTTCATGCAGCACTTGATGCAGGCAGCGGCCCTGGGAGGTGGGCAGGTGGAGATGATAATTGTCATTCTACATGAATGGAAGCTGGAGCCTCAGAGAGGTTGAGTCACCTGCCCGGGGTTACACAACCTTTAAGAAACAGAGGCAGGAGCCAAACCCCAGCCTGCTGACAGCTGGTTCAATGTTCCTTTAACTGCGGGGTAAGCCCTGATTCTGGGTGACCTACCCCCCACGCCCCCGCCCCGAGAACAATCTTGGCAAGAGCCCTGGGCCGGTCCTCACTGCACTCCAGGGCAGGCAGGCCCTGAGGCCCAGGAGGAATAGACCAGGGAGACTGTCGGCTGCCCCATCCCTCTAATCCTTTCATCCCCACCCGGACTCCTCCCACCTCTGGCCCCAGAGCTCAGGAGGGAGAAGGCAGGATGGCGCCCAGACTCAGGGATTTCACGCACCGGTAAAATTTTCAAAAACAATTTAGGGACTGCATGAGGTTGTCAGCTTTTTATTTTGCCAAGTAAGGACATTTTTTAAAAATTCCCAGGCCCATCATTTCATAAAAGAAAGGACATAATCTCAGACTAAAAGACAGTCCTTTAAATGAAATAAATTTAGCTTTGTGAAAAAGTCACCACGTTGTCCTTATTTCTCTCAGTTTTGCCTTAGGCCACTGAAAAAAGCCCGGGTCTGCTGACGCGTGTGAGAACCATTTTGGAGCTTCGGCTTGGGAGTCACACAGAGATGGGTTTGAATCCTGACTCCACCACGGACAAGTTGTGTCATTTGGTGCACATTATTTCCCCTTTCTGAGCCTCAGTTTCCAATCTACAAAATGGGAACATGAATAGTGCTGCCACACAGTGGTACCTGGAGAGCTAAGCGGTCTAGAGTTTGCAGAGCACTAGTTCTGAGATGAGATCAATCAAGCCCAGGCTCCCAGCCAGCGGCGCCTCCCTGTCCTGACGCTGCCTATGGCTCCCCGTCGTCCACAGGGTAAAGCCCACCTCTGTAGCCTGACCCTCTGGACACACCAGACTCTGCAGATCCTGGGGCAAAGAGGGTAGAAGAACAGAGTCCTGCCTCAAAGCCTTTGCTCTAGCTGTGGCCTCCACGTGGAGCGCGCTCAGGACAAAAATCACAAGGGCTTCCAGCTCACTGCCTGCACCCAGAGGACCCAGGGGTCCTTTTTCCACTTCTCTCTAGTCGGCAAAACCCTTCTCATCCTAACAACCAGCCTCAATGTCACCTTCATTCCCTGGCTCAGCAAACATTCACTAATTACCGACCACGCACTGTGCTCAACCCCACCATACAGCAGAGCTCAGAATACACAAGGGAGGGTGAGTAGAGATCAGGGGGTTCCGAAGGGCCCCCAGTCAAGCCAGGGGTGGGGGGCGCAGGGAGCGGTTTCAAGAAGAGGTGGTGCTCAAACTGGGATCTGAAGGATAAATAGGAGTTCGCTAGATGATGGGGTGGGCGGGAGAGGGGACGGACTGTGGGGTGGAAGGAAAAGCATCTGGAGTATTAAAAGCACACCTGGGGACACTCTAGGTTGTTTCTTAGGCAAGGAGCAAAGGATGCTCGAGAGAGGGGTTCCTGACTTGGGCACTGCCGGTGGAGGAGTCACTGTTGGGGGGAGGTGGATACGTTTGGAGACAGATGCTGAGTTTGAGGTGCCCAGGGGATGAGAAGGCGAGGCGTCCACAGGAAGCTCAGGGATGAAACTGCAGAGGGGGAGGCCGTCATCGCAGAGGGGGAGGCTGTCATCACAGAGTTGACCCCCCAAAGTCACAGGAGTACGTGCACACACATGGAAACTGTGCATGGAGAGGAGGACCCAGGACAGAGTCCCCAGGAGACCCAACATTCAAGGGGAGAAGGAGGGGGCAGAGCTGCTGACAGAACCCAGGGAAGAGCCAGAGGCGGGTTGAGGAGAGTCAAGGGAAGGGCGTGTGCAAGCAAGGAAGGGCCCCTCAGGAGGCAGCCCGGCAGCATCCCAGGAGCCACAGTCTGGGTTCAAATCCTGTCTCTACAACTTACTAGCTATGTTGACTTTGGGCCTTAATTTCCCTATCTGTAACATGGGGCTAATTTACTTTTCGACAAAAAGGAAGATAAAGGGCATGGAGGGAGGCTTGGGTCACATGTTCCCCCCGCCCCCATCCTGGGTCCCTCCCACCAGACTGGCAGCAGTCCCCAGAGGCCAGAAGATTGCATGAGTGAATGAAATCAGGGGCTGCCCCCCTCCCTCAGAGTAGAGGGTGGAATGGGAAGCAGCTTTCCTCGGTTCTCGGCGGCTCCAGCACCACTCTCATCTATCGCGGAGGGGAGGTGGAGAAGGCCCCAGGTGTGCTGTGTCCTTCCTCTTGGCCTCAGTTACCCCATGTGGGAAACAAAGCCATGAATCTGCTTGAGCTCGGAGGCCCTTCTGTCTCTGATGCTCTGTGGCAGGACGAACGGAGGAAGGGTGAGGGGAGAAAGACCTAGTCCAGACCTACTGGTCCTGCCCCAGGGGAGGAGGTCCCACAGGGTTCTGGGTCCCCATTGTCCCCAGGGACTGGTCCCTCCAGAAGAGGGTGGCAGCCGGGCCAAGGAGGGCAGGAGCAGAGGTGCCAGGATTGTGCTGACAAAGCTGTTCCTTCTCCCCTCCTCTCTCCCTACCCCTCCCCTCCCAGGGGACAGCCGAGCCCGGCAAAAAATAAACCCAAAGACAGTGACCTGGACAGGCCTGAGGCTCCCAGGGCGGAGTGGCAGGGAAGCAAAGATGGAAGAGATGATCACCGCCCCACGAAAAGCAAAAGGGTGCCTGATCTGATCCCCCCCTGCCCCCCCACCAACAGAGGGGCTCAAAGGGAGCAGCTCCATCCACTCTCCTTCCATCACACTGGGAGGGTTGGGTGCCACCTGCTTGATAGGTACAATGAGCAGAGTAAATCTTGTCCAGGCCAGCTAGACATGGGTTCCCAAGTTTTGGAAAAAGTACCCCAGGGAATCTCACTCTACCTCCTGGTTTGGGGCAGTCAGTCCTTCCTCCTGTCTGACCTCTATCTCGTCTGCTTCAGTGGGCCCATTTATCTCCAGCAAGCTGCTCTCCCCCTGTCTCACCTGCCTGGCCTAGATGTCTGAGGAGTCTCAGGAGAAAGCGTTCCCCAAATTTCCCGGCAGGGATTGCGGAGGGCCCCTGGGCCGGAGACCCCGCTCCACCCACTGTTCCCCAAATCTTTGAGAGGAAGGTATCGCTGAGCTCCCTGCTCCTTTGCCTCCCTCCCTCAGGCACTGCCCAATTAGTCTGCTGCCTGGGGCTGCCCCTCCCAGTCTCACCTCCCCAGGTGCCAACCCCCAGGGCACGCAGATCCTGCCCTAGGGACAAGTTGCCCAGAAAGCCTAGAGTCCTGGGGGGAGTGCTTGACAGAGGCCCCAGAAGTGTGACCAGCACCCTCTCCCCAGCCCCTCAGAGTCCCCGCTGGGGGCAGGCAGCCTTCCCGGTGCTGCCCAGTCCTCTGAGGAGCTCAGGAAGAAGGTGCTGGAGAAGAAATGCCACCACCCCGCACCCTACCCTTACCCCCACCCTATAAAACTCAAGGTCTGAGACAGCGGCTCCTCCCATGCATCCAGAGTCCCTCTGGGCCGGGCAGCCCTTAGGATCCACTTTCCTGTTCAGCCCCATTTTACAGAGGGGGATAGTGAGGCTCAGGGATTGGGGTAGAGTAGGGGTGGACACCTTCCCAGTAAGTGTTGGGACTGAGACCTCTAAGTCTCCTTTGGGATTCCCTGTCCCTATTCCCCAGAACGAAAGGCTCAGGAGAGAGTGGGGGATGGCCCTCCCCTCCCAGGAGTCCCCGGCTGTCCCCCTGGGCACCACGGCTTCACTGCCACCTGCCTGGGGCCAGACCAGCTGCAGAGTTTGATAACGAGGCCCACATCTCAGCCGTACAGCGACACCCTCACATGCGCCCTCCTCCCTGTACGCACACAGACACGCTCACGCCTACTCCTTCTCTGCAAGTCCCTGGGGAGGAGGCAGGAGAGCCCAGTGGTCCAGGCAGCCTCTACAGCCTCCTCACTGGGCAACCCTCCCCCCTGCACTCCGGGGCGGAGCGCAGGCGTGCTCTGTCTCTCCCTCTGCCTCCCCAGACCTGGTACAGAGTTGATGCTCTTTAACTCTGTTTGTCAAGTGAAGGGAGGGACAGTCAGTGAGATCCTAGGCACCCAGGTTGATGTCCCGGTGCCACCATTACACTCGCTGTGTGACCTTGGGCAAGTGGGTGATGTCCCCTCAGCAGCCCCACTTTCCTCAAGCGTGAAATGAGGATAATAATAGTGCCCACCTGATGTAATGGCTGTGAGGGTTAAGTGAGAGAATGCCGGGAAGAGGCAGGGCACGGCGCATCCTAGGTGCACAGAAACGCGTCCTCAGGCTCCCCGCGCAGAGCCGCTCACCCCGTAACCCAGGCGAACGCAGCTCCTGCTCACTCCCAGGTACACCCAGACACACTCACCATGCTGACGAGGACATCCGTCAAACCGCTCCCCAGGAAGGGGCACGATGATGATAATAACGATATAATAATAATGGTGATATGATAACGGCTACTATTTGTGCCCAGCATGGTGTCAGGTGCTTTAACTCACTTGGCCCTGACAAATCCAGAGGCAGGTATTATTAGTCCTATTTTTCAGATGAGAAAATGGAAGCTCAGAGAGGTTAAGTAACTTGCCCAAGGACACACAACTGCTAAGGGTGGAGCCAGAAATGAACCCAAATCCGTCAGACTCAGATCCCATGCTCTTAGCCCCCTGAGGGGCAGCCTCTGGAGAAATGAAAAGTAGCCCCTCTTCCTCCACCTCAGCCCCACAACTCCCATACCGGGGCCTTTAACAAAGGGGCTGCCTACAGGTCAGACACAGCATTCCCCGCTGGGCCCCCTAGCCCACAAGACGGTAGGCCCTGGCCAAAGACCCACATGGGTGCAGGGGAGGAAGTGGGATGAGAAAACCTCCAGCTGGCTTCTCCAAGTCTGGGGAAGTTCCCTGCACAGCCTCCTCTGGGGGCAGGGCCTTGGCCCGCTCTGCAGAGCCTTCCTCTCTCCTTGTTCCCCAGACAATTTCAGCTCCCTTGACTGGCTCAGAGAACCTTAAATTAATCACCCATTCAAACTGCTGCCATCAGCCCAAGAATAATCACCTCTTGAAACTCTCCTGGCTCCAGCATTCTGAGAATACAGGCTTCTGCAGCAATAGAGATTGAAGTTAGACAACCAGCAGGGCTTCCTCGATGGAAGGAATGAATGTACCATGGAGTTGGGTTGGGGTAGCAGACAGTGAGAAATCCAACCTGCTCCAGTGACCCCAAAGGAGAACGTGGAAAGGAGGGAGCAAAGGGGGTGTAAGGGGTAGGGAGAGAGATAGAATAAGGGCTAGAAGCCCAGCAGGATGGTCTCTCCACTATGCCCTTCTTACGAAGACCAAACAAAAGCACCAGGACTGAAAAATAGCAGCACGAAAAATTTGGGTCACACCCCAAGACTTTCTCCATTGCAAAGCCAAGTTCTTGGAGCAGTCTTCCCTATTGGCTGGGGGAGGAAAAATACTATCTAAAGTCCTGATCTGGGAGGCAGAAGGCCTGGGTTACTGGCATAGTTCTACCACCGACTCATCGGATGTGACCTCGGACGAGTATCTGCCCCTTTCTGTGCCTTGGTAAACCCAGCAGTGCACCGCAGGGCTGGACAGAGGACCTCGGAGGGCCCTTCAGGAGAAGCAAAGGCCAGCAAAGTCCTAGGAAGCCAGCCACCCACTCCCACAAGGGTCTGGGGCTGCCCTCCAAGGCGGATGCACAAACACACACAGATCCATAAGGGCAGACCTGTAGCTGTGAACAGGTGGAGGCAGAAAACGCAAGAGATGGGGCCGACTCAGCTCCGTCCTAGAGGTCTAGGCTGGCGCGCAGGCCCAGGTGTGCGTCTGTGAAGGCAGAGAAAAGGTGGGAGCAGCTGTGCATTAGATTTCTTTGCATTGGATGTATGCTGTGTGTGCTCTTGTGACGTCCCTGGGCAGGTGTGTCCAAGTGGCCAGGAATGCGTGCACGAGACAGACCGTCGGGCATGTAGCAGGGATGTGTGTGTGCAAAGCCGTGCACAACAAAAGTGTGACTGCACTGGGTGGCTGGGCAGTTTCCACCCGATTCCACAAAATTCTGCCGCTGCCCACTCCCCCCCCCCCACCAACAGCCTGTGTGCTGGGGGGACAGAGGGACAATGACGCAGGAGTGTGGCTCCTGAGGAGCCCAGGGTTGGGGTGCTGGCTGGAGCTGAGGTGCAAGAGGAAGACAGCACCGAGGCAGCACCAGCTCTGGGCTGAGGCTTCTCCACGCTGACTTGGGGGGGACTTCTCTTGAGCCTGTTTCCTCACCTGCAAATAAGGAGGACCCCAGCACCCGCCTTACCGGGCTGCTAAAGGACACAATGAGAGTGGTTTATAGAGGGCACTCAGCACGGTGCCCGGCACATGGCTGATGCTCCACGTGTGATCAGCAATTTCAGTTCAAACTCCAAGAGCCAACCCAGGCAGCCTCAGGGAGCGGCGGGGAGGCCCTGCACAGAGAATCAGGAGTCTTCGGCCTGGGCCTGCATCTGCCACTGATCCACTGTGCGATGTTAAGTCTCCAGAGCCTCAGTTTTCTCATAAACAAAATGGGGCTGTCAAAATGTGTGGACCCACCTAGCAGGGATGCCTGCCTGGGGGCTCCGGGCACCTTTTGCTGGGATTATTTCCAACGCAGGTGATGTTCTTTCTCAGACGGTCAGGGTGGGAGCTTGGTCGGGGGCACCGGGGTTGGGAGCCTGAGGGGCCCAGGAGCTGCTGCTACCTCCTCTCCTCTCCATTCCCACAGCTTCTGACCCCAGGGACAAGGCTGACGAAGGATGTTTACAGAGCACAAACCTTCACTTAGAGAAAGTTCTCGGGGCAGCTGGGGGCTGGGAGCTGCAAGAGTCTCACAGCAGCGGCAGGCGGTGTGGGGAAGATGAGGGGAGATGGGGCTTTGGTCTGTACCTGCCCCTTCCAGGCCTCTGACTTCAAAAGGGAGGCCAGGGTGGCCTTTGACAGGGTGCAGCAAGGAGGCAAACATCCCTACCAAAGGCTCAGAAGCAGGATGGGCAGTGATGTGGTGTTTCTCAAAATTCAGGGAGCGGGGCCTGTGAAGGGCTGAGGGCTGAAATCAGGGACTGCGGCACAGGGGGTGTGGTAGGGGCTTGGTGACAGGACCAAGGGCCTAAAGAGACGAGGGAGAGCTTGGAGAGGGGCCAGCAATCCTTCCTTCTGGGTCTCAATGAGAAGAAGACAGGAGTCAGCGGTTCCCACTTCCCAGAGGCCTGCAGCTGCTGGCAAAAGCGGTGGAACTGGGGCTGGTCCTCTGGGTGATGTTCCACACCTCGGGGCCAGAGAAGGTGCAGGTTCTGGGTGGGGCTCAGAGGGACATGGCTGGCAGGTGTGAGGGAGGTGTCCCCTGGGGTGAATGGACCCGGCTCACCTCAATTCCCTCCTTGCTGAGTCCTTCTCTGGCAGGCTTTTCTGCTGGGGCCCCTCCCACCAGGGCCTGAGTCTCTGGGAAGGGGGTCCTAGCTACCTATGCACACTGGACTCCCCTTGCTTGGACTGCCTGTGAGAGTCACTGGGGATGGGGGAAGGATTTGACCAAAAGTGCAATAATCAGGCTAGAAGTCCAACAGCAGGAAGCACGTCCTGGCTCGCCCAAGACCCTGCAGTGAGTGACTGCAAAGCCCCACATCTGGAGCTCCTCAAGAACAGGAGAGGTGGGCTTCCCTGGTGGCGCAGTGGTTGAGAATCTGCCTGCTAATGCAGGGGACACGGGTTCGAGCCCTGTTCTGGGAAGATCCCACATGCCGCGGAGCAGCTGGGCCCGTGAGCCACAACTACTGAGCCTGCGCGTCTGGAGCCTGTGCCCCGTAACGGGAGGGGCCGCGATAGTGAGAGGCCCGCGCACCGCGATGAAGAGTGGCCCCCGCTTGCCGCAGCTAGAGAAAGCCCTCGGACGAACCGAAGACCCAACACAGCCAAAAATAAATAAATAAATAAATAAATAAAGTAGCTATTAAAAAAAAAAATGAGCAATGATAATTTCATTAAAAAAAAAAAAAAGAACAGGAGAGGCCTCCTGTGCAGCCCCCTCCCCCAGGCCCAATAATAACACCAACCCCTCACACTCCCACAGGCCCTTGCGGCTCACCAAGTTCTTTCCCACCCATTAACTCGTCCAAGAGGGAGGCCCGCAAGGCTGGGGTTTCTACCCACTTTGATGGCCTAGAGATCTAAAGCTCAGAGAGGCACAGTGATCAACCCAAGATCGCACAGCATGCAAGAGGTAGGGTTCCCGGCACCTCAGCCCACTCTGACCTCTAAGATGAATGACCAGTTCCCCGAGATCCCCAAATGTCTGGACGTTTTCGTGCCACATTTCCTCTCCCAGAGCTCCTGAGAGATGCCTCAGCCCTGGGCTCCTGGGGACAAGTGGTCAGAACAACCATGTCCCTGGCCAGGGCATTTCTGGCATCCAGAAAGGGCAGGATGTAGGGCAAAGGTACTAGCGGATTTAGCTCCTGGAGAGGAAGGAGAGGCCCCTCCAGAGGAGGTGAAGACAGTGCTGGCCAGAGGACACAGGCGAGTCCTTCACCCTCATATGGGCTGAGAGGCCAGGCCTGGGGACTGAGGACCTCCACCTCAGAACTCTATTGCTTCCCCAGGCCCAGCCTTGCCTCGGAAAAGTCATCTCCCAAGAGGAGCCCGCGGAGGATGCAGCTGCTCCCTGCGAAGTGTCTCAGCCTCCGTGGGCACCCAGGCTGCAGGGTGGGCAAGGGCGCCTCAACGCAGCGGCTCTTAATTAGCAGTCCCCTGCCCCTCATCCCCAACTCCACCGTCCCTGCTACCCCAGCAGAGAACCCGCAGCACTCCAGCAGCCCTCTCTGCAGCTAAAAAGATTCATCCAGGCCCTGCCAATGTGCATTGGGGGTTGGGCTACTCCTAACCATTGACCCTGACCCTAAGTGTGACCTCACGTCCAGAGCGATCTCAACTCTCTGCCCCCGCCACCCCCGGCCCACCACAGGAGGTCTCTGCACCGAATCGTGGCTGCTACCTTCAGGAGCATACAGGCTGAAAGAGTTCCCTTCCGCTACCCTCCCTGTGGTCAGGGGGCTCCTTTGCCAGCATTTTCCTCCCCTCCGCTCTGAAATTCTGTGGGCCAGCTAGGATGGGGCAGAGGCAGGCAAGCAGGCAGCAGAGGGTCAGGCAGGAAGACAGACCAAAAGACAGGTGGAAACAGACAAGTAGAAGAGTGAGATTCAGGTGGACAGGTGGATAGACAGATGGACAGACAGGCACACAGATAACTGGACAGGCCAACAGAGGGATGGAAACAGACAAGCAGAAAGACTGTTGGATAGTTGGAGAGACGAAGAGACAGGACAACTCACACACAGGCAGAAACTCACTCCGGCAGAGGGACAGCCAGACAGGCAGAAGGACTGTGGGACAGTCAGGTGGACAGGCAAGGGGACCACCCAGGAGACCCCAAGACCAGAGGGCCCTCTCTGGGGGCAGCAATAAGGGATTAATATCAGCACATTTCCCAGGGACGAGAGGTCTCTCTCTCGGGCACCTTCGAGCGTCCGAGAGCCAGGCCCAGCCCTTCAACTGATATCTGCGGGGCCTCTCATGTTCCCGGCTGGGCCAGGCCGTCCCCCAAGACTGAGCTCTGAGCTGCCAAAATTCGCTCTTTACATCCAAGAAGGGTCAGTGTTTTTGAAAGTTGTAGGAGCCTGGTGAGGGGGAGGAGGGGGCCCGCAGCGTGAGTGTTTCCAAACCTACTCCTCTCCTCTTTCTTTTTCCCCAGGGTGCCCAGAGCCAGGCCTGGTGCAGCGGCCAGCAAGCTGGGCAGGCTAGCTGGCCGAGCCTGCGGCAGGGCCCACTGCTGCCGCTGGGAAGTTGAGGGTGGAGGGGAAGACTGAGTGAAGACTCAAAATCAGACAGCACACGCCAGTGTCAGAACTCTGGTGGCTCAAAGGGGACCCCCAAACACCTGTAATTGGGGACCAGCCCTCGGCTGGGGTGGAGATCGTCTCTGGAGAGGGACATCTCCGAAGGGAGTCCAGGGGGGAGGCCACTGTAGCTACAGAACTGGGGAGAAGGTGACAGTGTGCGGGGGCCAAAGGGCCCTCTGTGTCTGGGACACAGGGAGACAGAAGTGAGGAAGAGAAAAAGGGAGCCGCACTTTAGTGGCTCCCGATTGGAGAGAGATGGGGGACAAGAAGCTGGACGTGGGGCGTTCCTGGGACAGAGAAGCAGGGGTTGGAGATCAGGATGGAAATCAGGAGTTGAGGTGGGGGAGGTCAGAAGCCAGGTCAAGCAGGGGTCAGGACTTGGAGAGAGGGGGGATTAGGGTCCGGCTGGGGGGGAGGGGGTGGATCGGAAATCGGGTTCAGGCCTGGGGGCAGAGCGATGAGGGTCGGCCGACTCGGGGACTGGTGGGCAGGAGGCGGAGCCAAGGCGGGGCAGCCGTCTCCCGGGACCCCAGGCTCCGGCAGGGGCCGCGCGGGGCGGCAGCGCGAGGGCACGGTCGGGGGCACGGGGTAGCAAACTCACATGAAGACGTGGTAGACGAAGGCCCAGCCGCGGGGTCGCTCCAGCACGTTGTAGACCCAGTTCTGCAGGCGGCGGTAGCGCTTGTGCGCGGCTGAGGAGCGCTGGCCGCAGGCGGAGCCCGAGCCCGAGCCCGGCCCTGGGAGGGGCGCGCCCGGCGGCAGGGGGCTGCCCAGGAGGCCCAGGCGGCGCGGGGAGCCGCCCCCGCCCGCCTCGCCCCGCTCGCTCTGCACCGCCGTGAGCGCCACCAGCTCGGCGCGGGGGGCGTCCGCGGGCGGGGGGGCTAGGCCGAGGAGGCGCGGGGGGGCCTCGGCCATGGGCGGCGCCGGGCGGGGGGGGCCGGGGCCAGGGTCCGGTCCGGGGCGGGGGCGCGCGAGGGGCGCTCAGCGGCGCATGGCTCGGACCCAGGGCCGGCGGGGCGGCCCGAGGCGGGCGCGGTCGGCGGGGGCTAGGGGCCGGGCTGGGGCCGCTCCGGGGCCGGGGGCGGGCGCTCAGAGCCGGGGGGCCGCCGGAGCCCGCGCTGACCGCCCGCTTCCCCGGCGACTGGGGCGGCTCTTTCCGACTCCAACTCTCTTATTACGCGCTCCATGCCGCTCGCCTTTCCACCTGCCGCCGGCGCGCCGCTCACATGTCAGCCTCCCCCGCCCCGCCCCTCCCCCGCCGCCCCCGCCCGCCCCGCGGCCGCCTTCCCAAATCGGGAGGGAGCGAGCGAGCCGGCGAGGCCGGGCGGAGGGAGGGGACGTGCGGAGAGACGGCGGGAGGGCGCCCCCGCCGCGCGGGCCGCCGAGTCGGGGCGGGGACCGGACCGCATGGCGGCGGCCCCCGGCTGGTGCGAGCGGAGCGCCGGGCTGCGCGGGGCTGCGTGGACCCGAAGGCCGGGCTGGGGGCGGGATGCCTCATGTGCGGTTGTGGCGAGTGGGGCGAGGAGTCGTGGCCGCCGTCGCGGATGGGACCCGGGTCCCGCAGAGTTTAAGTGTGAGTGGATGCAGAAGTGCCTGCTGTGTGGGCGCAGTGGGTGGCTGTGATGGTGAGATTGAGTGAGGAGGTGCGGTGTGGATGGGCGTGCAGGGTCCGGGCCGCTGGCGGTGGCGGCGTCAGCGAGGTGTGCCCCGTCGGGCCGTGCCCCGTGCGCGTGGGGCGGGGTGCGCTCGTGCCTGAAAGGCCTGTGTGTGTAGCACAGTGGGCCTCAGGTGTGTCTGCTCTTCCGCCCACCCCACCCCCGCCTCTGAGCGTCCGTTCTTCAGGATGAGGGAAGAGCCCCCGCTTAGGCCACTCTGCCCCAAAGAAGAGTCTCCTCTGATCAGAGGGGCCTGTTCCGCACCAGCCCAGTCTGAAGCGCTCCCTTGCCTCGCTTCCAGGGCAGGGCAGGGTTCAGGGCACACAGGTGTTGGGAAGTGAGCTCTGAACCAGCGCGGAGGCCAGGCAGCCTCCTCCCCAAAGGCTCACAGAATCACACCCAAAAGCGGCGGGACATTCCTCCACGGCACTCCCTCTCCAGCCGGAAAGTTCCTGGTGCCTGACCTACTCTCTCTAGCTTTGGGGGAGGCCTTTCGTTCCCTTTAGCCCTGTTGGCCCAGCACACGGTGGTCATTTGGGTTTCCCGATCCTCCTTCCTTCGTCCCCTGACGAAAGCTTCGGCCACACCAGCAGCTCCCTCCGCAGGCCCTGCCCCAGGGTGAAGCGCTTCCGCAGCAGACTCTTCCCGGTTCCTCCGGGAGGATCTCGGGGGACGGAGCCGAGCGGGAGGGGCGGGGGACGGGGTGGGAAGGCGAGCTCGATTCTCAGCTGTCAGCAAAGGCAGCATTGATCTGCTGAGCGCCAGTGGGGGAGGGAAGGAGGCAGAGCTGCCGGCGTGCTGGGAGGGGGCTGCAGGGACCTGGGGGACCCCAAACTGGGCTTGACAGCCGTTTACACCCCTACCCCAACAGTGACCCTTTTCCCTCTGCGTAGCAGAGGCTGCCTTTGGGGTCCGACCTGAATCCCTCTGGCTGCTCCTGGCTCCAGGTGTGCCCAGGGCCAGAGCCTGGTGCCCCTGGGCAGTTTATGCCCCTTCCTCACTGGTAGCTGGGAAAGGTTTCTGGACCCCAGGGCCCAGCTATGGATGCCCTGCCCCGGCTGTGTTAACCCATCGTCTCCCCATGAGCTGAAGCTAGCACTCCCTAGATAGGCAGCACTGCCCTCCCAGACGCTATGGGACTGCTTGACTGGGCTTCCTCAGTCAGGGGTCCTGGGGGGTGGACTAAGGTCTGGGGACTTGAAATAGTGGGAAGGAAAGCAGTTGTAAGGGATCTGGGGGGTGTTTCTTGGGGGTCTTTTTGAGGCTCTTCTTATGTGCAGAAATGGCACTTGAACACAGGTTGCCCTTTATCAACACCCAGAATATCTGAAATTGGGTCTGTTCTGGGAAAGATGATCATCAAGCTCAGCATCACCCCTGGATGCCACGCCTCTCTTCCCATTTAGGGGACTGCAAAAGTCCCTTCCTCTCCTTGTGAGGAGCCCTCACTGCGAGAAGAGGGTCTTTCATCATCTTTCCCAACTCCAGCTCCGGATGAGCCCCTCAAAGGCAGCAAGAGGAAGAAAGAGACTGCGGCTGCAGCTAGAGGGAGGGAAGTTAGATCTCAGGAGGGAGTTCCATGGGGCACAGAGGCCCGTTTCTCCTGTAGGTGTATGTGTAATGGGACAGGCCCACCACTTTTTAAAGTGGGGAGTTGTGGGAGTTCCCTGGTGGCCTAGTGGTTAGGATTTTGGGTTTTCACTGCCGTGGCCCGGGTTCAGTCCCTGGTCAGGGAACTGAGATCCCACAAGCTGCGCGGTGTGGCCAAAAATAAATAAATAAATAAAAAATAAAGTGGAGAGTCATAGAACTCTTCCTAAGGGGTGGGGGGATGGGGGGATGGTTCTAGGAGGATGTAAGCAAAGTTAGGTTGGTGTGTGTATGTGTGTGCATGGGAAGGTGGAGGAGGCAGAGGAGAAAGTCCAGTTCCAGAGGACAGGTGGCCACTCTGAGGGTCACCCGGCGGCCTTCCTGCCCCGTCCGGATTCCCGGGACATGAGCATGACCGAGAGGAAGGCCTTTCCCCACAGCAGCCTTTAGTGACTAAGACACTTTTCTGAGCACACAGCTGTCTCAGGCTCTCTCCCTGCTGGGGGGTGGGGGGGGGGCGTGGAGCTGTGGTTTCCCACCCTCCTCCTTCCCTCTCTCCCACCTGTTCCCTTCACCCCACCCTCAGCAGCTTCCTTCCCACCCACCCCCACCAGCCACCACACCTCTCCCAGGTAACACTGCCAAAAAAACATCCCGCTCTGCCCTGACTCACTCACTCTGTCCCACCTGGGCAAGTCCATTCCTGGCTCTGGGCTTCAGTTTCCCCATCTGCCCATAAGGAGGGGGTGGGGCTCCAAGATCTTCTGTAATTCATCACTGTCACTTTCATCCATCAATGAAGCAAGTATTGATTGAGAGGAAGAGTGGGGAGGGAGAGAGCTCCCATTTGCTGAGCACCAACCGAGGCTCAGAGACATGTGGGGACTCACCTAAGGATACACAGCCAGTATCTAGAACTGCCTGTGACCTGTCCTCTCCCCTGGCTGGCACCTACCCACTGTGCACTGGGTCCTGGGATCAGTACTGAGGGGAACCATAGATGGCCCCATCTTTGTTCTCTAGGACTTATTCCTGCCAGGGGTGGAGACTCCTAGGTCTGAAAGTGTTGAGGTCTAGAAGTGGTGGGGACCTTGCGGCCAGGTTCAAGCCTGTCATTGACGGCCTGCCAATGTGACTTCAGGTCAACCAAGGATTCAGATTCCTTTCTTGGACTGGGAAAGGGGTTTTAAGTCAGTGGTTTTCAGACTTTATTAGCAATGGAATCCTTTGTACAGACAGAATCTTAAGGTAGCACCCCAATATGTAAAGAACATTCAAGCAGAGGTGTTCTGGTTGAATTGAGGTGAGGAGGTCAAGGTTCCACCCACCAGACCTCTCCCTCCTTTCTCTCCACACCCCAGAAACTGTTTTCGTTTTCTTTCTTTTTTTAAAAAAATTAATTAATTATTTATTTTTGGCTGCGTTGGGTCTTCATTGCTGCGCGCGGGCTTTCTCTAGTTGCGGCGAGCTGGGGCTACTCTTCGCTGCAGTGCACAGGCTTCTCATTGCAGTGGCTTCTCTTGTTGCAGAGCACAGGCTCTAGGCATGCGGGCTTCAGTAGTTGTGTCACGCGGGCTCAGTAGTTGTGGCTCGCGGGCCCTAGAGCGCAGGCTCAGTAGTTGTGGCACACGGGCTTAGTTGCTCTGCGGCATGTGGGATCTTCCCGGACCAGGGCTCGAACCCATGTCCCCTGCATTGGCAGGCGGATTCTTTTTTTTTTTTTTTAATAAATTTATTTATTTATTTATTTTTGGCTGTGTTGGGTCTTCGTTTCTGTGCGAGGGCTTTCTCTAGGTGCGGCGAGCAGGGGCCACTCTTCATTGCGGTGCGCGGGCCTTTCACTGTCGTGGCCTCTCTTGTTGCGGAGCACAGGCTTCAGACGCGCAGGCTCAGTAGTTGTGGCTCACGGGCCTAGTTGCTCCGCGGCATGTGGGATCTTCCCAGACCAGGGCTCAAACCCGTGTCCCCTGCATTGGTAGGCAGATTCTCAACCACTGCGCTACCAGGGAAGCCCGGCAGGCGGATTCTTAACCACTGCGCCACCAGGGAAGCCCCTGTTTGGGTTTTCTTATAGCTCTGAGTGTCGCTAGAAGTCAGATGAGGGAAAGTCTCCACTGGCAATGGCAGAGGAAGCTTTCTTGGGCACAGGAGTAGGGAGGACTTGGAGAGGTGCAGAGAAGTGCAGCCAATAATGCCTGCAGCTACCATGAATGAGGCCCAGAGCCTCGTGTAGGATGCCTTAACTGCATCTTCTATTTCAGCATCCCAACAGCCCTCTGAGGTAATCCTATTCACACCCCCATTTTACAGACGAGAAGGCTGACCCCTGTGCTATAGTGAATGTGTGTGTGTGTGTGTGTGTGTGTGTGTGTGTGTGTGTAGGTGGGGTGTGGGGATGGGGAGGATGTTACAGAACATGGGGGAGGAAAAACAAGTTTGATAAGGGGGACAGAAGGGACCTTGAATGCTGTGCTGAGGGTCCAGTTCGGCCTGATAGGAAACAGGGAGACTGGCCGGGGCTGAGACTGAGCATGCCACAGAGGCTCGGGCTCTGTAGGAGACAGCTCAGGACAGGAAGAGTTGGAGATGCCAGTACCCAGGGAGGTCGGCAGTTGGGGGGCGGGGACAGAAAGATCACTGAACAACAGGTTATGTCTGGGCTTCCTGGCTCTACCTTTGGACTAGTTGGTGACCTTGGTCACTCCACCTCTGCCCCAAATTCCCTGGCTATCGGGAGGACTAAATGCAGTAATACATGAAAAAGTCACGACCGTGCAGGGAGCTGTACAAATGTGAACCATTGATCTTATCACCCTTCAGGTGTGTGTTCGGATGGGGCTGGGAGATGCTGTGAGAATTCCCTAGTCCTAGCACCTCTTCTCCTTGTGGGAAGTCTTCCTAGCATGAGGGGATTGGAATGGAGGGTTCTCATGGGTGTCGGCATCATGTGCATTATTTGCCTCCAGAGATCCACCTCCACTGAGAGCAGGAGGAATTATGAGAGAAAGATCGAACCTGCTTCATTTTCCCAATGAGGCCAGAGAGGACAAGAGACTGAGGCCACCTGGCAGGTAGAGGTGCTAGAGGGGCCCAAGGAGTTTCTCCCCCCTACCTGGGTGTGCCACTGAGCTGTCCCTAGCCCAGCCCCTGCTAGCCTTCTGGGCCAGTCAGCTCAGAGCCACAGAAAGCGGAGGGAGCAGTGTCGCTGAGCTCAGTGAAAGTGAACCTCCATTGATCTTCAGGGCTGGAGGGGGGCCCACAAGGGGGAGACACTGAGGGAGAAGGAGGTGTGGAAATGAAGGTCAAAGCCATCCCTTCTTGCACTGCTTCTCCTCTGCCTTCAGGGTTCTTCCTCTATGAGCCCAACTCCTGGAAGACCATGTAGAAGACAACACTACTGCAGCTCTGCTGGCAGGCTCCACGTTCTCAGTGAGAGCCACTGGGACAGTGGAGTTCCTTGGAAAATGAGGAGGAAGGCCTTTTCTGAGTTGCTGAGAGTACAGTGGGAAAAAGCTTCCCTTCTCTCTGGTCCCATGATCAGAGAAACCTGGAGGAGGGTTCAGGGAGGGAGAGGACATGAGTAGGAGGGATGGCAGATTGAGTGTCAGGGAAGGGGGCTCTGAAAAGGGATGAGACTTGGTAAGGGACATAGAGGTTCAGAAAGGAGAATGGGGGCTCAGAAGGGAGGCTAGGGGCTCAATGACAGGGATAGGAGGCCCAGAGAGCAGGACTGCCAGGTCAAACTGTTTTTAAAAAATAAATTTACTTATTTATTTATTTATTGCTGCGTTGGGTCTTTGTTGCTGCGCGCGGGCTTTCTCTAGTTGTGGAGAGCGGGGGCTACTCTTCGTTGCAGTGCATGGGCTTCTCATTGCAGTGGCTTCTCTTGTTGCAGAGCACGGGCTGTAAGCACGTGGGCTTCAGTAGTTGTGGCACACAGTCTCAGTAGTTGTGGCTCACAGGCTCTAAAGCGCAGACTCAGTAGTTGTGGTGCACGGGCTTAGTTGCTCCGCAGCATGTGGGATCTTCCCCGACCAGGGCTCGAACCCGTGTCCTTTCCACTGGCAGGCGGATTCTTAACCACTGCACCACCAGGGAAGTCCTGCCAGGTCAAACTTGATTGAACACCTATTAAAGTCCCTCCTCCTTAAAATAGTAGATACACAATATAAATGCTGGATAATTAAAAACATAAACAAAAACACGTATCCAAGTTCAAAGGCAAGAATGAGAAATCGCTAAGGGCCAGAAATGAGAGGGAATTCCAGTGGTGAGCAGGAGTTGCAGCTGTACCTCTGAGGAGGGATTCAGCATTGCAGAGGGGTGGGAAGTACACTTGCAGACCCCACTAGTGGCAAGGGCTGTGGTAGGCTCCCTGCTTAAAGCTGGGCCTGGGAAAGTGCTGCCTGCCATAAACAGGACTAAAATATCTGCCTGCTAGCTGCCTGGTCCTTGCTTTGGGTAGAAAGAGTACCCATATGATTAGGACACCTTAAGCCCGTTCACATGGAATGCGGACTCAGAATCTGATATTCACGACATATAAAAATCCCAAAAGACACTTATATAAGAGCTAGTTTGGGGCTGGTGCTTTTCTACAAGGCTTGGGCAGATACAGCTGAGAAATTGCCCCAAAGGGTGGCCTCCATATCCCAGGGTACAGTCAGGAAAATGTGCTGAAACTAACTATCTCAAGGATAAACTTCACAACATATAAGAAATACAATATTTTAAGAGGCACCTCTCTCATGGAAGAATTCATATTTAAAGATCTAGAGATAATGGAGCAATCTGAAAGGAAGTTTTAGTTAAAATCTTCAAGAAGATAAAGGAAGGAATAACATCTATAGAACAAAAACAGAAAGATATCAAACAGAAACATGTAACAGATATGAACAGAACTATCTAGAAATTTTGGAAATAAAAATCAACGTCACTGACATTTAAAAAAAAATCAATAGATGGGTTAGTAAATACAGCTGAAGAGAGAATAAGTTAATTAGAAGCTATAACTGAGGAAATCCTCCAGAATGAAGCATAGAACAATAAAACAGTTAAACATATGAAAGAAAAGAGACCAAGAAGATTGAATGAGAAACTCCAGCATACATATTATTACTTCCAGAAAAAGATACTGGAAAGAGTGACTAAGCTCTTTCCAGAAATAAGACATGAATTTCTAGATTTAAAAGGCCCACAGAGTGCCCAGTAAGATAGCTTTAAAAACAAATCAAAACTACATCTAGACACCTTGTAGCCAAAGTGTAGAATAACAAGAATAATGAGGAAATTTAAAAGCCACCAGAAAGAAAAAATAGCTTATCTACAAAGGTCCAATAATTGAATTGACAGTAAGCATCTGATCAGCAACAACAGATGCCAAAAGACAATGGAATAGTATCTTCAGAGTGCTGAAGGCAAATAATTGTGAACCTAGAATCCCACACATTGCCAAACTGTCATTTAAATAAAGGGCAAAATAGACATTTTGACACATTCAATATCTTAGAAAGCTTCTGTCACATGGACCTTCGCTGAAAGAGAGAGGCACAAGGGCTTGGGAGCTGGAGAGGTGATGTGGCTCGGGGCTGCGGAGGGAGACTGGGCTCTGTTTTGGACCTGTCTTCAGCACCAGCCAGCCTGAGGCGCTCAGCCCAGCCTGTCTCAGCCGGGGCCCAGCTCAGGTTCTCCCCTCCTGAGTGCCAGCCTTGCTGTCCTCTTATCCCCTCATGGTAGTGGCCCAGCACCCAAGCTGGCGAGTACCACTGCCAGTCTGGCTCAGAGGCCTCCTTGAGGAGGCCAGGCCCAAGTTTCTCATGTGACCAGGTTTTGCCTGGCCCTCTACCCTGGGGCCCTCTCCTCCTGGGAGGTCAATGAGCAATGGGACAAAAGCTAGGTCCCTATGCAGGAGTTGGGGGGCGAGGACTTTCATTCTCTGTAGGAAAAGAATCACTATCAGAGGGGACGAGACCAGTGGGGCTGAGCCGCCTGGGACAGGAGACTTCTTGGAGCATCTGCCTCCACTCAACCAGCTGGTGCCCTTGGGTAATTTCTTAACCTCTTTGAGCCTCAGTTTCTCACTAATGAGCAGGATACCTACCTAATGAGGATGTGAAGATGAAATGAGATAATCCATCTAGCTTTAGATGTATTTTCCTACACAGAAATTTCTTAAAAGAATCATCTCCATCGAATACCCCTGCCTAGCATATCATCAGTGCTCAGTAGAAAACTGTTCCCAACAAAAAAGTGACAGTGAGAGCCAATGAGCAGGGGTAGGAATGTGTGCAGTGTTGGAGGCCCCATCTTCAGGGAAGAGTTCGTGTTTGTTAATTCACTCATCAGTTACTGTCATTCTCTTGGTGCCAGGCCCTGAGCTGGGCTCTGGAAGCATGGAGATGACCCTGAACTGGAGGACCATCGGTGAGGAAGACAGCCAAAACCAGAACGTTCTAACAGACTGTTCAGAGCCTAACTGGTCTTGTGTTTGTTGTCTATCTCTCCCCTCCCCACTCCCACCTCTCCCCCTGCCCCCAACCCAATATAAGCTCCATGATAGCACAAACCTTATCTGGCTTGTTTTCAGCTGTCTTCACAATGTCCAAAACAATGTCTGAAACACAGAAAGTGCCAAAGAAACATTTGTTGAACGACTGTGTATATGAGCACTAATAATAGAGGCTGTAGAAGTTGCTGTGAGAGCATCAAAGAAGTCTTCGCTAACTCTGTCCTAGGAGTTAGAAGTTTCTCAGCAAGGGCCATTTAAACTGGGCCTTGATGTATGTATAGGAGATCAGTAAGTGGAAAAGGAAGTAAAAGGACATCCAGGCGTTGGGGCCAGTTGAAAACGAGGTGATTTCAGGGACCAGTGAGTAATTGAGTGTGACAGGAATGTAGAGTGCAGGGGGGAGGAAGAGTGGAAAGACACAAAGCTGGGGAGATAAGAAGGGCTGTCAAAAAGTCTCCTTATTAAAATCTAACCACCTACCCTGATGTAATACTCTGGAGAGGATAGTGTTTCCAGCCCTCGCTGTTGCCCCAGGAAGTCCCCTCCCTTCAAAAGTTAAGGGTCTTATCAGGAAAGGGGTTAAAGGTCTAGTACCCACTGAGAAAGGGGACAGTCATACCCCATAGTTCCTAGAGTTGTCTGAAGTTGGGGTAAGGGTGGGACAGGGCACCTCCCAGATTTGGGCGAGTGCTACATGCTGCCCCCTTGTGGCCTCAGCAGAATTAAGCAGTAAGGAGGCTGGCCAGGTGGTCTGTTCATAATCCCAAGGGCCTCCAGCCCCCAGCATCGCCTTCTGGGAAACCCTGTCACACACACACACACACACACACACACACACACACACACACAGACACACAGACACACACACACACACACACACACACACACACACACCACCTTTGGCCAGATTCATGGAGTGACCTTGCGCAAGTCACTGCACTTCACTGGGCCTCCTATGTCTCCATCTGTAACACAGGGATCACCATCCCTCTTCCTGTCTCCCCTTGCAGGGTCATTGTGAAGATCATTGGGAGGACACATGCTGCAAGTGCTAGGAAAAATGTTTAAGAGTGCTCCGGATGTAAGGGGATCGTGCTGGGTATTAGATAGGGGCTCTCTTGGGCAGCACCAAAGTGTTTGTTTACACCCGCATGGGCCCTGCTGGCGGGGAAATTTAAAGGGAACGTGCTCAGTAAGGCAACTGATCAAAACATCTCCAAAATAAGAATGGAAGTCTGTAGGAAAATGGGGACCCACTGACTGGTCTGAAATTTCAATTATGCTTGGGTTTTCAGGAATGGGTGGAAGAGCAGCAAGATGGGACTGTGCAGTGACCTCAATATGAGAGGTTAGCCAGGAAATGAAAAGAGCTGAGCTTCTGCCTTTTCCGAGCCCAGCCTCCCTTCTGGGTGCTTCTCATTCACAAGTGCTCTCTTGAATCCTCTCCACGTGGGGCTGGGCACGTGCTGTCAGTGAATTACCTGCAGGTCTCACTGAGACGTGTTTGG
The DNA here is from genome assembly GCF_949987535.1 of Balaenoptera acutorostrata. Classification (NCBI taxonomy): domain Eukaryota; kingdom Metazoa; phylum Chordata; class Mammalia; order Artiodactyla; family Balaenopteridae; genus Balaenoptera; species Balaenoptera acutorostrata. The sequence continues at coordinate 33,485,757 of NC_080064.1, read as the reverse complement.
GTAGAGGACAGTGGGAAAGGCCAGATGATCCCCCTCAGAGAAAAGTCCAGGGCTAGAATGAAGGGGGCAGACCTGACTTCTCATGGTGACAGTATCACCTGCTTCATCTACCTTGACAACACTGGAGGGGTACCATGTATCCAAAACCTTACAGCTAGGAAAGTCTTTGCTTTTGCTAAAGAATGTTACCTTTCTTTCTTTTAGATGTGAATCTCTTACCTGGCCCCATCTCTCTTTTTGCTTTGGTGGTCAGGAAGCTCAGGATCGAACGTGAAACCTAATTTTAAGAACTCTGTAGGTCTTTGCAGCCAGAATATTTGTTCTTGTTTTCGATGATCCTGATTTCCTACTCAACAGTATTCTTCCTAATTCTCATCTGTCATATTTTTTCACTGTGTATGTTTTCAATGCAAGCCGTCTTAATTTTTCTTGTGGAGTAAGGTAAGGTACACTTAGGTAAGTAACTGAAAATGAAACAGATGAGACAGATGTCCAAGTGCTTACCATGGTTAACAGTGGGGGATATTCGGTGAGGGAATTATGAGAGCATCAGGGTCAGACTTGAAATAACTGAATATTAAAGCCTCTTCCCTATCTCTGCCTCACACTGTAAGAGAGTCCCAAAAAGAAGGGAGCTGCCTAAGGTTTTATGACATATTACTGACTGAGAAGAAATCAGTACTTTTCCTGGCAGCCAGTTCTCTGCTCTTCCCATGACAACAGGCCTCATTCTGGCTGTAAATGGCATAGTGAAGGGAAGAAAGACAGCTCACCACTGGCCTCTATGGCCAACAGAGGCCATGAAGAAGTGGAATGCTCCTTCTGTTCTCCCTACTTTCAAGCCCTGGCTGTAGAACCCTTCTGACCTGCTGGCTGACAAGGGGCTTGGGCTACCCTCCATGGCAGATGCCATCCATGCCTTTGGTAACGGGCATGGTCACAGCAGGCAGCTCAGAGTGCCAGCCTGTGCCGAGCGAGACAGGAGTGGAGGGATGTACTTCAGTCCTTGCTTAAGGACAGAGAAAGCTTTCTCCATGAGAGATGCTCTCTTCACCCTCAGCCAAGAAGGACACAGGCTGAATCTGGCCCATGTGTCATACGTAGTCCAGGAAATAAGGCAGGCAGGCAACTCTGAGCAGCAAACATTCTGATGAAGTTCCTTTTTAAAATCAGCTGAAGATCTCAATTTGAATCAGACATGCAGCTCAAGTTCCCTTAGCTTTGGACATCCCCCCTCCTCATAAAGGTGTCCCCCTCCTTCACAGACACCCAACCTGAGGGCAGACAAACCTTTCCAAGCCTTTCCCAAGCAAAGTGGTCCCATGAATGTCCCCAGACACAGAAACCCAGACTCCAAATTATCTAAAATGAGATTTATTGCATTTCATGCAGTTTGAAGTCCATGCAGCAAAGGAGACTAGCACAATTTTTAATGCATTTAAAAATAAAATAAAATTAAAACTGGGGGGTGGGGGGCAAATGCACAAAGTCCTAGTCTCCTTGAGTCCCTGGAAGAGAAGGGTTTGGGAATGAAACCATCCACTCCCCATGGCAAATAAGTCTCTTAAATGCATGGAATGTTTCCACGGCCTCTGATGCAAATCCACAGAGCTCTGGGGCAAGAGCAGGGACGCGGGGAGAGGAGCACTAGTGAAAATGAAGCTACACACGGTCACCTAATTTTACCTGAGGGCAGAACAAGGTGGTAAATCCTGGGGCAGCAGCTGTTCTAAGAGTCAGGAGATTACATACACCCCTGAGGAGATCTGCTCCTAAAAGAAGTGGCAGTAAGAACCAAAAAAAGAAAAACAAAAGAAATATTTCTTCAACCACACGCTTCAAGAAAATGCCATAAATATGTTATTTAATATTTTCATTTCATAGCATTGGACACACAGCTCAACATATTGAAATATTGATTCCGTGGAGAAAAAAATGGGAAAAAGGAAATAAAAAATATTGCATCTTTCTGTTGGAGAATCTCGGCCCCCAGGCGTCGGGCGTAGTGCACCAGTGTCCTAGCCTGCAGGAGGCGCTGAGGTCGGCAGGGTCCTCTGGGGAGGGAGGCTGTGCCCATTGCCCGGGGCTGTATGGCAAAAATTGTGTTGGGTGTCCTTGGCCTTGCCAGCTCAGGCCCTCAGTCGCCGGTCACCTGGGGGGCCTGCCCGTCGGAGGGCTGGTTGGCTGACTGGATGAACATGGGTTGGGCGAGATCCTGGCCGGCAGGCATGGTGACTTGCTGGATCTGGTAGAGCTGCTGCGAGGGGTGGAGAGGAGAGAGTGAGGTCACCCCTGGGAGAGGGGCATGCAGCTCCCTATGGGCCTCGAGTTGGTTGGGGGCCCCAGATACCTCAACCACCACCCACTGCAAGGCGTCAGAGGGAGGAGGGGAAGTGGAGCTCTGCTGCGGTTGGGAGCAGCAGACACAGGAGGCACCAGCCCGGTGTGAGGGGGTATGTGTGGTGGGCGGGGAAGAGGTGCAGGGAGTTGCATTTCCTGTGGCTTTCACTTCTCTGGGCTCTGCCTCTCCCGTTAGCTCAGAGCCTCGAGCTTGCTGCACGCTGTTCCTCTGTGACAAACACAAGCAATTCGAACCACTGTACCAGCAGCTTGGAAGTCAGCATTTCCCCAACTCAGTAATCCTCACTGGCAGGGGCAGTAGGGATTACCCCCTCTCCTCTTTTCCTCAGAATATCTGGCTCAGGCTGAGGCTACACTGAATCTCCATCTCCTGCATGGGCCCTGATGGGGAGGCAGGTCACCTGGGATTAAACGCTTACTACAGCGAAGACCCGCGAAGATGCTCGCGTAGCCACTACGGAAGGTTAGGGCCAACTGGACATGATTTCTCAGGTGTTTCCAAAAGAAACCAAAAGCTAAGACCCCCTGCCACAGCAGCCCTGGCACGTGAGCCTGGCATCTGGTGCTGGCAGAAGCCAGAGTTGGGTCCTGATGCCAGCTCCTCTCCCTTCTGGGCAGCAGAGAACATAGGCTTAGGCATGTCATCCTATCATGTCCTCAGGGGTCTCTGGGAAGATAGTGCGAAGGGAAGGGGGGCAGGAAAAGGGAAGATCCTTTCCTCACGAGTTTAGAATTACTGAATTCCAGGCACCTAGAGAGCTTGAGAGGTCACATGTTCTCTGCATTTCAACTAATCCATGCGATTAAAAAGAGCATGGCTTAGAGAAAAACTATTCTTAAAGAAAGGAAACAGGAGACCTGCATGCTAGTCCTGGTTCTGCAATGAACAGCTAAGCAAGCACAGACAAGGCACTTCCCACCTCCAGGGCTCAGTTCACTCATCTGTAAAACGGGGACTGGGGCTACCTAATGTCTAGGATTATCGTCAACTCCCACCAAGTCTGTAAGTCTAGAGGATAGGCAAGACTGTTGTGTTAACAATTTCTGTCCACTCACTGTTAACAGATGATGGGACAGCTGCCCTAGCCAGGCAAACCCACAGATGTCCCCTGCTACCCTGTCACAGCTCCTCACCCTCTGCTCCTGCCTAGGCCGGGTGTCCTACCTGTCCGTCCGTGAACTGGCTGAACTGCTGCTGTCCTTGCTGGACCTCTGTCTGTGTGATCTGTAGGAACCAAGACGGCAAAGCAGGCAGATCAGCTGCAGGGTCTGGTCCACCAGCCCACCAGCCCACCAGCCAGGAGAGGGTCGTGAAGATCAAATGGACAATGCACATAAAGTGCCCAGAATGAGGCCGGGCACAGAACAGGGGCTCGATGAGCAGCAGGAAAACAAGGGTCCCTCCCCACCCCCTAGCACAGACAGCTACTCAGCATTGGCACCACACAGAGGACCCCGGAGCATGCAATATATACAACTTCTGCAACCATCTCTCTTAATGTCCACCTAACCACCCCCACCCCACCGAGACCAGCCCCTTACTAAAAAAGTCTTTCTGGGGCCTGAGGCTCTAGTCAAACAAAAACACCTAGCTCCTAGGTACTGATAGGACAGGGCATAACATTTATGGTTTAGGCAGAAACCCTAAGAGTCTGTCTTTCAACCAGTGAAGGCAGATTGCAAAACACTGGGCAACGTGGTGAGTGGTCCCTTTCATTCTTGGAAGGTGGGCTCCAAACCAAACCCGTATCACCCAGATTATCTGACTGGAATATGAAACACCCTGGCGAGCAGGTGGCCTTGGCCCTGGAAGCCCTTGTGGCAAACCTATGAAGTACTTTTTCCGAGAGAGGCCACGTGCAACCCTCTGGGCCAAGGCAGGGGGCGGGGGGTAAGGAAAACATTTATCACATGTACTTAAAATCTTATGTGGGCATTTTAAATACATTTTAAAGGAAATTTACGGACATGGAGAACTGCATCATATAATGCCAGTTGCTGCAGACAGCTTGGTAGACTAGAAAAAAGACTGAAGAATGTTTGTGTGCGTATATGTTATCTATGGAACATTTGACTAGCTAATGTTTTCTGTGTACCTTCTCCTGGAATCATCACAGCCACCCTGCAAGGTAAGGACTGTCTTCTCGAGTGTCCTCACTATGGCCAAAAACAACCCATCGGGCCTACCCATGAGGCTATGAGGAAAACAAGGGGACAGGTATGAAAGGGCTTCATGAGCGTTTCTTACTAGTGTTCTTTGTTTTGGGTCTTTCTCCTCCCACCTGCTTGAGGGCAGGAGCTAAGTTTTGTCTATCTCCCAGTGCAAAGTAAGTATTGAAGAAATATCTGCAGAATAAATGAATGAGCCTGAGACAAATGGAAAATATTCGTCAGAGATGAGAAGGTTTTAACTGTGCCCTGTGGCCAGCAGGATTGTCCTTCACATCAGTTGAGAGGAGTTTCATTCACCTTTAAATTCCATTTACATGTTAACATTCATTCAACATTCATTCAACGAACATTTACTGAGCACCTACAAAATGCCACGTTGTTATAATTACAATCTGTTGTTACATAGACTCTGTCCTCAGGCACCCTCTTCTTGCTTCACTCCTTCCTCTCTATACAGCCAACTTTCCCCACTTTCTGGCTTTAGTTCCTGGTCTCAAAACTGACCTCTGGGGAACCAAGAACTCTTCCTTCTCATTTCCTCCCACCCTGTGCCACAGAAAGTTTCTGGATCCCAGGCTAGAATCTTACAAGTTTAAAAAAAAAAAAAAAAAAAAGAGGGGTACACTAAAGGGTGGGACCAATCTTGAGATCTGATTCCATGTCAATGGTCCCCAGGAAATTAGGGAAAAGCCCAAATCCTTATGCAAGCCAAGGAATGGGTTTAGAGTGGGCCTTTAAAGATCCCAGAGACTATATGGAACTCAGAAACCCTGCTTTTGGCTCATTCCTCATATTTTCCCAAATGACATCTTTGGAGACCTGCTCTACAAACTCAGCTCTGTCACCACTGTCAATAGATACATCACCAGAAATGCAATTGGGCCAGACGAGTTCAGCTCTTTAACGATTGCTTCTTTTTTTGGGTCTGAGGCAAAAGAATTGATTAACAATGCCTCCCCTTGTCCAGCATCCCCCGTCCCCTGCAAATAATACCCACATCCCCCAATCCCCAAGCCCAGGGAGGCAGCCCCCTCAGCACCTGTGGCTCAGCCTTCAACATCTCAGGGCATGAGAGGAGATGAGGAGGGCAGTCTCTGGTTACGGGTGCATGAGAATGTAGAAGTAAAAACCTAAGTAGCTTTCCAAAGGGCACAGGAGGTGCCAGATCACAACAGTCATCCAGGTTTAAAGATGGAAACTCAGCCTGACGATGAGGCAGTCTGTCAGAAGGCTTCCTCCAGTCAGACCTGCGCACACACACATTGGGCTTTCTTCAAGTATCCTTGAGGCTTCCCCTGCCTTGAGTTTCCTTGTCGCTCAAGAGCACGATGGTAAGAGACACACTTTGAATCCAATCCTCCGATAAACCCCATCTGTCCCTTGGGGTGCAGAACAGATGTGCAGGGGGTGGAGGCGGCTCTTGCTGAAGGATGGGGTGGCGAGAGAGTTGTGTGCTGAGCACTCCTTTGTCAGAAGCCAGCTCCTGCTGGTTCCCAACTCAAGCCCTGAATCTCTGCAGCACATACCTGTTGAGCATTGGTGGCAAGCGTCTGGATCTGTCCCTGCACAACTTGGGTGCCTGATACAGGCTGGGCTAAGCGAATATACTGCAGCTGGCCGGCATTCAGCTGCACCTAGGCAGGGTCAGAGACAAACAAACCACCGGAGACTGAATGCAACCTCAAACAAGCAAACTTTCCATGACAAGAAATGGTGACTGTCCCCTACCCGCCCCCACCCTGACCCCTCCAAAAAGGCCGACCCTGAAAAGTTCCTTTTTAACAGAGACCCAAACAAGCAAAACCATAATATCCCTACCCCGTAAGTCATACAACACAAAAGAGAATATGTTCCTTGAATGGACTTGGGGAAAAATTCCCAGAGGATCTTGTCATATATGCGAGGACAGCATGGCTGGACCCTCAACATTCACTGGCTCTTAGCTATTTGCTCACAGTTTATGCTAAGATTTGATGCCAAAAGCTGTCTGACATTATCAGAACGCTTATACCTTAAGTGTGGGGCCTTTCTCCCCTCCGTCTCCACCCTTCCCCACCCCTGTTCCCGGGACGGCTGATCTAATACTGAGAAGAGCCCCAGAGTCTGCCAGGAGCCTAAAGCAGATGGCCATCACCCCGCACCACAGCCCTAGAACTGCCCAGCCCCATGCTGCACATCTTGGAAGAGAAAGCTGGCCCGCTTTACTATCTCTGTCCCCAAGAGCCAGGACCAATAGGGGTCTGTGGGACTTTTAGGATCCTTGGTGTTCAGCACTAGCTTCTGGCCAAATACCTCCCAAAGGGAAGCTGAATCAATAAACCTTTCACATAAAACCCCATCGTGGGAAACCAAAGCTACAAAAATGCCCTTAGAGTCCCTCATGCTTAAGATTAAGTCTCAGATAATACAATAATACCACATGCTGCATTTAATTGTGTGCTAAAAGCCTTAACTCAGGCTCTTAATGCTACAGCGTACCATGAAAGCATTAGTGCTTCGAGCATGGGGATGAGGAGAGGACCAAGGCAGCTACAACGTGAGAGGAACTGTGGCTCAGCAGAGAAAACAGTCAGCAAAGGAGGACTACGGACAGTCACACTCAGGATGTGGGGAATGAAAGCGGCTCCAGGAGGACCAGCAGATTTGGTCTCTCTCTATCTGGAGGCCCAGACATCACCCTCCCTGGCTGCCTAGCCTGATTTTCTTGTAAGGGTGAGCCTCTTGAGGGTAACAGACAAGTCATGCCTCTTTGTCCTGGAGCAAATTTTCCCCTTGCCTTCAAGAGCTAACCTCATTGCAGGGGCTTTTACTTCTGTGAGGAAAATGCTGACAGGATGAAGCTTCTGCATGCAGTGTTAAATCAAACTGCTTCTCTGAAACTTCAGACTCAATGCGGATTTGAACCATGAAGAAAAGACTAACACTGAAGTTCCTGGTAGAACATTCCAGAATTGTCCACTTAAGGCAAGATGGAGGGACACAAAATCTAAACCCATTAATAATCTGGTTCAAAGGAGACAGGGCAAGGTATTGTGACCTGTAGTCATTTCTCTCCTGAAAACATGCCAAGAGGAGCTGCTGGGAAGTTGTGATGCCAAGCCTAAACTCCCCACTACATCCCACAATGCGGCTTCCAGGCAACATTAAGTTGCTTACGGGGAGGAAGACAGCTGGGTGGAGGCTTGGGAAACCTCATCCGCCAAGACTGATGGTCGCTGGTCCCAGGAGTCACCAGAACTCCTGACAAGGAACATGGGATGAAAGACCGAAGCCTCATCCCAGGAGTGGGGGAAGGTATACTGCTGGCCATAGGGATTTTACATTTCCCAGCTGGGAAGAGCTCTTTTGCAGAAACTCAAATGTGACTGAAAAGCTGTGAGCCAAACAGTTCCAAGCAGTTCTTAGAAGCAAGCTCTTCTTTCAGGCTTGGGTTTAGGTACTGGTGATGCTCTGCCCTTCAGTCCTCTACCACAAGGGTAGGCCTGGGGACCCTCACACCTTTTTAAAATTACAGAGCAAAGAAGCCTACCCCCTGGGCTTTCAAAAGAGGAGCAAAGCTTCCTTCCTAAAGGTCATCACTAATACAAGCACTCTGGTGAGTTTAGGAATGCAGACTCCTGCAGAAGGTATACAGTGAAGACCAGCTCCTAAATTCTGCAACAAGTCTTCTGTGCCCCAGAGGCTTTAAAAGACTCAAGTTAAAGTTACTACAAAGTGTGAACTCTTCTCTGGCTTAGCTGAACTTGTTTTGGTGCCCTCACATGCAAAAATGAGAACCATTTATGAGAGAAGTCATGGGCTGGTGGCTGCAAGGAATCTGGAATTGATGGGGGGGGGGGCGGGGCGCGTGTGTGTGGCGCCACCACCCCCAGCCCCACCCCGTGCGGGAAGGAAAGGGAGGGGGGAAAGGGAGATGGAGCGGGGGGTCGGGGGGGGGGGGGAGAGAGAGACAGAGATGAAAAGGAAAGAGATAAACAGAGGGATGCACACACTCCCCTTTCCTAAGCTTTCTCCTGGCCTATTACTCTGTTAAGAAGAACAGTCCCCAAAACAGAGTTGAGGATACTTTCTGAACTTTCTTCAAAGAGGAAGTGGTTAACCAAGTCCAAGTGAGTTTCTGTATCTGCCTACATTTCATTTACAATAGGAAGGGCAAGGGGCAGGAACAGGCCTGCTCCATGTCACTCATTTTCCACATTTTTTTGTGGCAAATTGACCGATGAATAGATGGCAAGTGTTAAGATAAGGACCTTTTTTTTTTTTTCCACCAACGAACAAGTACAAGTGAAAAAGCCAACAAATCTAAGAAATGAAATCCCTCAAGGCACACAGGAAGTAGCAGTCCACAGTGAAGGAATGGATAAGTTAAATGAAAGCCAAAAATACACTTTGCTGCAGGCTCCACTGGGAACTGACTCATGAATATGCAACAAGTGTATTTATGGCCTTCTCTATACACCTCCCTCTTATTCTCTGCAAATCAAAACACAGGACTAGGACTGCCTCACAGGGCCTTTGGGCCTTGGCACAGAATAGTGGTTACAATGATTTCTCTGCGTAGGCGGAGTGAGGGGAAATGGAGAGGAGCTGCCCTATCGTGGTGAGCCCGAACCTGGATTAAAGGAAAGCAGGGCGTATACGGTGAAGCAAGTTGTGGTCTGGGGTAATGGGAATATAGGTTTATAACAAAGTGTGTGTATGTGTGTGTGTGTGTGTGTGTGTGTAAAATCTTTAACTATTTCCTGTTATACTGTTAAGCACAGTGCCACGCAGACCTTAAGGCAGGGCAGGACTTACCGGGATCTGCTGGATCTCTCCTGTGTTCGTAATGATCTGCTGCATCACCTGCATGGTCTGTCCAGTGCCACTCTGGGCCTGCTGGGCTTGACCTTGCGGCTGGGCCTGGACAATCTGCACCTGTTGACCTTCTCCAACCTGCATGGTCACGGGTGTGGTCTGGAAGGAAGAGTCATGAGAAAGCTGACTGAGCTCCAGCCCAGAGCCATTAGGCCTACCAAGGGGTTAATAACGAGCAGTTAAGCAGGAGCAAACCCCTCCATGAATGCCTGATCTCATCGCAACACTAACAATACTCAACCTACAGAATCCCTTGGGCTTAGAGCACTGTTAAAGTCACTCTCCAAAATAAAAGACAGGAAGGCCAAATGGATTTTTAGACTCAGAGTACAGAATATTTGCCTCGGCCCCAAATACCTCTATGCTTCAAATGTTGCAACTCTTCACAGCCCCTTCAATGATAGAAAGGCACATACGGTACAAGAGAATCAAAAGCAACCACGATAATTTGCCTGAGACATGGCTGAAGTCAAGTCTGGAGCAGGTGAGTTTAGAGGGCAAACTAAATGGAAAGTGGGGTCAGTATGGGTTAACTAAGCTCAGGACCCTGGGCTCCTTCTCACTGGAAGAAACATAAAGGGCACACTGGCTTTCACCCCCATTCAAGCAGCAGAGCGACTCCAGCCCACTCTGGCCAGCCGGCTGCTCTGGATCACAGCACTGCTTCCCATGGGGGAGGCAAACACCCTTAAGAGCTGGACACTGTTAAGACCTGGACCTTAACTGAGGCTACCTGTAAGAAACGGAATTTAATAAAGCCAGAATTTTAACTTTCTAGAAACAGGAATCGCAGATTTAAGGAATTTCTGTCTAATGTATATGAAGATTCTGTATTTCACACATACTTAGAGGACTGCCCAATGAAACTTGCTCCTTTGAGAGACAGTAGATTCAAACTGTCAAAAGGATCAGTCATTTCTTTAGATCTCAAAACTTTAGCCCTAGATGTGACCTTTACAGATCCCAGGATATCTTGTTCATCTGGTGGTGGTGCTAGTGGAGCCTTTTAACCACACCTGCACCCCAACCCCTCACTTTGGATATGATTTCTCCCCACTCTGAATTAAGAATCACCTCTTAAGACAACTCTGAGAGTCTTAATGAATCCTGGGCTTCAATCGATGCTGTTAATTCTGATGCTCTCACTTTCTGACTGCACAGGTCTACTCTGCATCTAAAGTTACAAGGGAAGGGGATATGTTCTGAGAGCTGTAGATGGGACTCAAGGGATTACTAGATAAGGAGAAATTACTAAAAACTGCAGGAGGGTAGGGAAGAAAGATGACAGAGGGCAATACATGCAGTGGGTTAGGTCAACAGGAAACATCTCCTATACTCACACCATGATTTCCAACTCAGCCTGTTCCCCAAACCTCCAGTAATAAATGTTTCCAATTTTATGACAGAAAACACAGGATTCACTTTAACAAAATATGCTTTTCTTCCAACTTTAATATATATTGGTCCTGCGAAGATATCTGAACTCAATTTGAAACGATTCCTATAGGTCCAGGGAGGTGTGACACAGCACAAGGCCACCCTAAACCAGCCAGACAGCGAAACAACAGAGATGCTGGGAGGAACCAACTTCACCGCCCTCACAAGCCTTATCAGCTCCAAGCTGAGCAAGTCTGGGGTGGCAAAGAAGAGGCAGGTGAAATTCTCGCTGACTAAAAAAAATGCATACTGCCAACTCATCACTGTACTACCAACTCAATTTCCCCAAGAGGATTTCCAAGGTATTTCTAAATCATTTCAGGAAAACGAGGGCTCGTGTTAGCATGGCAGATGCCCTGCTGTCAGGGCACAATAGCCATGAGCTTCTTAGAATTGTCAGCCAATCAGAGCCAGCTCTTGGCAGACTCCCTTGAAGTTTGCTCTGTACAGGGATAAGCCTTTGGCAGGTAAAGCTCTCACCACTGCAGAGGCACAAGCATTAGCCAAAGAAGGTCCCTCAGGCATCATGGTGCAGTGGATGCCTTGAGGCAAGGACTGGGCTGTGGTCATCTTTAAACCCCGTCTGCCTAGCACTGTGTCTTGCAAAGAGCAAGCACTCAATAAATTTCTGTTACATGGATAAGAAAACAAGCAGGGAATAAATCCTAAAATCATAATTAATATTTAAATCTACCCCTGTCCCAACCTTTTTTTCTTTAGGAAAACCCAGCTCCTTACTAGAATACACATGGCTGTTTGGGATGTGTCCTCTGCCTATCTTTTCAACTTGCCTAGACGTTCAGCTATGCTGACTGTACCCTCCCCTCCTACCATTCCCTGTGCTGTTTCTCACCTCCAAGCCTTTGCTCGTGCTGTGCCCTCTCCTGGGAAAGCCCTCCTTCCCTCTTTATTTGATTCATTTCCATTGTTCCCTCTAAGACTCATATTATTCCCTTCAGGGAACTTTCTCTGACATCTTCTTCCACCTCCCTCACATCTTTGTTAGGTACCCCTTTTGAAGTGCTCCCATAACACCCTCTACACAATCCTAAGAATATCTTACACTTCCCACGTGGCAAGTGGTGTAACCTTCAAGTATTTGTAGCCCCAACTAGATTCTTGAATTCTTAAAAATAGGGACTGTTTTATTCATGTTTGTATCCCCAACACATAGCATTGGACTTTATCTAAGAGGACGTTCAATGTTTGATGAATAAATAAATTAATGATTGGCAGGGAATCTGGAGTCAGAGCTCACAAAACATAGTTCTCCCTAGGGGCAGGACAGGGATAAAGACGCAGAAGTAGAGAATGGACTTGAGGACACGGGGGTGGCGGGGAAGCTGGGACGAAGTGAGAGTAGCATTGACATATATACACTACCAAATATAGATAGCTAGTGGGAAGCAGCTGCATAGCACAGGGAGATCAGCTCGGTGCTTTGTGACCACCTAGAGGGGTGGGAAAGGGAGAGTGGGAGGGAGGCTCAAGAGGGAGGGGATATGGGGACATATGTATACGTATAGCTGACTCATTTTGTTGTACAGCAGAAACTAACACCACATTGTAAAGCAATTATACTCCAATAAAGATGTACAAAAACAAAAACAAAAACACAGAGTTCTCTTCAGCCTCTCATGATCCCCAACAATGTGGATGTTACTGCTTTCAGACAGAGAAGGAATCTTCTGATTACTATTGTAAAAAGAGAAAGTCACCTGACACAAATTTGGTGGGACACAGAAATGATGGGGAAAAGGGGAGGAGAGGTATGCAAGCTGGCAATGATGCCTGATCTCCCCCTTGAGGGTACAAATTCCAATTCTGGTGGGAGACACAGACAGCAGGCACGGAGTCCACTTAAAAGATGTCACTATTCTTCATGGGGGCATTATAAAGATTCTTTTCCTCCTAAAATTTTTTAGGGATCCTGGAGAATGTCTTGCTCACTGCACTTTCCTCATATGACCCACAAGGAAACCAGGGTCCAGAGAGATCAGGTGACACATCACCTCAGTGGCTGAATCTGGGGAAAAGCCCAGGTCTCCAGAATACAAATCCAGTACTCTACAGTGATCTGACTGCCCCTCTGCCCTAGTCACACTTTGCCCATCCCAAACCTAAGAGGTGCCGTCTGGCTGGGCCGGCACCCTCCGCGGTTCACAGACCTGGCCCTGCTGAGGCTGTGCAATGATGATCTGCCCGGGCTGGATGGTGGTTGTGGAGCTGGTGGTCTGCTGGCCTTGCTGCTGCCCCTGGACCTGGACGGCAGTGGGCTGCTGAGCCAGCGTGAAGTAGTACTGGACGGGCTCGGCAGGAGTCACAGACTGGCGCACCTCCTCCTGTGGGGCAGAAGGAGGGGCAGGTAAGAGGAAAAGAACCGGCTCAGCAGCCGCCACAGTGAATTTCCACTCTTCCCCCAAACGGGCTCTGTGCAGTTGCCTGCTGAATGCTGAGCTCTCCACATCTGAAGCCAAGAGAAAGTGGAATTCGAAGAGACCAGTTGCGCTAAATCAAACTAAAAATAACAGATTCCATAGGCTTCACAAAACATACAGCCAATTTTCTGAAGTACCGAGTAATCACCCACTGCGTGATGAGTTGCAAATGGGCAAATAATTACCGTAACTAAAAACCACGCACTAGCAGTGCTTGATAGTAAATGCCGTCAAGGCCTATGATCTGAGAACAGTGCTAACGGCAAGCACCCCAAATACCATGCTCTCAGGCTGGCTCCCAATCTCCCAAACAGGCAGCACTCTCCGTATTTCGCTCCCACCACCTCAGGAGGGAAAGAGCAGGGGAAAGGGAAACAGGGCTTTTTCTGGATTGGAATTTCAGAATCAAATGTCAGGATCAAGAACACTGGTAGGCAAGAGCCCAGCTTTTCAGAGCATGTCGAGAGCTCTGTGGTCACTGAGGCCATGTCTATCCAGCATCACATCTGGTTTGGTGGTACTTAGCCACAGAAGCGCAACCCAGGGGGCCTGAGGGACAGCCCTCCACTGGGGTGGCCTCTGGCCGATCTGCTGGGTGAAGAGACCGTTCCTTCTTCAGCTGACGTTTTCCATGGCAGAAGGAGTAAACAACCCTCTCCCAGCCACCTCGAGCTCACAGCTGAGAGTGTAGGATGTTTACACACACTACGGCATGGTTACAGCCTGAGGGTCCAGGGGTGGCCGGCCCCTGACCACTGACACAGATCGGCGTCTGCTCCGGAGGGCCCTGCGACACATGGTGCCCTGCCTGGGACAACAAAAACAACAGAAACATACAACCACTTGGGCTTGTTGAGCAAAATATCAGCTAAATTTACTCACTTCCATGTTCTGGACTAAGTTTGCCATGTTCAAGGAAAGAGGAAAAGAAGATACTTCTTGAAGGTATAGAGACCCTGTGGACCAAAGCTCTCCAAAGTGACATTTACAAAGTTGGTACTGACCCCATCCCCAATCTGTGCTTCCACAGTCCGTTTCTCATTACACTTTTTTGTACTTGCTTGCCAAATTCCACTACTTTCCCTGCTAGAATGAAAGCCCTATGAAGGCAAGGCCTCGCTCTCTCTTGCTCTCCACTGTCCCTACCACCTGTCTCCTTGCAGGCACTCAATAAGTAGCTGCTGAATGATGAATGGATTCATAGAGCCAGGCAGACAACTGGAGGTAGGAAAGTACTTTTTTTAACTCAAGTTGGGAGTATGACAAAGTCTCTTGAATCCAACAGCTGTTAGCAATAGAAAAGAGTCCCTAATTTCTTGCTACCTCTAGGATTCTGTGGCCATAGTGCAGGAGACACTCCTGTCCGCTAAAGAACGGGGTTGGGTATTCTTTTGCTTGCCCGGTGACTGGGGGCCCAGGATACTAAAACTAGGACTCCTGATATCTAGCCCCTGAGAAACTTGGATCTCTGCATGACAAGGTTCCCTAATGGCCATTCACCCAGTCTAGGCAGACACTTGTAACATTCTGGGTTTCTAAGCTAGTCCTCAAACATGAACCAACTTTCTAAGTTAACGTATTCTGTGCTTCAGGCCCAAACAGTCTGAACCCTGGACATGATCATGCTGAGGCAGAAGAAGAAGGAGGTCCCCTTTTATTTTCATCTAGGTCTCAGTTTCCAGAACAACTTAACTGTGACAACATCACCTCCACTTCAACCCCGACTTCTCACATTATAAATAAAGGTCAGCCAGTCAACTTGATCTTGGCTGTGACAGGGATAATACTGATACCCTCCTTAGCGAAGAAACAAAGGCCAACTACTCTTTTCAAGGCTCCTGAAATAGGTTTAATGAATTTATTTTCCACTCAGAACTCCCTTCCCATTCTATAAAAAACATCAACCACTAAAATCCAAACTAACTTGGAAAAGTTCTTGGGTGATGAGAGGGTATAGAGGACTAAGACCCCTAGAACTAACATGTAGGACGTCTTGGGGAGTAGGGAGCCACTGGCATTTACCAGCCCTGACCTGTCATTGTTCTGTCTCCAGTTATCCTTGACTGTAGCTAATCTGCAAGTGAATATGGTCTTTTTGCCAGACAAATAGCAAACCCTTTAAGCACCACCTTCAGAAGCTAAAATATCCCTTGTCAAAAGCTGTGAGAACATGTAAAGAGCTTCTCCTATGATGCCTACTGTATGCTCTTAAACTGTTTATGAACTAGGCAGTGTCTAGGACACTTCTGTGAGTATCAAATAGAGGCACCAAGGTTTGTGTTGTGAGGACAGGCATGACAGTTCTCAAATCACTGGAATGGAAGGAGGCATATCTAAGCTTCTTCTGCATTATGAATACTCATTCTGCCAATGGAGGTCAAGCTAGCAAGGGAATGATTATGCTTGGTTTAAAGAAATGGGTGAAGAGGAAATGACATTTCAATGAGCAGGAACTTCCAACTCACAGTTTTAATGGGGCAGAAGTCAGGCCTCAACTATCTTCTGCTTGAGTAGTCTTTACTTGCTTTCCCGAAGAACAAGAAGACATCCCCACGCATCTCAGAGAAGTCAAGGGCCTTAGATCCACAACTCAGTATTTCTGGCTCGTTTCTTTCCCCAGCAGTGGGAAATCACCCCCTGTGCTACAACAATCTCTGAATGACTGGATCAATCCAGAATGGGGCACTTGCCCAGCTTTAGCAGTGGCCTCCCCAACCAGAGTGCCTGCTCTTGGAATCTCTTCAGAAGTAGAGCCTGATAGACAACGCCAGAGAATGAGCAGCCTCACATCCTAGAGCCATCACCACAGTGCTGTGCAGCCAGCCCCAGACTGGGAAAAAGCACATTTGCTTCAGTAGCAAGAATGAACTGCTGCCTCCTTCAGAAAGGGTGAGTTTTGGAGAGTAGGCGCTTTTAAAGGACTTAAGGAAGGTGCCAGCCAATTTGGAGCTTGGGAAAACGTCATGTCTACAGAGGATTAAAAGTGCTATCTTAGAATTTCAGGCCAGCTTTCAGCAATCTCAACCTTTCAAAGGCCAGGCAGTAGCTGTCCCGAATAGGATGCCGATCAATCGCCTGAACACCTGCAAAGAACTGAACCTGTTCAGTTCAGAAACTGAGCTGTTTCAGCTAGACACACTTTAAAGGAGATGGATCATAGCATTCTGAGTCAGGCTAGGATGTAACAAGGAGCTCTCTGACACCCTAAGAGAGTCAAGCACTGAGGACGCTGGAGGAAGGGAGAGGACATGACCATTCTCTCTAGCCAGCTGGCTTGGCAGGCAGCCCCAGGGAACAAGCAGGAGTTGGTGCAAGGAGCCCGAGCAAGGCCTGATTTTGTCACAGAGCTCACCACCTTGGTTTAAAGGGGGCTTCTGAAACAAATTCCAACAAGGAGAATGGGTGAATGGTATCAACTGTTCTGAAGGAAGAGAAGTGGTCTGAGTTCTTGTTGTAGTGACTTCTCAGAGAGGAGGGAAGCACTAAGAGGAGGAACTGAGCCGTGGGCACAAACCTGCAATGTTTCAAAGGCGATGCACAGCGGGACGACCGTGGCAGCCTGCCGCTGTAAACATCCGACTGAAAGCTCCCTGGAACGCCTTACAGCTTCCAGTCAAGGATGTTTACAGTAGCAAAGACTGCCCAGAAAGAACGAAGACGCAGTGAGGCACCCCGCTCTAGGAAGGAGGTGCAGAGGGCTTGCTAACCCAAAGACCCTCAGGCAGGGTCGGGATTACAAAGGGTGTTTAAGATGCCCACTTCTCCTACACTCTCTTACTCGTTATTAACATGAGACGGCACAGGAGAATGGTCGTCACTGAATGACTCCTGTTTCTAAGGACAATACACTATGAAATAATTCATTAAAAACACTTAAAATTTTATTAACAAAACAGAGAAAGCAGATCAAGGCTCAGCTTTGCTCCTGCCAGACTCTGCCACTATTCCCCAAGCATCTCTACTACATCTAGTGAGTCATGCAATCTGCATGCCTAAAATGATGAGCTATACAGGAGAGGGGTCTATCACAATTGCAATTAAGAGCTTTATGCACCCAAAGTGCTGAAAAACAATGGTGTGACCTCTGGAGAGGAACAGACGGAAGAGCAGGAAAGGCAGACACGCACATTCTTTCTCATGACTGCTTAGAAAGGTCGCTTAAGTGGTGGTTCTCAAATATGGTTGCACATTAAAAGCATCTGGAGAGCTTTAAAAAGCACTAATGCCTGGGCCTCCCCCTCGCAGATTCTGATTCAGCTGGTGTAGGGGCGGGGCCTAAGGACTGGTATTTTTTAAACCCTAACAGGTGATTCTAATGTGCAGCCAGCGCACTGTGCAGAGAACCACAATCTAGAGTAAGAGAAAACCCAGTCCACTCACTCCAAACACCACTGTGCACACACAGAAGCTGTTTCTTGGAAATCTAAAAATCTGTAACTTGCTCTCCCATCCCAGATTAAGAACTCTGACAGACTTCCTAGGATACCTCGAAATGAGCTTCACTTTACTGTTGTAACTAAAGTCTTTCATTTTCATTTTGTCTATTTTCACTGAAATACCACCTCAGAGGCACTGAGTTAAAAGCATCCCTAAATGAGTAACAGAAGGAGATGTTAAGGATGGATCTGGTCTACAGAAAGAAAAGCAAAAGAAGAGCAAATGACTTGTGCTGAGACTGGAAAAGGAGCGTATCTGACACCAGGATGCAAGGCACTCTCTAGTCAGCAGCAGCGGCAGGAGCAATGCCTTCCCAGCTCACCTGACGCTTTGGTGGTTTCAGCTCATCTCTTGGAACAATATCGATGAGAAAGTCAAACTGATCAAATTTTGTAATTGCCATGGCGATATCATTCCTCTGTAACAAAGAAAAGCAGAGTGAAAAATTAGCCTGGGGAGAAACTAGTTCACCTGGCTTTCTACTCTCCAAGTTCCAAATAAGGTAAGACGATGACTTCTAAGCCAAACTAAATACCCATGGCCATGCCTACAGCCAAAAGAAGTACAATCAAACTCTTATAAACTTCAAATGATCAGACCTGATGGACAAACACTGACAAAAAAGAGAGAAATGTAGCTCATGCTCTACAAACTGTATATTTGAGCCTCCAACTATTACCACCTCTGCTGGATCCTAAATTATCATCCTCCAGATACATCTGTACAAATCTAGCAATCTTAACTGACACGTTTCTGGTCATTCTGTGGTTAGCAAGGTTAGACTATCATTCGACCTTATAACCTTTTTAAGGCCCTAAATAATATTTTGGCTCTTTGGTTCACAAGTAGTTATAATCTATTTTGAATCTCTTAGCTGAAATCCTAATTCAATAACTTTTTGCAATATTTTCTAGTCATTGGATCTATATATGTTAGTTCCTACAAGGCTACAATTTTTATTTTGAAATTCAAAATCACAATGTCAAATCCACAGTTTAAATCTTGTTCCACGTGACATGAACACTGGAAGTCCGAAGCCACTAGAATAGAGGCAGGGTGGGTAGAGACCAAGTCAGCTGCCTAATGCTACAGAAACCAAGGCCTGCTCTGATGGCGTTCTTTCTAAGAGTGACATTCCCTTTCT